>NC_046654.1:19791905-20391905 GCF_900324485.2 Mastacembelus armatus
TGAAACCAATTCAAAGTCTCCCACAATAATGACTTTATCTGAACTAAGCACTAAATCAGATAGGAAGTCTGGAAATTCTGTTAAAAACCGAGTAAGGGACAGGTGGACGATACACAAGGGTGGGTAGCGTAAACAGAAACAGTACTCAAATAAAAGTATTATTAATTAATAATTACAATGATTCAAGTAGATGTTAAAAGGGCTAATAAAAATACATACTCAAATAAGAGTAAAAAAATATCTGCTAAAAAACTACTCAAGTATTGCAACTTGAAACTACACCAAGAGTGGTACTTAATTTGTTCTTAATCTTTTTTAGCTAACCTGAGATAGGAGTTGAAGTCTACAGAAGACTGTGGCTTACTGAGGTCTAGACTACTGAATACTGTGAACTTGTGTTAATGAGAAACTGTTAATGAGAAACTGTAGCCTACTAAAAAAGTACCTGCTGCCAGGTAACTTCACGATTCAAACTATGGAGCTACCAATTACCAGAGTCGGTCTCTCAGTGGGTGTGTTGCTAAGTGGGGAAAAAGGAATCTCGTTAGTTTTTAGGTGTGGTACACTAGAGCTAATTAAGCTGTACAGAAAACCATTAATAATCAACCTTTCAGGCTACAGATACAGGATTACAGTCAGATGACCACACAAAACAGAATCTATGTCAAAACAGGTCACAACCATGATTTCTAAATGGTTCTAAAGATGGATGGATAGCAGAGGGCCATTTATTGCAAGTTTGTCAAACCACCTGTGCCAACAAAGGCAGGAAAAAATACTTACAAACAGTACACCTAAGCTTTACACACTGTGCTACCAGTACCACACAGCCTTACATTAGTCTATAAAAAATTAATGCTATACTAAGTTCATTAGCAAAAGTGTGAAATCATTTATTCAAAAGTAAGTTGGTTGTTTAGAATAATAGTAGATCCTGAGAATTACAATCCTACAAAGTTTGGACACAATTCTAGATGGGCTATGGTCATTTTGTTCAAAACCTCAGGCAGGAGAACCAGGAACTGTAACAACAGGACATGTCATGTGAGTGATACACTCTCTGTTGCAGCTGGTGTGAGCAGTCTAATATTACAGAGACAAAAGCAGGAACTTGGCATGGTGATAAAATCTGTACATCGGTTTGTCAACCAACAATTTACATTTTCAAAAGTGTCCAAAGTCTTATTGTGCTCTTTATAACTATGCTACGCTTGTCACATCACAGTTGCAAAACAACAGAAATATGACCCCAATTCCAAAAAAAGTTGGGACACAGCTACATCAAACAGAATAACATGATTTGCAAATCTTATAAACCCATATTTTATTTAGAATAACACATCAAATGTTAAAACTGGTAAGGTAATAAGGTAAGTTGGCACAGAGGCAACAAAAAGCAGGATAATGTAAGTGGTAGTAACAAAGAAGAGTTGAAGAACATCTTGAAACTAATTACGTTAGGTCAAAATGCAATATTGGATGCCCGTGATCTTTGGGCCCTCAGAGGTAATTAAAGAGACTGCATTAAAAAGAGGCATGATTCTGTGATGGACACCACTGCATAGGCTCAGGAATACCTCCAAAAATCACTGTCTGTGAACACATCCAAAAATGTAAGTTAAAGGTCCATCATGCAAAGAAGAAGCCATATATGAAAATGATCCAGAAACGCCGCTGTCTTGTCTGGGCCAAAGCTCGTGTGTGGCAAACCGACTGTTGGCAAACCGACGATGGTGTGTGGCAAACCGACTGTTCTGCAGTCAGACGAATCAAAATTTGACATTCTTTTTGGCAGCCATTAGCAAAACGTCCTCTGGAGAAGGACGCTCGTTATCACCAGTTCAAAAACCTGCATCTCTGATCGTATGGGGGTGCATTAGTGCCTATGGAGTGGGCAGCTTGCAAATCTGGAAAGGCACAATCAACGCTGAAAGATATATCCAGGTTTTAGAGCAGCATATGCTCCCATCCAGGCGACGTCTTTTTCAAATAAGGCCTTGGATATTTCAGCAGGACGATGCTAAACCACATACTGCATCTCGATTACAATAGCATGGCCTTGTAGTAGAAGAGTCTGGGTGCTATACTGGCCTAACTGCAGTCCAGATCTTTCACCTATTGTAAAAAACATTATTTGGTGCATCTTGAAACAAAAAATACAACAAAGAAGAGCAGTTAGAATCCCATATCAGGCAAGAATGGAAAAACATTCCTTCCCCAAAACTTCAGGAACTTGTTTCCTCAGTTCCCAGACGTTTATACTGTTGTTAAAAGAAGAATGGATGCTACACATGGGCCTGTCCCAACTTTTTTGAGACGTGTTTCTGCCATCAATTTCAAAATGACCTTATTTTTTTCTTAAAATGGTACATTTTCTCAGATAAAACATTTGATATGTTTTATGTGTTCTATTGTGAATAAAATATGAGCTTATGAGATTTGCAAATCATTGCATTCTGTTTTTATGTAGATTTTACAAAACGTCCCAAATTCTATGGAGTTGTGGTCACAATGAAAAAACTTGAAATGTGAGGAAAAGCTAAAAGAAGAAACTCAATGCATTTACTAGATGACTTGAACAGGTAACCACTTCAACTCTTCTTTTTTGTTATTCTACACCTTTGTGAATACTTTAGAACCAAAAACTGAATACTGCAATCAGCATAAGAATTAAATGACCAAGATTTGCAAAATCTATAGGACTAGAATGAAGAAAATGGTTCGTCTAACTCTATATGTAAAAGGTTTAACGGTAAAAACAAAGGTTTATAAGGAACCCCAGAAAAAAACAGAAACAGTAAGGACACTAATGCTATTTAGGCGTAGGGTGAAAAGTGCTGTTGAATATATGCTGTCACAAAAACATGATATGTAACATTAGAAGATTCAATGCATTGCATTACTTACAAACAAAAGTGACACATTTAAAATTCAAGCAAACTCAAAACTGCTGTGCCATAGCTATCTTAACAACTGTATGAAACTTTCTCACAAAGCTCTGCAACATGCCTAACCTGCCTACCATCATTCCTGGCACATGGGTGAGATAATGACAGGCACTGATCAGAGATAACTGAAGCTAGTGCACAGGTATTATCTTCATTCGTGCTATCAAAGTGTAAAAGTAACGTTAAGCCCTTAAGCACTGTGATTGCACTAACAAAGAATGTCCGACAGTTGTATCACCTGATAAAACAGGCCTAAGGTACGGTGTTGGTCGCCTCTGCATATTGTTCACCATCAGATTAACGAATGAACAATATGTACGAGCTGCTTTTGCGTCTAATTATGGAAGATAGCTGTCCACAAGAAAATTAAGGACTCACTTACCCTACTGTTTTTCCACACGCTGTCGAGTTTCAAGCGAAGCAACAGCAGCCGATGCATCACATAACTGATTTTTCTCAACACCGTGAGCCGATCAGAGGACCTCGCAAACAGCAACCCTGCAACTCTAAGCAGGATGTGAAACACCAGCGGCAAGAGGTTCCGTTTTTCTGTGAAGCCTCGTCCAGCACGGCTCCAACGACAAATTGGCAAATTAGAAATTTTCTTCAGTATAAGGAATAATAATTGAATACAAGCTAATATAATTAAGGAAATGGCAAGCAGGATATAAGGGATGGTATCTTCATCTCGTATATATGCGCATGCTAGTCATTCACTTTTCCCAGTCATGTAAACGCAGCTCATTGTACCATGTGACTGTCATCAGCTGACCAGCAGGCTCAAACAAATGAAAACATGGTTACTTTACTGAACAGATTGCAAGTCACAGAATGTCTAAAAGTAAGTACAAATTGTTGCATTCATGAATAATGATACTAATTGTGTTTCCTGAATGTGTGGGAGAGCGGCGGTAGCAACTAATAGAATAATTATCTTCATGTCTTGTAGTTCCGAGTTAGCGATGGCTTTAGGAGCTTTTCCTATTATGTTCATTAGAGAGGAACAGACTTGCGCAGAATTGATAAGCAGAAATTGCCGGGAAATGCGCACTGCATACATTTCAGTTTGACTTTGTCCCGACTCCTTAGATGTATTCCATGGTTGTGTTAAGGAGAACTAGATATAGAATCACAAAATGGCGCCGAATTGATTTCTCTGACAGTTGTTCACTGTATCAATTGTTATGCCTAGTTCTGCCTGCCGGTAGTTGTCTAAATCCGAAGGCTGTTTCTGCAGCCAAACACTGGTGCTCGTTATAGATGTGTTTAAGAAAAAGCTTTATGGACTAATCGTTATATTAGAATGTGGTTTCAAGGAGGATTGCTGTATGTTTGGTGTCAGATTCGACAAATATCTGCACACAAGAACACACCTGACTCCATTATGATTTAAAGTGTCTTTTAAGAATGCGAGGGATGGATGCAGGATGAATTGTAGCAATGATCTGAGACTGGATACTTATTAAATATGTGAAATTCTGTCGTGACCAAATAGCTCAAATTAATAAAACTTAGAGTTAGAAATGTTCACTGTGTGTGCATTTGTCAGCATGTGTTTTGCTTTATCTGAAGAAATTTGGATCGTTTCCCTAATCCACCTTAGGTGAGTATTAGATGACTAAAAATCACTTATCAAAGCCAAAATGGCCTTAAATATCGATGGATAACATCATTGTGATTTCCAAATCTCATGAGAGGTGGACATATTGTTCAGGAGACTTAATTGTGTATAGGCTGTGTACAATGTAGATGTAAATGCCTCAGTCTATTTGGCAGGAATACTGAATGTATGAAATTGTCTTAGTCAAGTTAAAGTAATCCCATTTATGTGCAGGTAATATAATTTAGTCTCAAAATGTCACAGAGTGACAGTCAGCGTAGGAGGGGCATGTATTATTTAGCAGAGCTGATTTATGAGCTGTCCGAAATCTGCATGCTCCACTATAATCAGCAGGAATGCTGGTGGATGTATGAAATGAATATAGTCAAATTAAATTAAGTCCAGGTATCATAATTTGGTCCCTCAGTGTTTTACAGTCAATTTAGGAGGGGCATGCATTATTTGGCAGAGGTGACTTCTAGGCTGTCCTGCATGCATTTGAATGGTGAATACAGATCGCGGCAGACAGGCAGAACTCAGCATAACACCTGGTTCGCACTGCGATTTTTAATAGTCCGTCACGACTGTTGCTTATCAGATTGTACGAACGTGGTCTCCATGTCACACTGTAGGATCACAGTTGTCATAATGTCAGACTGTACGACAGTCAAGACGCGTCCAGAACGGCCGCACACAAGAAGACCCGTCTGGAGTTTTGCGTCAATAATCATTGACATGTTCAGACCCGCGTTCTCAAATGGTAGCAAGCAGTAAACCTTGATAATACAAACGAAGATGACGTGTGGAGCAAGTCATGGCTGGGCGCAAGAGAATATGTTATGGACAATTCTACAGACTTTAGCCAGGGATTATAAGCATCTTTTAGGATATTCAAAATTTGTCTCAGATGACCAAATGGAGACCAAAATAGCACATTGTGCACCAGGCTTAAGTCAATTGCCCCCTGATGCAGTATAGGTCACAAATCTCACCCCTTTATCTTAGTGGATGGGACATGAACCAAACTAAGTAAAGAAGTCAAGAAGTTCAAATCTCATGAATTTTTCCCAAAACTGATTTCCATAATTTTAGGTAGATACTGGCATTTTGATGAATGTATTTTAGATGATTACAGCCTTTGATTGGTGGCCGGAAACCAGATATGGGCCCAACCTCTTCAATTCATAGTACCGACACCGACCGGTGGCACCCTATGACATTTATGCCACATAACAATGTTAAATTTAAAGAATAGATTGAATCTGACCTCAAAACCGGAGGACTGGATTTATTGCAGCCAGAATAAAGTAAGGCCCATCTTAGATTAATTAACAAAACACAGTTCAGTTTTCTTAGTTTAAGATCTATCCATCAAAACACAAGCCTTGATTTAATGGATTATAGTCACTGGTTGCTAGAAAATGGTTTCATCTTATTTCTGCATAATGAGTTACAGTAATCTAGCCTTGAAGTAACAAATGCATGGGCTAGTTTTTCTGCATCGTTTTCAAACACGGTGTTCCTAATTTTGGCAATATTGCAAATAAAGGCAGTTCTAGAGATTTGTTGATTTCTTGAAGTCTAGCTTTTTTTTTTTTCCTCAGGTTTCATAGGTAGATACAGCTAAGTGTCATCTGCATAACAATGGTACCTAGACAAATGCATTTGTCTAGTTACGTTCACACACATTGTCTAGAAAATGTGTGTGAACACTAAAAGCTGAAAAGAGTTGCTGAAAACAGCACATTGCAGAAAAAACTGAAGGCTGAAATGCAATGCAATGCTGAACAATCCTGGAAGCTGAAATGTAAAACTGGACTTTGAATATTGAACATTGTTGAAAAAGGTGGAAATAGAATAATATGAAGTAGAAATAAATTGGTTTTCAATTGCAAAAGGAAGAAGTGTTAAATTAATATAAAAGAAGACAGTGTATTGAAGGAAATTTGTAGTAGGGTAGAAGAGAAGGAAGGAAGAACAAGGAATTAAATATGAGTTAAAGAAAAAAATGGAAGAATAAAACAGCAAAAAAGTTAATTTGTAGAAAGACTGTATAGTGTAGTTTAAAAACCAATAAACATTGCTGAAAAATAGACAACATAAATGATGTGTAACCAAAGCAGGAATATTTGAAGGCAGGTTTTCTTATAGAGAAAGAAGAGAAAAAGAAAGGTAAGATGGAAAAAGGGAAATAACTGAAGAAATGAAAGCAGTATGAATAAAGAATAAACTGATCCGCATTGCTAAAAAAGGCTGGAAGGGGAAAATGTGCTGGAAAAGAGGAAATGTTAGCATTTCTTAGCTTTTATTTTGAAATCAAGTAATAAAAAGTATTTTATTTTGAAAAGGCAGCATGCTGCAGGAGACTCATGTGACCTTGAGTTACTATTTGAATTTTAATTTTGACTATTTATTGTACTTTGGAACAATGCAGTAACTTCCTATAAATAACTGTGGACCTATATTGTGAAAATACAAACATGTCTAGGAGGGAAAAGGGGCTGACCTTTAAAATAGCCTCAGTTTGTGCCTGAAGCTATATCTCAATGGACAGTGAATTTTAAGTTCATATTTGTATTTCTTGGCTTTTATTTGGAAATAATGTAATAAAAAGACTTATATTTTGAAAGAGGGGCATGTTGCAGGAGAGTCACATGACCTTGAATTAAAATCTGAATATTTATCATAGTTTAGAAAGGCGCATTAACTTCCTGCAAATGACTGTAGACTTTTATTATGAAAGTCAGACCATGTCCTCGGGGAGAAGGTGCCATGCCTGACATTTAAAATTGCCTCATGGTGTTGTCTGGCAGCAGTAATACACAGTGGCCACTCTGGATCCAAAATGGTGCTTTTCATGTATTTAGCCCGATCTCAATTAATTCATGGACATTGAAGACATCAGTGTTTATGTCTATGACCTCCAGACACTCCTTAAATACAGAAATACAACCAACAACCAGCAACAACCAAGCTGCACGATGATGTGCTGGATAAACTGCACGAGGGCGGATGTCCGTGCTAGGCTAAAAACAAACCCTAGCCGGCCGGCACTCCCGTCCATTGTTCTTTAAAATGTTTGCTCCCTGGACAATAAATTGGATTATATCCAACTTTAACAGGCTACATGGCGTGAGTTTGGATACTGTTGTGTCTTTGTTTTCATGGAGACATGGCTTAGCGACAGAGTTCCGGATGCTGCCATTCAGGTATATGGGATAACCGTGTTTCATGCCGACAGGAATACAGCTCTGTGCGGCAAGACTCGCGGTGGCGGTGTGTGTGTGTACATTAACACAGAATGGTGTAAGAACTCTGTGCTAGTCTCTAGCTACTGCTCATCGCTGGTGGAGTTTGTAACTGTTAGATGTTTACATTTCTCCCAGCGCTAATGCTAAAGAGACACTGTGTGAACTCTATGGAGCTATTAGCAATCTGCAGAATGCTCACCCCGACGGACTGTTTATTATTGCCGGAGATTTCAATCATGCTAACCTCAAGTCGGTGCTTCCTGAATTACATCAACATGTGGACTTTGAAACAAGGGGGGAAAAGTGCTGGATCTTGTTTACACTAACATCCTCGGTGCATACTGCGCAGAGCCCCGCCCCCACCTCGGCTACTCAGACCACATCTCTGTTATGCTAATTCCAGCATACAGACCGCTCATCAGACGCTCTAAACCTGAAGTAGGTGAAAACCTGCCCAGAATGATCCATCTCCGCTCTTCAGCACACTGACTAGCAAATGTTTAAGGAAGCTGCAACTGATGGCAACATCACTAACTTTGACGAATACACAGCATCAGTCACTGGCTACATCGAAAAGTGTATTGATGACGTGACCATCTCTGTAATGTATTGCTGACTACTTCCTGTTGGGTGACGTGAGTTCCGGTGGTGATTAAAAAGAAGTCTAACGATACCTCCTGCCTCGTTCCTGTCTTAGCTTAACTTATACGCAATATAAGTACATTACATGGTGTCGGAAGGCTGTCAAGAACAGTAACCACGTAGCAATGACCACGCAGTTTGATCACCCGAAGATTGACTGGGATGCCGCGGATTTATATCAAGAATTTGAGAGGTTCCGCTCCCATGTTAGCTTCGTGTTCGCAGGACCCCTCGCCGAGCTCGAGTCCAAGCAGAAGGCGGGCTGGCTAGGTACGTGGATAGGCAAGCAAGGGAGAGAGATTTACAAGACTCTTGTGTGGGCTGACGGTGAAAAAGACGACCCCGCAAAAGTGCTGGAAAAGTTCGCCGGGACCACTTTGTAAAGGATCTAAAGCTGCTTCTAATGGATTGTGAGTACGCAGACGCCAATGACATGTTGATTGACGCTATAATAGCAGGAGTCAGAGAGAAACGTGTACAGGAGAGGCTGCTGAACAAAGGTGAAAAGCTGACGCTGGCCAAAGCAGTTGAAATTCCCCAGCAATTCGAAATGTCACAAATTCAAATGCGAATTGTTAGAGAGGAAGATGCACAGGTGTCACAAGTGTCAACCAGACCTAAGTACAACAACCAAAACAAAAAGGAATATAGTCACAAGCAGCAAAACCTCACACAACCAGTGCAAACCATGCAAAATAAAACAAAGAACTGCTCAAAGTGCGGGAAAGACCCAAAACACAAGTGGAATCAAGGTAAATGTCCAGCAAAAGGCTCTATATGTTCAAACTGTCAAAAACCAAATCACTGGGCATCAGTTTGCCGCAGCCGCTCAGTAAGTACAGTCAATGTAGAGTCAGCCTTTCCACAGAGTGAAGAAGACATTCTGGACATAAACCTGACAACAGATGATGTTCCAATAGTGACACTGACAGAGGACAAGTGGTTAGCGGACATTGATATCCTGTCACACAAACTGCAGTTTAGAATAGATACAGGGGCGAAATGTAATACACTGACTCTGAACTGCTATCAGTCACTAAACCACATGGGGGAGCTGAAAAGCTCCAAAAGAGTGCTCAGGACCTACTCAAACCACAAGATAAAGCCAGTTGCTGCAGTTGACCTTCCACTAAAGTACAAAGAGCATAAAGGCACAGCAGATTTTGAAATAGTGGACATTGCACAAGAGAATGTGCTTGGTGGCACAGCAGCAGAGGCCTTAGACCTAATTGCTAGACTGGACTCACTACAAGACAGCAGTGTAGTAGACAAAGTGGGCACTTTCAAGGACACTACCACAAACCGGAGCCCACCTGCTGGCCTTGAAAACTTTCCGGAACTGACACGCACTACAGGGACACTGCCAGGCAAATATACAATAAAGATTGACCCCGAGGCAAAACCTGTGGTACATGCTGTGCGCAGACAACCAGTAGCACTCAGAGCAAAAATAGTGGAAAACCTAAATGAGATGGTCAGAGATGGTCCTATCACCAAAGTTGACCAACCAACTGAGTGGGTGAGTTCAATGGTTGTAGTCACTAACAAGGACAAACTCCGTATATGTATAGATCCAAGTGACCTGAATAATGCTATTAAACGGGAGCATTACCCAATGCGCACAATTGAAGAGGTTGTATCCACTATGCCCAACGCAAAAGTCTTCTCTGTACTAGATGCAAAGTCAGGTTTCCTGCAGATTGAGTTGGATGAAGCATCATCATTCCTGACAACATTTAATACCCCTATCCGAAGATTTAGATGGCTGAGATTACCCTTTGGCATAAAATGCGCACCAGAGATATTCCAACGCATTATCGACCAAATGCTAGAGGGCATCAGTGGCGCGACTGGCATAATGGATGACATTCTCATTGCAGCACCAACAGTGACAGAGCATGACAGAACACTCAGACAGGTTGTGGAGTGAGCTACAAGCTACAGTCTGAGGCTAAACTTCAACAAGTGTCACATCCGCCAGTCAGCAGTGCCATACGTGGGGCATCTAATAACAGCTGATGGACTAAAACCAGATCCGGCAAAAACAGAAGCCGTGCGATCCATGCCGCCACCTACTGACAAGGAAGGCGTTCGCCGCTTTCTGGGATTTGTGACATATTTGTCAAAGTTCATTCCAAACCTGAGTGAGATAGATGCTCCCGCCTCGTTCCTGTCTTAGCTTAACTTATACGCAATATAAGTACATTACAATCTCCAAGACCATCACCACACGCTCCAACCAGAAGCCGTGGATAACTGCAAAGGTGCGTGCACTGCTGAAATCCAGAGACTCCACCTTCAGAGCAGGTGACGGGATGGCCCTAAGAACAACAAGGGCCAAACTGTCCTGAGCCATCAGACAGACAAAGCGCGCACATGCCCAGAGAATCCACAGCCACTTCATGGACAGCGGTGACACCCGACGCATGTGGCAGGGCATCCATGCGATCACTAACTACAGGACTACTACACTTGCCTGTGACAGCGATTCCTCCCTTCCAGATGCACTGAATGACTTCTAGGCACGATTCAAGGAAATGAATGACACGACAGTGAGGAAGACAACTCCTCCTCCTAACGACCAGGTGCTGTCTCTAACCAGCTGATGTGAGGAAAACGCTACGCAGAGTTAACCCATGGAAAGCAGCTGGACCAGACAACATAAAGAAAAAGATAAAGAGACTTTGTCATTGTAGTTATACAACGAAATTTGTTTGGTAGCTCACAGAGGCCAGCAGCAATAAAACAAGAAGCAGCATAGTAACATAATAAACATAGTAAACGTAATAATAGTATAAAATATATAAAATAAAATAAAAAGGCACTTATTATAGTAAATAGACAAAAAGAATTTAAGGATAGAAATATACAGTATTTACAATGTGGTAATTTAGTGCAAACATTAATGCCCAGTAAATGACATGAGGTAGAGCAGAGAGAGGGAGAGTTAACTATTGTGTGTTGGGGGGGTGACACATTCCTAGTAGAGTGCTCAGGTAATGCACAGATCAACTGACAGATGTCTTTACTGACATGTCTCTGAGCAGCACCGTCGTGCCAACATGCTGTAATCCACCACTATCGTCCCAGTGCCAAAGAAGTCTACAGTGTCATGCCTCAATGACTATCGTCCCGTCGCACTCACACCCATCATTATGAAGTGCTTCGAGAGGCTAGTCATGTGGCATATTAAGACCCTGTTGCCACCGTTCCCTCTGCAATTGGATCTTGGATTTCCTGACTGAGAGACCTCAGTCTGTCCGGATCGGGAACAGCATCTCCAGCACCCACATGAGGTACAACAGCGCCAACAAGCTGTCTCTTAATGTGGACAAAACAGAATAGGTGTTGATTTCAGGAGAGCACAAAACAACCACTCTCCATAAAACATCGATGGATCCTCAGTGGAGATTGTCAAGAGCACCAAATTCCTTGGTGTTCATCTGACAGAGAACCTCTTCTGGTCCCTCAACACCAGCTACATTACCGGCAAAGCCCAGCAGTGTCTCTATTTCCTGCGTAGGCTGCAGAAAGCCCATCTGCCTCCACCTATCCTCACCACGTTCTATAGAGGGACTATTGAGAGCATCCTGAGCAGCTGCATCACTGCCTGGTTTGGGAACTGCACCGTCTCAGACCGAAAAACCCTGCAGAGGTTAGTGAGGACAGCTGAGAAGATCATCAGGGTCTCTCTTCCCTCTATCAAGGACATCTATAATACACTCTGCATCCACAAGGCCAACAGTATTGTGGATGACACTACACACCCCTCACACACACTCTTCACATTTCTGCCATCTGTAAAGAGGTACCGAACACTTGCAAGCAGACTGTGTAACAGTTTCTTTCGACAAGCCATCAGACTCCTCAATTCAACAGAACTGGACTGATATACACATACACACACATCAATATGAGTCATCTCTGCACAATATTCAGTACAAGGAACTGGACTGAATATACACACACACACATAATCATACAAAACAGTCTTCTGCTGCTACAGACTTCTGCTGCTGTCTTAATTGCTGCTGCTTTGACATTGTTTTTATATGAATGTACACAAATGTTTTCAGTTTTAAATCACCTAACTATCCTGCATACTTGCACAATGTATACTAAGTATAATGATCAGTATTATTCTGATCCTGAGGTTTTTTTGCACTTACAATACTTGCACATCACTTGTACTGTTCGGTGCTCTTGTCTGTATTATGAAGAGTACTGTCTTGTCTCGTGTATTGCACTGTTTCCTGTCTGCACTGTTGTTTGTCTTGCACTGCTTGCACAAGTTTACACACATGCACTTTATGTATTTTGTAGACCTTGTTAAATTGTCTTAAGGTTAGTCTTCTGCTGTCATATGTCGCTCCGTTATATGTAGCACCGTGGTCCTGGAGAAACGTCTCGTTTCACTGTGTACTGCAACATATGGTTGAAATGACAATAAAAACTTCTTGACTTGACTTGTCTTGGTGCCTGAAGCTGTATGCCAAGTCCATTTTAAGGTCATGTTGCTGTTTCAGGGCTTTTATTTTGAAAGAATGTTATACATGGCTTTTATTTTGAAAGGACAAAGTACTGTAGGAGATTTATGTGACGTTGGATTAGAATCTGGACTTGTAATATGTACTATACTTTACAAAAATGTAATAACTTCCTAAAAACAACTGTAGACTTTTATTGTGAAAGTCATAGCCTGCTCACAGAAGACACCATGGCTGACATTTAAAACAGTCTGAGTTGGTGCCTAAAGCTGTATGCAATATCCAAAGTCCATTTTAAGCTCATGTTACTGTTTCTTGACATTTATTGTGAAAGTATTGTCACATCCTGCTTGGAGAAGACAACATGGCCCACACTGAGAATGGTCCCCATGTGTAACAGCAGTGGACATTAGGCAGCCAGCCAGTCAGTCTAATTACCAACCACAGGCAGCTGTGGTCTCTGCTAATGCTGTGTGAGCTGTTGCTATGGTGACCTGAGCCCAGAGTGGGAGGGGAAGTGACAGTGACACAGCACTTTTAAGCAGGCACAGTACAGGAGAAGCTGAGAAAACTTCACCTCACAAAATGAAGAACTACAGAAAAACTATAACACCAATCGAAGTAATTCCTTCACTAACAGAGCCAGGAGGCTTCAACGAAGAGAGTAAATATTCCAAAAAATGAAGGATTGCTGGCGAGTTAGAAACAGCCTTCATTTGTTTCACCAGAACTCCTGGCCCTCTTTTTATAATATGAGAGAGTGAGCAGTCACGCTCTGTGGTTATGGCCACCTGGTGTAAAAACTGTAGGTCCTATCAAAATGAGAATAGCATTACCTGAAAGAAGACAAAAATCTCTACTACTTTCATAATAAATTGTTTATGAAAGCTAAAAGTTGACAGAGGAAGAGAAGAAACAGACAAAAAAAATTTGAAAAAAGCTGAAGAGCAAAAGCTAGAGTGCATGATATTACTGATGACATCACACACTCTAGCTCTAAATATTCCTCTCCCATAGACACCAATTTAAAATTCAGAAAGCTGAATACAAGGCTAACAATGGTGTCTCTAGCTGAAAGTATGCTGACATAGTTAAAGCTGAAAGGACAAAGTTGAAGAGCAGTTGAGCATTCTCTCCATTCATTTAAATGGGATGAAAATTTTGAAAAAAGCTGAATATTAAAAAAGTTGAATACAAGCAGAAATGTACTTTAAAAGCAGAACATTTTGATACCTGAACAGTCTTTCTAGCGAAGGTCTTTCTATGCAGGAGGAGTTAGATGCCGGAAAACATACGGAAAAAGTGAGAATAATAAAGATTTGGATAATCGGATAAAAATCGACTTGCATTTTTAAATAATAATACTATTGTGTAAACGACATGTTACCTTAAAATGACATTACCTTGTGTCGGCTCTGCTGGGTGAGCTGGTCTGGTTCACAACTATGCTTTCTGTTCAGATGCTGAAGCATTGACGAAGTGCTGTTGTGGTTCGGCAGTTCTGTTTTGACAATACACGCATTGCACCATGTTGAGATCTTATTTAAGTTTGAAATGATCCCAAACTTTGGTCATTTTCTGCCTTTTACGGATGGTTTTGCTCTGTTTAGGTTGAAGGTTTATTAATAAAGTGGAGTGACATATTCTTCCTGCTGCAGCCAGATTTCAGTAAGACAGAATAAGTCAATTTGGTGATCACTTATCAAATCATTCATTAGCAGAGATTTATACAAGAGAGATCTGATATTTAATAATCCACATCTGACTGTTCTGTTTTTCTGTAAAGAGTAGGAGGAGTAGCCTTAATTTGTATTAGGTTTTTCTAAATAATCAATTCAATTTAATTCAATTCAATTTTATTTGTATAGCGCCAAATCACAATACAAATCATCTCAAGGCACTTTACAAAAACTAAAACTAAAAACCCAACAATTCCCTTATGAGCAAGCACTTGGCGATAGTGGAGAGGAAAAAACTCCCTTTAACGGAAGAAAAAACCTCCAGCAGAACCGGGCTCAGTTTGGGCGGCCATCTGCCTCGACCGGTTGGGGTGAGTGGATAGAGCAGAGAGAAAAGAACAGCAACAATAAACAACAAATAGACACTGCAGGTTGGTGGGACCAGTAACTGCACATCAGCGATATACAGCTCCAGGACCAGGGACACCTGCAGAAGGTACAGAGAGAATAGAGAGAGAGGGAGAGAGCACAAACTAGGGGAGAGAGAGAACACAAGGTTAGTAAGATTCAATGGTGGAATATACATGAGGTGGGAGGAGAGAAGAGAGGGGAGGGGAAGGGAAAGGGGGGGGTTAGGGTAGGGGAGCTCAGTGCACCGATGGTCCTCGGGCAGTCTAGGCCTATAGCAGCATAACTAAGGGATGGTTCAGGGTTGCCTGAAGCCAGCCCTAACTATACGCTTTGTCAAAGAGGAAGGTTTTAAGTCTAGCCTTAAAAGTATAGAGAGTGTCTGCCTCCTGAACCCAGGCTGGGAGCTGGTTCCATAGGAGAGGAGCTTGATAACTAAAGGCTCTGCCTCCCATTCTGCTTTTGGAAAGTCTGGGAACCACAAGTAGACCTGCACTCTGAGAGCGAAGTGGTCGATTGGGATAATATGGTACTATGAGGTCTTTAAGGTATGAAGGAGCTTGATTATGAAGGGATTTGTATGTGAGAAGAAGGATTTTAAATTCTATTCTATATTTTACAGGGAGCCAATGAAGAGAAGCCAATATAGGAGAAATATGATCTCTCCTGCTAGTTCCTGTCAGGACTCTGGCTGCGGCATTCTGGATTAATTGGAGGCTTTTTATGGAGATATTGGGACATCCAGATAGTAATGAGTTACAGTAATCTAGCCTTGAGGTAACAAATGCATGGACTAGTTTTTCTGCATCATTTTGAGACAGGATGTTCCTAATTTTGGAAATGTTGCGCAGGTGAAAGAATGCAGTTCTAGAGATTTGTTTTATGTGTGAGTTAAAGGACATGTCCTGTTCAGAAATAACTCCAAGGTTTTTTACAGTAGTGCTAGAGGCCAGGGTTATGCCATCTAGAGTAGCTATAATTTGAGAAAAGTTATTTCTGAGATTTTTTGGCCCAAATATAATGACTTCTGTTTTCTCCGAGTTTAAAAGTAAAAAGTTACTGGTCATCCAGGCCTTGATGTCAGTTAGACACGCTTGAAGTCTGGTTAACTGGTTTGTGTTAACAGGTTTAATAGATAGATATAACTGAGTGTCATCTGCATAGCAGTGGTAATTAATAGAGTGCTTCCTAATGACATATCCTAAAGGAAGCATGTACAGGGTGAACAGAATCGGTCCTAGGACGGAGCCTTGTGGAACTCCATAACTAACTTTTGTTCGTGTGGAAGGTTCATCATGGACATGAACAAACTGGAATCTGTCCGATAAATAGGATTGGAACCACTTTAAATAAATAATAAATAACTCCTCTTAACGTCTGATTTATGTAATTTAGATAGTCGAGGAGCCGTCTGTATGGGGTTTGAGGGAATGACAGCTCTAGGGGAACTAAGAGGCGTTAAGTCTCTACGTCTTGGTTTCACCTAGTCTCAGCGTACTGGTTTACACTGACTTTTTCTGAAGTCATTTTATGCTAAATAAATGAATCAATATACAGTACATTAGTAAAGATTTTTTTTTCTGTTCAGCAAACTGATATGATGACTTCTTCCACTTTTTATGTAAATTTGTCTCTGCCTATTTGTCTCTTCTTGCACCTGCTGTTGTCCTGCCCACTAGAGTTGCAGCTATCGATTATATTTGGAGTTGAGCATTCTACCAAATATTTCAGCGAGTTTATTTAAGTAATCGGATAAAATAGACTTTTGCATTTGCATAATAATGCTACTGTGTAATGCATTACAGAAATGACAGGTTACCTTGAAATGACATTGGCTTGTTTCAGCTCCGCTGGTTGAGCCGGTCTGGTTCACAGCTGGATGCTTTCTATTCAGATGTTGAAGCTTTGACGAAGTGCTGTTGTGGTAACTGTTACGCCGGTTCTACTTTACAATACATGCATTGCATGTAGTGTTGTCATCTTTTTTAATTCTGAAATTATCCCAAACTTTGGACATTTTTTGCCTTTTACAGAAGGTTTCACTCTTTGCCATAGTGCCAACTTTTATATAATAATGTACATCTAGGGGTCAAGCTGAAAAGAGAGGGACAATTCAGATTTGTTTCTTTCATGCTACCAAATGCCAAATCCTAGTCTTCACAGTATGGTCTGGTTTGTTCTGTAGCTATGTCACACAGTGGTAGATGGAATGTGTGGGCGTGAGAATCCTCATAAGGGCGATTACTGTGCTACTTGGAGCCTGGAAGAGTGGCTGGAACTCCTCAACTCCCTGACAACTTTCTTCCGCATGGCAGTGGGGAACAACTGCTCTGATGAAGAGGTGAGAGCAGCAGCACAGAAAAATGGGAAACGGGACAGAATAGAGTGTTTTAGTTAAAGCTGTGTAGAAGAAGCAGTTTTTACTTTCAGCAGCAGTTAAGGAGCAGTTTTATGTATAAGGGCTGTTGTGGTATTAGTGCAGAGTGGACCAGATTCTCAGGTCTTTTTCTACTGGCTTGTACAGGTGCTGGCTGGGCTGTCAAATGTTAGCAGTGACCATTCTGAGACTGTGCACAGTGTACTGAGAGCCAGACAGGAAGAAATCAAACGCACACTGCTGGACAGAACCACCTCCATCTCCTGTGCTACGCTGCAGGACTTTGATTGGCAGCTTAAGGTGACTTGATGCTTTATTCCTGAGTGCTTAATTAAACTTGCCTCTTATTTCTAATGCATTGCTAATGCAAAACATCATGAATTAATTGCTATTAAAAGCCAATAAAAAGAACTGAAAGCACACATATATCCATTGTAAACACTTAGCTTTTAAAGTTCTACAGCAGAGCATGAGACATGGCAAAAACAGAACAAATAGCCTCCTGCAAAGGGGAGTCATCAGTCAGCACAGAGAGGGTGAAACACACTTATTATAAAGCATTACATTAATCTGATATTTAATTTTTTATCTTTTTCCACATTTATTCACTTGCCAGACCAGCCTAACATAGCATGGTAAGCTTGTCCTACCATGCCCTAATACAGTCACAAATACAAAGCAGTCTCAAATAAGTAGTATGAGGCACAGCAGTATGTCACTGGCAAACAAAAATGATAAGGTGAGTAAAGGGTAAAATGTTTACATTTTGAAAAGTAGCCTTTGGTAAAGTTTTTCTGTTGGTAGTTGTAATACATTCACAATCCAAAGAATCAATCTGACTAATAAACCGCACAAATACCATTCATGTAAAGTTGATCATTTAATTTGAGGATAGCAGTAAACATAAGACCCCCCCCCCCAAAAAAAAAAAAAAAAATCAGTATTTTAGTAGTATTTGGTAGTTTGGTATTTTGAACAATAACAAAGACCAGCCTGTCACATTCAGTTAACCGTTTTTTCCTACCTAAACAATATTATGACAAATAACTAGGAAAAAAAAAATTTAGGGTCAAACTGGCTTAGAATCATAGGCAGTTTCTGTAGGCTGTTCCTCTTGTGCAACTGTCTGAATTTCACCTCTTTCCTGTTCCTGTCTCCCATCATCTCCCTCCAGTTAGCTCTGTCCAGTGATAAGATCACATCTCTCCACACTCCTTTGCTCAATCTCAGTCTGGACATGAAAGAGAATGGAGTCCTTCAGCCTGTCACCCTGGAGATGAACAGAGAGGAGTTAAATGCACTCATCAGTTCATTAGAGGCTGCTAATAAGGTAGACATACAATACATACGTCTGAGTGTGTGTGTGTGTTTGTGTGTACTTAGGAGAATTAATTTAGACTTGACTAGTTCTGGGCTGGAGCAGGAATTCTGAACCATTTCAGGCCTTTCACTTTGTTTTTAGGTCCAGTAATTTGGACTCAACAATATGAGAGTTGGCTAGTTGTCATGTAAATTTGAGGACAGTGAGAGTATTGAGTCAATTCAATACAAGGTATATATTTGAACCTGATTAATAGTTTTAGTTCCTTAATTGACAGATTTCTTTGGAGTTTTTTTGGGGGGGGTAGGAGCGGTTTGCTCTCTCTGTGCATGTGCTATGCATATACAGTACATTCAGAAGTGGCCCAGCCAGAGCCCAGACTTGAACCCTGTTGAACATCTTTGGAGAGACCTGAAAATAACTGTCCACCGACAGTCCCCATCCAACTTGATCGAGCTTGAGAGGATTTGCAAAAAAGAATCACAGAAAATTCCCCAATCCAAATATACTGATTAAATGGTCTGAATACTTATCTAAATGTGATATTTCAGTTTTTTCTCATTAATAAATTGACTGACATTTCTAAAATTAGGTTTTCACTTTGTCATTACATGGTACTGAGTGTAGATTAATGAGAAAATTAACTAATTTAAATAGTTGTAGTATCAGGATGCAACATAACAAAACTGGAAAAAATAAAAGGGGGTTTGAATACTTTCTGAATGCACTGTATAAAACCACTTAGGTATCAGGGTGCTTAATATATAATTTTTCAAAAATATCAACTTATGCTTAAGGGTCAAGAAATTGAATTTTGGCTTTCTGTAGTTTTCAATTTGATTCAAGCAAGTAAAGAATATTAAAGTGGTACTTCACAAAATTAGTGACAACATTGTCAGTTTAGCAAATGGCATTTACAAAAGTGACCAAAAAGCATGCACCATCCACACATTGTTCTTCCTTGTCAAAACGTGGCACCTACATTGCCCAGAGTGCATCTCACCTGCTGACAGTTTGGTCAGAGATTAGGTTGTGTTGTTGGCCTCAAGCAGAGATGTAGAATGCAGAAAACTTAACAGTGCCAGATTTTTATTGTTTTTGAACTTTGGATTTTAAGTTTCAAAAAACAGACTTGTTAGTTAGCGACATAAGACACTCACTGCTTCATGTGCACAGACCTTTAAAGACAAAAATTTATTTCTATCATTTTTTCACATACACCGTTCAGCCACAACCGTAAAGCCACCTACTGAATAATTGGTAAGTCCTCTCATGCCACCATAAAATCTCTGACCTGTAGAGGTATGGACTCTGCAAGACCTTTTCTGTGTCTGAATAGGTGTCTTTTCTGACACAAAGGCATTAGCAGGAGGTACTTTAAGTACTGGAAGATCTGAGATGGAGCCTCCATGGAATGGAGTTGTTTTTCTAGCACATCCTGTAGGTGCTTGGTCAGATTGAAAGCTGGGAAATTTGGAGGCAAAGGTAACACCTTGAACTTCCATGTTCCTCAAAATAAGGAAGTCTTTTGTGTCCACGGCCATAACTCTATAATTCCATAATATAAACAATAACACACACACACACCACATACACATGCATGCATGCACACACACACACACACACACACACACACACACACACACACAAACCCCCAAAAACAAATAATTACTTTATTACTTTTCTACATACAAGTTAATTGCTTTATTACTTTATTAATTACTATTAATTTATATAATTTTAATATTAAATTTAATAACTTTAAATGAGAATAACTGCTGTAACAATTTAATTTCCCCTTGGTGATTAGTAAAGTACTTCTTCTTCTTCTATTACTGAACTATTTTTTGCCCTGTAGCAGGATGATATGTGCTGATATAACATCCAAATGAATGTCAGGACCCCAGGTTTCCCAGCAGAACATTGCTCAGACCATCACACTATTTCTGCCGACTTGCCTTCTTCTCGTGATGCCATTCCCGATATAAATGATGCAATCTCACACCTGACTGTCCATGTGATGTAAAAGGAAAACATGATTCATTAGACCAGGTCACATTATTATTGCACCATGGTTTAGTTTTGATACTCACATTGACCCTTGTCAAAGTTGTTCAGATCCTCATGCTTGCCCATGTTGCTTAAAAGTTGCAACCCATGAACTTCAAGGATTGACTGTTCACATGCCGCCTAATACTGTATATCCCATTTACAGGTACCGCTGTAAAGAGAATATTGTTCACTTCACCTGCCATTGGTTTTAATGTTGTGATCAGTGTATGCAGTATTTCTCACTAAGACTCATACACTCGTGCTGATTTGTAAAATCATGTTCCACTTTAGTGCTATTTATTTTTATTTTTTTACATTTTACAGAATGATGACGAAAAATAATGATTAACATAACTTTTAGCTGCAGACATTTATTTTTATTCCAAAATTGTGTTAGAGTCATGATAGTGCCGACGATAGATAGGATGTTTTAATATTTAATACAACATAGATCAGTGTACCTCAAAACATTCATTTTTTTACATTAAGATGCAGTGTAAAATGTGGTGCGTGCGTGCGCGCGTGCAGACCTGTATGGACACAGTGAATAGAAAATCAGCTTCATATGCACCTAATAAGTCTTTTATATTTTTATGTCTTGCAGGTGGTGCTGCAGTTGAAATGATTGTGGGTCACGTACTGTTTATTGTCCAGTGAATCTAATCTTATCAGGAAATAAAGTATAAAAAGTTTCATTTCCTCTGTGATTTCATTGCTCATGTGTTGACATAATGACAGTATTTCAAATGTAATGATATTTGGTAGGTTCTGGCCTTAGTAGTTGAACACTCATTTTTGTCTTGTTTTCTTAATTTCTAGTACTGTTTTATCGTGATCATGTGTGTAAAGGTTTCTTCTGTACCAAAATGTGTTTTTCTTACTTTTATACCCCATAAATATCTGCCTTCCACAATAATGGCTAGTGTATATGCATAGTTCCCTTACAGGGCATTTTTGACTTTTCTCTGAGAGTGGCTGTAATTTTGCGTTCTTGAATTCTCAGGTGTAAACATACATGTGCAAACAAAAGTTCGGACCTCACAAATCTGAAAGCCAGTCATGGTTCATCATGTAAATATTTGCAGTTTCAAGGAGTGTGGTGTTAAACATGAAACATCTGGTCTCAGAGAAGCCACACCTAATTTCTCAGTGAATTTCATCTACTGACTTCAAATATCTCTAAGTTTTGAATATAAACCAGACCTTTTTTCAACAACTGATTTATTTACTATTTAATACTGGTTTATATATCATGTAAAGTATTAAATTTGGGTTCCCGGTTGTAAGCAGACTAGGTGCTAATGATTATCTTAATACTAATAATCCAGTCTTCCAGATCTCTGTTACTAGATTATGTTTTGGATCAACTGAGATACTGGATCAAGGACATACTGCCATACTGTCAAAGTGTTAGCAAGACGGAATAAATCTGCACATTTTGCTGTATGATGCGACAGTGTGAAAATACAGTGCCTTGCAAAAGTGTTCACCCCCCTTTACCTTTTTCCTATTTTATTATCTTACAACCTGGAATTGAAATTGATTGATTCACAAATGATTTGAACGTGTACACCTGTTTCCCAGCGTCAGAACACTGCTTTTTTCACACTACACCGTTGCATGTTTTGACACCCCCTAGCCTTTTCTTTTTTACGTGGCACCAATCCTTTAAAAATGTAGTATCACGTAAAAAACGTGCCATGGTGTTCTGTTTATATTGTGATAATGAATCCTACCCAGTTTTCGCAACCACAAAGTTCCAAGACAGTTCACACAATCAGCAAAGGGCACAGGCAGGCAAGAATGGAACATTGCTGATCCACAAGAATAGTATATTTGTCAGCATGCCTTTACCAAACCTTGTCTATTCAGCAATAAAAGTATAGGCATGCATTTAGGTATTTTTGCTTTACAGGATTTGTGGATTTTATTTTATTCTATCCCACTAATTTACTAGTTTTTTAATTCTGTGAGACCTGGAAGACTTTATGCTTCTTTACAACTGGGTGATACTATAGTGATAAAAGTGTTGCACAGAGAATTCCTCTTATGACCCAGATACCTCCGGTTCGAATCCTGCTCTATGCTTGACAAAACAATCACACTTCACCTTTAGTCAGCTTTTATTATGCTTATTAAAGTCACTTAACACCTGGCCACCCTTTAAATAAATTCCTTGACTGGATGCAACTGTAATTCCTTGACATCGTTTAAACTTAATACTAAATCAGATTAGAGTGAAGAGGCAGAATTCAATGGACTCATGCTTCCATCTATTGGTATCTAATGAGAAGTGCATCTAACCTAAAGTGAGGTTAACACTTTAGATGCTGTATTGTGTAAACTTCCAACACATTTCCAACTTTAACTGATTGACATCTGCCATTTTCTCTCACCCAATGACAAGTAAAAGCTCATAATAAATCTTAAATGTGATAGCATTGATTTATTCACTCCACTAGGCCATTAGGGCTATGAAAGTTGAATATCCAGTGTACATCTCTGATCTTGATTCTGTTCCTCTTCTCATCGGACAAGACCTCCTTAGCATCTTTGAGCCACTCATAGAATTGAAATGAGCAAAGCTATGGTCACAAGTGTACACACCTCTGCCCATACAGCATGTCGACAAAACCCTTAGGTCCCCAAACTGGAAACATTTTCCCACCCACCCACCCAACTAGCGACACTGACAGCTAGTCACAGGTTATGTCCTCTGCCTCCTTACATAAGGATCATGTGTCCTCTCAAAATCTCAATCTTGCCACACTTGCAATGCTTCTTCACTTGTCTGACCCTATGTCACATTTCCCTTCTAAGGCCAACCATAAATCTCTTGAATTGAATGACTTGAATGACCTTTTCTGCTCACATGCATACTTGCACATCATCAAGCACCTTCTAATGTTTGTCTCTGAGACACACACTTCTTCCGTGATCGTGGTGCTCCGTAGCCACACAAGGGTGATGACAGCGCAGGCCCACAACCCTCAAAACACAAGCCAGCAAATACTGGCTGCACATAAAAAAGGATGTAGCACACTACATTAACAACTGCCCACTTTACTGCAAACCTCAAAATAAAACCCCTCAAAACCAAAAAGCCCCCCATGAAAAGCTTCAGGTGAGGGAGAAAGTCCAAAACCACCCCCCGCCTCCCACTAAACCAACCAGAAAACTCAACTGAAAATCAGGAAAGAATGCTTACCATTTCTCCTCCTGGTCTGACCCTAAGAAACTCAGAAACCACAAAATCAAAGATGATGATGAAGCAAAACAACATCAACTTCTTGGGGACAACAATACCCCAGTAAGACCATAAGTTCAGCAAACACCTAAATTCTAAACCCTAGGCTAGATAATAAAAAGTCCAAGTGTTTGTAATAAACAACTAAATAGAGACATTTTTACCTCATTTGTTTTTCTTGTTGATTGAACTAATCCACTCAAACACTCCGTACAAGTGGGGGTGAAAGAAAAAAAGTGAATATATACTGTATATTCACATATTATATATATATATATATATATATATATATATATATATATATATATATAACATATACTGTATATTCAAGGAAAATATGAAAGTTCTGAAACTTTCAAATCAAGGAGCTCGAAACAAAATATCAGTAAAACAAAAGATAACTGATTAGTGGGTTCTTTACCAGCAGAGCTTACTCACTCACATTCACACCATTGACCAGACTACAGTTCTGTGAATTTTAGAACTAGTAAGTCAGCACCAAATATTCAAGTTCAGTCATAGAGCTATAAATAAATGCAGCATTCACCTCACAAGTCTATGCTCACATCTAACTGACTACCTGACAGTTGATTCCCACAGGAAACATTAATTAAGACCAAATTACCCAAATTTTGATTTACAAAAAACATTGATTTACATTCGAGCAAGCCTACATTTTAGATTTATTTTTTTTCCCTTACTAACTTTCCCTTACTAGGCCCAATAGGAAGAAGCTATATTAATCCTAGTAACGTGCTTCTTAGCCTACTCATAGCCCACCTATAAAGAATTCCTTCCTATCTTTTGTAGTTGCTAGATAGCCACTTATGATGAAATGAAATAATTATAATAATGATTGGTCTAATAAGTTTCTTGTTGAGACTTCAACTCAGGGTAAGAGTGCCTCCTCAACCTACTGCCAGAAGCTGCTGCCTCCAAGAAACTACATCGGCCTTTACACCTGCCATGCATCTGCCTTGGTGCCGCCATTGACAATTGACCAGCTCACTGTCTAGTGACCAGCTGAATTAAGTGGCTGATATGTAGCGGACCTAAGGCAGGAATATGTTCACATTCTAAGACTGAGGCAGGAGTTTTACCCTTAAGGAATTTATTGTTTTAAAACTGATAATCTCAGGCTTTGAGTGAACTAAAAGCTCAAACACATCCGACAGCAGGAAGTGGCAAAGCCCTCTCCACCAAATACTGCACTGTCAAGACTCCATTTGACCAAGAGCAGACCACTGGCTCTTACGAAGAGGACCCCTCTTAACAAACAGACTCCCCCGTTCAGACCCAGCCACAAATACCTTAAAACTTACCTTCCAGAAAGGAACTGAAACCATGCAATGACTTATGAAGTGTTCTTGTTATATTTCTGCTTTGATTGCTAAATATGTAACATGTGTGACCAGACTTATGTAGAGCATCACTGTCAGACTATGGTGTGATATAGAAGCCGTGCTATTGTTTATCTGTCACTCATGCTTGTGATTAATCCATATACCTATGCAAAGTTTTATTGACTGTCATTTAGGTTGTTGATCAAATATCGGACCAACCAGATGGATCCTCCGCCCAGCTTGGCAAGACCCAAAAAAGACAGACAGACACACCCAGAGATTTCCAGATTTCTTTGATTCTTGCAGACTCCGAAAAATTCTCTGGAGACTCAGAGACTCTCAAGACCATCTCGCTCTGAGGAGAAAGACCCCTGCAGTTGGACAAGCCCACAGCAAAACAGACCAAGCCTCAGTAAACTCAAGGTCATATAGGTAACCCATGGCTGTGTTGGTTGTCTCACATAGATCTCAGTTCTCCATAGTTATTTAGAGCCTCCTCCTAAACTGCTGTTTAGACCTCAGACTCAAACCCAGAACATAAATTGATTTTAAAATGTCTTCTCCACCACTGTAAACCACCTACTTTTATACTGTTGTAATGTTTTACTCATTAATTTATCTAGTTTCTCTGATCAGTTCTCCCTCTGTTTCTCCCTATGTAAATAGTATGTGTGTACTATGTATATAGCTGAATAAATCTTTAAAAGGGATCTGACTGGCATCAATGATGTTATTTCACACATTAAACTCCTCACTAAACTCTCACTCAGATAAGAGCCTGATATCCTGTATTGCCCATTAATTGAGTGGTTGATCTGCCATCAAAGGATCTGGTGTCCTGAAATCATGAAGGTAGTTTATGTTCATATATATCATATCATACATATTCATAATTCATAAACAAGACATAATAAACACATTCATGTTCAATACATGTATATATTTATATTCGCAACACAGACAAAATTTCATTTAGTCCCTTCTGTCCCCTATGATAGGCAGAGTAAACGCTGGAAAGAAGTGCAGTGCAGAGCTCTCAAGAGAGAATGTAGTAGGCTGATAGATATAGAATGAAAAACATGAAGTGGACTTGTAATATTTTATATCATCATATTTATTATCAGCTAAATGCCAGAAATTGTTGGGATAAAAATTTTAGCCATTATCACCCATCCGTATTTCACGTATGTACATACACATGAACCCCTTTGATAAACTTTTGGATGGTTGGACTTACAGAATTTGTATGCTTTACAGAGAACAGATGTCTTGTTGGTGTAAAGGACAGACATCCTGCTGTTTGCAACGCCACTAGGAATGTCCCACACATTCCTCTGTGGCTTTACCAGCCAGTTGTATTTTTTTTAATATATATATATATATATATATATATATATATACAGTGGGTACGGAAAGTATTCAAACCCCTTTAGATTTTTCACTCTTTGTGTCATTGCAGCCATTTGCCAAAATCAAAAAAGTTCATTTTATTTCTCATTAATGTACACTCAGCACCCCATCTTGACAGAAAAAAACAATATCACATGGTCATAAGTATTCAGACCCTGTGCTCAGTATTGAGTAGAAGCACCCTTTTGAGCTAGTACAGCCATGAGTCTTCTTGGGAATGATGCAACAAGTTTTTCACACCTGGATTTGGGGATCCTCTGCCATTCTTCCTTGCAGATCCTCTCCAGTTCTGTCAGGTTGGATGGTGAACGTTGGTGGACAACCATTTTCAGGTCTCTCCAGAGATGCTCAATTGGGTTTAGGTCAGGGCTCTGGCTGGGCCAGTCAAGAACGGTCACAGAGTTGTTCCGAAGCCACTCCTTTGTTATTTTAGCTGTGTGCTTAGGTTCACTGTCCTGTTGAAAGGTGAACCTTCAGCCCAGTCTGAGGTCCTGAGCACTCTGGAAGAGATTTTCTTCCAGGATATCTCTGTACATGGCCGCATTCATCTTTCCTTCAATTGCAACCAGTCGGTCTGTCCCTGCAGCTGAAAAACACCCCCACAACATGATGCTCCCACCACCATGTTTCACTGTAGGGATTGTATTGGGCAGGTGATGAGCAGTGCCTGGTTTTCTCCACACATACCGCTTACAATTAACGCCAAAAAGTTCAATCTTGGTCTCATCAGACCAGAGAATCTTATTTCTCATAGTCTGGGAGTCCTTCATGTGTTTTTTGGCAAACTCTGTGCGGGTTTTCATGCACTGAGGAGATGCTTCCGTCGGGCCACTCTGCCATAAAGCGCCTGCAGTGATAGTTGACTTTGTGGAACTTTCTCCCATCTCCCTACTGCATCTCTGGAGCTCAGCCACAGTGATCTTTGGGTTCTTCTTTACCTCTCTCACCAAGGCTCTTCTCCCACGATTGCTCAGTTTGGCTGGACGGCCAGGTCTAGGAAGAGTTCTGGTCGTCCCAAACTTTTTCCATTTGAGGATTATGGAGGCCACTGTGCTCTTAGGAACCTTGAGTGCTGCAGAATTTTTTTTTGTAACTTTGGCCAGATCTGTGCCTTGCCACAATTCTGTCTCTGAGCTCCTTGGGCAGTTCCTTCAACCTCATGATTCTCATTTGCTCTGACATGCACTGTGAGCTGTAAGGTCTTATATAGACAGGTGTGTGCCTTTCCTAATCAAGTCCAATCAGTTTAATTAAACACAGCTGGACTCCAATGAAGGAGCAGAACCATCTCAAGGAGGATCAGAAGAAATGGACAACATGTGAGTTAAATATGAGTGTCACTGCAAAGGGTCTGAATACTTATGACCATGTGATATTTCAGTTTTTCTTTTTTAATAAATTTGCAAAAATTTCTACATTTCTGTTTTTTTCTGTCAAGATGGGGTGCTGAGTGTACATTAATGAGAAATAAAATGAACTTTTTTGATTTTGGCAAATGGCTGCAATGACACAAAGAGTGAAAAATTTAAAGGGGTCTGAATACTTTCCGTACCCACTGTATGTATACACACAGTTAAATGACTTTTGCGCCAAGCCTGTAAAAACTCTTTAAGATTTTGTTTTTGTCTAACTTCATGTTCATTTGGTACAAACACAACTTATTAAGTACTGCTACAATTATTGACCAGGATATCAGAGCTATCATCCATCAACTTAGTGGAGTTCCTAGCAGCCTCTTATTTGTTTGATTCAAAGGAATCCAGTTGCATATTGAAAGAGATGTTTTGATGTCATGCATTCATGCCTTACAGTCTGATTAGTGGTGGATGTTTTGACATTTGTCTGGGGGAGAAGAGAATGTTTTCAAAACGATTTCTAAGATAAATTAGTACAAAAGCACACTTAATTAAACCTCTGAATGTGGGAACCTTCACACAGTACTGCATCAGTACAGTGTTGAGACTCTCTGGAGATCAGCTGCATATAGGTCTTCTTAACTCTGCTGGGGATCCATGGATCAACAGTACCGTGCCTCCAATGGACCGGGCTGAACTCCAGCAAGGGTGACCTTTATAGGTCTACTTATGCCGTGAGTTGAACTTAATCTATATCAGTTGTTTCCCTGTTTTAATACAGAGCTTTTAATGCCTCAATCTGTGTAATTCTTTTCCTCATCACATTACTGTTAACTGCAGAATTTAAAACTGAACATAAATTTATTTAAGATCGCTTTTTCCACCATTGCAAAATCACCTACTATTTACCCCAGTTTTTCTAATACGTTCTAACCCTTTCATTCATCCGTCTCTGTTCATTTTCCCTGTTTTTTTTTTCCTTTTGGAAATAGCTAAATAAATTAATAAAAATATACAAAACTGGCTTTAATCTGTGGAGAGCCAAAGACTAGCAGACAACCTCAACGTGTTTTACTGTCGGTAATTGATGTCCCAGTTGTACTTCCACTAAAGTGGACAATAAAGAATTATGTACTATACTGTTCTATTCTATTGTAAAATAGGCTGTAGTATACCATTCAGGGAAAGATGTTTTTTCATTAGTATAAAAATGATACTTATACTATTATAAAAAAGAAATGACCAATATGCTACACAGTTCTTTTATGAATTTCTGAGACTTTCTTGTGACAAAATGTTATTCAGTCAGTTGAATACATAGTTATTTCATAAATTTTCCTCTTTACCCAGCTAATAAGCCACTCATCAGCAGCTGCAGTGCATATAGATTGACCTGTTAAACATAAATTGGCCATTGAAAAATATAGACAAATTATCTTGTTATCTTTTGTTGTGGAAATTTCTTTAAGTCTGAGAGTTGCTAATTCTCAGAAACAACCACAAGTGTGATGAATCATCTCAGGTTTAATCACGGGCCTAGAGAGGACGTCCTTGCAGAAATCCTCTGACTCTGTGTTACAACACCAGGTTTATATACACTTTGTTAAGAAGGGTGGTCTTGAACAGACCCTACATGTTTGTTCAGGTGTCCTCTATCTCCAGGCCTCTACCAGTACTAACCAAATTGTTAACGGTTATTTACAACCCTCTACCCTAAAATACTAAACCAATAAAAGAGACAGAGCCACATACCATCAAAGGTTCAAGCAAACATTCAAGTCACCCCTTGACATCTCATAAAACCCCCACAAACACAAAAATAAATGCGTGAGTCTAATTTCAATTGATGTTACACAAGAGCAAGGGTAAAAGTAGTCTTTTTTTGTTGTCTAAAGAAACTACATTTGTTAAATTCATATTATATGACTGGAGGAGACATTTAACCAGTACAACTAACCCCAGCCCTTACCCTAAATGTGTTCTAACCTTAACTATTCTTACTCAAACAGTCAAAATTGAGTGGACCAGCCAAAAATCCTTACAATGCCAAAATGTTCTCAGTATTAAGCTTAAATTTGTCCATGCAACTATAGTAAGACATGTACACACATGTATGTCATTTCATCATACACTAATATAATACATTCTTTTGAACCTTACCCTAATCCCAACCATAAACCTAAACCAAGTCCTAACATACAACTAACCCTTTGAAGTTGACTCAGAAAGTGAGGACCAGCTAACAGAAAGTCCTCCCTCCCAAGGCAGAAAACTCAAACTGGTCCTCACAAAGATAGCCATGCACTTGGATAGCTATCTTTGTCAACACATGCACACACAAACATTCACACAAGCATTCCTGGATGATGTTATATTTGTCTTTAGGCAAACAGAAATACATAAAAACAGCAAACACACTCCATTTCCTTTCTGCTTGACATACAGAGCATGACAAGGAACCTGTACAGTAATTTTAAGGGTCCAGCACATATCCTCCCTCTCTTCTTCCTGTGGGCACAACAGTTGTTCAGAGAAAACATGTCCATATTTTGTGTCCTTGCTGTGAATAAAGTGAAGCTTTTTTTTTTTTTGAAAGTACATTTTACTGTTTTTTTTTTTTTTTTAACTGCCTCTGGTTTCTCCTCTCTGCTTTGTCCACAAGCAGCAACACTGACAGCATGACAGGAGGTTTATTTCAGCACTGCATTCAAAAGATTGTCATCATAATGCTGGAATGTATTACTACAACCTACACCTAGATTATGATACTACACTTTAGAGCTTCAGAAAATATCTTGACGTCTCAACTTCTGTTCCTCGTTATGTTTGTTGTTCTTTTAAAAATGTATAAGATTATTTAAATTATACTCACTAGATAGAAAATATTGAGATTCTTAGTCGAGGCACAATATTCAGCCATGAGTAAAGAGCACTGCTACTATTGTGTCCTGTAGAAGCCTTTTTGTTTACTAAACTACTGTTTAGATTAAAGCCCTGATAAGAGAAGCAGTCCACATTTGTCGAACTCATCAAAGCTGCCATACTGCAGCACTATGTCCTTAACTGTGAAAACTGAGTAACATAAAAGGTATGCCTTAATTTTATTGTCTTATTTGTTTTTATATTTATATATTATAATAAAGGACCATTCTATTTTTACTTTTTTTTTTTTTTGCAGCTTTGCTGTCCATCCATCCATCCATCCATCATGTATACCCACTTATTCCTAACTGGGGTCACAGGGATCTGCTGGAGCCTATCCCAGCTCTCTTTGGGTGAAAGGCAGGGGTACACCCTGAACAGGTCACCAGTCCATCACAGGGTCACATAGAGACAAACAACCTCACACACTCACACTCACTCCTATGGGCAATTTAGAGTCACCAATCAACCTGACATACATGTTTTTGGACTGATGAAGGAAACCGGAGTACCTGGGGTAAACCCACACAAGCATAGGGAGAACATCCAAACTCAACACAGAAAGGTCCCTGATAGCTTGTGAACCCAGGTCCTTCTTGCTGTGCGGCAACAGTGCTAACCACTCACCCACCATGCTTCCAGTTATGCTGCCATTTTATGTAAATAATATCATACTAATTTGGAACATTGATAAAGATAAATAGGTTTCCAAAGACTACTCTGGAAAATAGTCACCTAATCTGTTCCATGCATTTTTATTCCTGACATTTACAGTCATTTTCATGTTCTGCGTCTAAGTAATCTGGATAACATTTTGTTTACAAGCTGTCCTAAATCATCAAGTTGTCCTACATCTAAATGCTTGTTTTTTGACCCATCTGTGTTTGGTGCTTTATACACACATCCCAGAGATTAACTTGTACAATGTAAATGTAACAGATGTAAATGATTGCCAACACAGACAATAATGAGCAAAGGAAGTTCTAACAAACTGGAAATATCCTTTAAGAGATTTTGCTGTTGAGCCACCATTCACATTCCACTACATACAAACAGACAAAATTAGGGACCCTGCCACAATTCTCTTAGATGGTCTCTTAGACCCCATCCAGACTAGACTGCTTAAAGATACCCTACCATTAATTAACTCAGCTTTATTAGACTTGGTAAATTTATCTCTAGTATCAGGCTACGTACCACAGGCTTTTAAGACTGCAGTAATCAAACCCTTACTCAAAAAGCCTAGTCTGGATCCAGGAGTCTTGGCTAATTATAGACCAATAACCTACGATTTATTTCTAAAATCCATGAAAAAGCTGTTGCTAAGCAGCTATCAGAACACTTACACAGAAATGAACTGTTAGTACTATTAGAACTATAGTTATGGAGTTCCACAGGGTTCTGTGCCAGGACCGATTCTGTTCACCTTGTACACGCTTCCTTTAAGCAATGTTATTAGGAAGCACTGTATTAATTACCACAGCTATGCAGATGACACTCAGCTGTACCTACAGTGGGTACGGAAAGTATTCAGACCCCTTTAAATTTTTCACTCTTTGTGTCATTGCAGCCATTTGCCAAAATCAAAAAAGTTCATTTTATTTCTCATTAATGTACACTCAGCACCCCATCTTGACAGAAAAAACCAGAAATGTAGAAATTTTTGCAAATTTATTAAAAAAGAAAAACTGAAATATCACATGGTCATAAGTATTCAGACCATTTGCAGTGACACTCATATTTAACTCACATGCTGTCCATTTCTTCTGATCCTCCTTTTGATGGTTCTGCTCCTTCATTGGAGTCCAGCTGTGTTTAATTAAACTGATTGGACTTGATTAGGAAAGGCACACACCTGTCTATATAAGACCTTACAGCTCACAGTGCATGTCAGAGCAAATAAGAATCATGAGGTCGAAGGAACTGCCCAAGGAGCTCAGAGACAGAATTGTGGCAAGGCACAGTTCTGGCCAAAGTTACAAAAGAATTTCTGCAGCACTCAAGGTTCCTAAGAGCACAGTGGCCTCCATAATCCTCAAATGGAAAAAGTTTGGAACGACCAGAACTCTTCCTAGACATGGCCGTCCAGCCAAACTGAGCAATCGTGGGAGAACAGCCTTGGTGAGAGAAGTAAAGAAGAACCCAAAGATCACTGTGGCTGAGCTCCAGAGATGCAGTAGGGAGATGGGAGAAAGTTCCACAAAGTCAACTATCACTGCAGCCCACCAGTCGGGGCTTTATGGCAGAGTGGCCCGACGAAAGCCTCTCTTCAGTGCAAGACACATGAAAGCCCGCATAGAGTGTGCCAAAAACCACATGAAGGACTCCCAGACTATGAGAAATAAGATTCTCTGGTCTGATGAGACCAAGATTGAACTTTTTGGCATTAATTGTAAGCGGTATGTGTGGAGAAAACCAGGCACTGCTCATCACCTGCCCAATACAATCCCTACAGTGAAACATGGTGGTGGGAGCATCATGTTGTGGGGGTGTTTTTCAGCTGCAGGGACAGGACGACTGGTTGCAATTGAAGGAAAGATGAATGCGGCCAAGTACAGAGATATCCTGGAAGAAAACCTCTTCCAGAGTGCTCAGGACCTCAGACTGGGCCGAAGGTTCACCTTTCAACAGGACAATGACCCTAAGCACACAGCTAAAATAACAAAGGAGTGGCTTCGGAACAACTCTGTGACCGTCCTTGACTGGCCCAGCCAGAGCCCTGACCTAAACCCAATTGAGCATCTCTGGAGAGACCTGAAAATGGTTGTCCACCAACGTTCATCATCCAACCTGACAGAACTGGAGAGGATCTGCAAGGAAGAATGGCAGAGGATCCCCAAATCCAGGTGTGAAAAACTTGTTGCATCATTCCCAAGAAGACTCATGGCTGTACTAGCTCAAAAGGGTGCTTCTACTCAATACTGAGCACAGGGTCTGAATACTTATGACCATGTGATATTTCAGTTTTTCTTTTTTAATAAATTTGCAAAAATTTCTACATTTCTGGTTTTTTTCTGTCAAGATGGGGTACTGAGTGTACATTAATGAGAAATAAAATGAACTTTTTTGATTTTGGCAAATGGCTGCAATGACACAAAGAGTGAAAAATTTAAAGGGGTCTGAATACTTTCCGTACCCACTGTATATAAAAAAAATTCCCTTCTCAACCCTATGGATGGTGTGTGTGTGTCTTCCTCAATCTCGGGTCCTCTACCAGAGGCCTGAGAGTTTGAGGGTTCTTCGCAGTATCTTAGCTGTTCCTAGCACTGCGCTCTTCTGGACTGAGATCTCTGATGTTGTTCCTGGGATCTGTTGGAGCCACTCTCCCAGTTTGGGGGTCACAGCCCTGAGGGTGCCAATTACCACGGGGACCACTGTTGCCTTCACTTTCCACATCTTTTCTAGCTCTTCTTTAAACCCTTGGTATTTCTCCAGCTTCTCATGTTCCTTCTTTCTGATGTTGCTGTCACTTGGGATCGCTACACTACCACTACGGCTTTCTTCTGCTGTTTGTCTACCACTATTATGTCCGGTTGGTTAGCCAACCGGGAAGTCTCTGGAAGTCCCACAGGATCATTCGCCCTCACCTTTGGAGGTGTGTCCCATTTTGACCTTGGAACCTCCAGCCCATACTCGGCACAGATGTTCCTGTACACTATTCCGGCCACTTGGTTATGGTGTTCCATGTATGCTCTGCCTGCTAGCATCTTACAACCTGCTGTTATGTGCTGGATTGTCTCAGGGGCATCTTTGCACAGCCTGCACCTGGGGTCCTGCCTGGTGTGGTAGATCCCGGCCTCTGTCGATCTTGTGCTCAGGGCCTGTTCTTGTGCTGCTACGATCAGTGCCTCTGTTCTGTCTTTCAGTCCAGCTTTTTCCAGCCACCGGTAGGACTTTTTGATATCAGCCACTTGTATCTGTCGGTGGTACATGCCGTGCAGGGGTTTGTCCTGCCATGATGGTTCTTGCTCTTCTTTCTCTGCATCGGGCTTCTGTTACCTGAGATATTCATTAAGTATTCCATCGCTTGGGGCCATCTTCCTGATGTACTCATGGATCTTTGCTGTTTCATCTTGGATGGTGGCTCTGACGCTCACCAGTCCACGGCCTCCTTCCTTCCTCTTAGTGTACAGTCTCAGGATGCTGGATTTGGGGTGAAGTCCTCCATGCATTGTGAAGAGCTTCCTTGACATCAGTGGCTTCTATGTCCTCTCTTGACCAGCTTATTTTGCCAGCGGGGTATCTGATGACCGGCAGGGCGTAGGTGTTGATGGCTTGGACCTTGTTCTTCCCATTTAGCTGACTTCTTAGGACTTGCCTTACTCTCTGTAGGTATTTGGCTGTGGCTGCTTTCCTTGCGGCTTCTTCTTGGTGCCCATTTGCCTGTGGGATTCCAAGGTACTTGTAGCTTCCCTCAACATCCGCTATGCCGCCCTCCTTCAGTCCTGACAAGAGTTTCCCCCCTGACCTGGCATCCTGGCTCCCCTTTGCCGTAGCATTTGTGTTGTATTTCTTCAATCTCTAGTTGTGATAGCAGTTGCCGTTTGTTAGCTACTAGATGTTTTGGCCCTAGTATAGATGGTGGGTTTCGAAGTTTCCATAGGTCCCACATCCTCTTCATGTAGCCCCTATCGCTGGGGTTACTCATGTAGTAGCACTCCAACAGTTCTCTGTTATCAGCCCTCGTCCATGAGTGTCTTATTCCAGTAGCCCATCTCTCATCAGGTTGCTCTGGTCCCCTAGCACCTGACGCGGACCTTGTTGACCCGGGTGACGTCCAAGCCGGTATGACTCCAGTATTTCTATCGCTCATTTGTAATGAGGTAGGCTAGTAGCGTTAAGGACCTTGCCTAAGCGCCCACACTGGTGATGCTTGGTCTCCCCGCACCGAAGTCAGTGGCCTTAACCACTGAGCTATCCAGTCGCCTATGATATATGATATATCATATCATCATATTTCTCCTATATTAGCTTCTTTTCATTGGCTCCCAGTAAAATCCAGAATAGAATTTAAAATCCTTCTTCTTTATCCCAATAGAGTACTTCGCTCTCAGAGTGACCAGTAACTTCCTACTTTTAAATTCAGAGAAAACAGAAGTTATTGTATTTGGGCCTAAAAACCTCAGAAATAGCTTTTCTAAAATTATAGCTACTTTAGAAGGCATAGCCCTGGCCTCCAGCACTACTGTGAAAAACCTTGGAGTTATGTTTGACCAGGACATGTCCTTTAACTCACACATAAAACAAATCTGAACTGCCTTCCTTCACATGTGTAACATTAGGAATTAGGAACAAATTAGGAACATCCTGTCTAGTCCATGCATTTGTTACCTCAAGGCTAGATTACTGTAACTCATTACTATCTGAATGCCCCAGTATCTCCATAAAAAGCCTCCAGTTAATCCAGAATGCTGCAGCCAGAGTCCTGACAGGAACTAGTAAGAGAGATCATATTTCTCCTATATTAGCTTCTCTTCATTGGCTCCCTGTAAAATATAGAATAGAATTTAAAATCCTTCTTCTCACATAAAAATCCCTTCATGATCAAGCTCCTTCATACCTTAAAGACCTCATAGTACCATATTATCCCAATAGAACACTTCGCTGTCAGAGTGTAGGTCTACTTGTGGTTCCCAGAGTTTCCAAAAGCAGACTGGGAGGCAGAGCCTTTAGCTATCAAGCTCCTCTCCTGTGGAACCTGCTCCCAGTCTGGGTTCAGGAGGCAGACACTCTCTGTACCTTTAAGGCTAGACTTAAAACCTTCCTTTTTGACAAAGCGTATAGTTAGGGCTGGCTTCAGGTAACCCTGAACCATCCCTTAGTTATGCTGCTATAGGCCTAGACTGCCCGAGGACCATCGGTGCACTAAGCTCCCCTACTCTAATCCTCCCCTCCCTTCCCTTCCCCTCTCCTCCCCTCTCACATGTATATTCCACCATTGAATGTAACTTTGTGCTCTCTCCCTCTCTCTCTCCCTTCTGCAGGTGTCCCTGGTCCTGGAGCTGTATATTGCTGATGTGCAGCTACTAGCCCCACCCAACCTGCAGTGTCTATTTGTTTTTTATTGTTGCTGTTCCTTTCTCTCTCCTCAATCCACTCACCCCATCCATGCATATGCATACATCTATAACCACACATGTTAACCATCTTTAACAGTTTTTCCTTAAAATTAACCATATCTCCTGGCATAAGCAATGTTCCCACTTTCCATTATTACTGGTCACAACACGTAAAATATGAGAGAAAGCACGTCTGTCCCTGAAAAAGTCACATTATGACTTGTGGTGGTGGTTGCCAGGGCCAATATGGTATTTACAAGGAATGGGTTCTATAATTGTCTGGTCATTGAGTTTATACATATAATACAAATTCCCATACAGAAAATCTTTTTTATACAGTGTATGACTTCTTCAGCTTACTGTGTATAATAAAACTTTAGCCTATCAATGTACAGACAGATACGGTTAATGCAAATAATGTGAATCATACACTATATAGATCACTAAGACCTCACAAGAAGAAGGTTCCAGGTTGAATGACATTCAAACCTGGGGTCTTTTTTATGCAGTTTGCATGTTTTTCCCATTTCTGTGTGGGTTTTCTCTGTTACTCTGGTTTCCTCCAACAGTCCAAGACATGCAGTTTGGATGTGCCGCGATAAATGGCACAGGATGGATAAATGCATTAAATGCATTAATGAAAGAGTTTAGCATGGCATTCGCCACCACCAACACCAAAACACCAACTCAGGAACATCTGCTCAACTCTCCAGTATAATTCTGCAGAATAAGAGAATCTATGCCAGGCAGCACTGGAGCTCTTAAAATACTATCCTGGTAGAATACTACAATGCATGTGTTTTTTTTAATCTGTCACCCATGTGTAAATGTCAAAGTTCATTGAGATTTAAAAAAAAAAGAAAGAAAAAAGGCCACTACATTCTTTGCCTTCTTTCAGTTTTCAGTACAGAAAAACTGCCCCAGAAAGTAACACAGCACACTTTTTTCACTTTGGTTACTGTAACTGTACAAAAAATAAATATTACATGTTTCTGTCTAACTGTATTATGTTCAGTTGCAATGTTTCTTTTTCCATCCAATGCCAGTAATTTCCTTTTATACTGGCATGGCAACTTTGGTAAGGTCTGAGTTAGAGCAAGATTTTGGTGATGTTAAATAAACTGTGGTTAACGAGTGGTTTGGGTTAGGCAACTACAACTTGATTTTTATCTCAACTATTCCGAGTACTCTAAAAGCACACACTAATTCCTGCAGTGGTCAAGAATGGTCCATTATGGACACAATTTGTAGAGACAAGAGGTTACACGTTGTGTCATTCTAATTGTTAGTCATACATACTCTTGATGTCCTCAGTACTAGTTTGTCTTCTAAAATGTATTTTGAACCTAGCTGTGGGATTAGAGTAGTAAATTTTAAGTTCTTAGAAGTGACTCCTTTCCTGGCTACATAAGCCTTTGCTATAAGCACACACTGACCTCATATCTACTGTTTAACAATCTAACACACTGAGGTGGATGAAGCTCTGCATTCCTAACAGTTATGTAAAATATTATTTCAAGTATCCATCAAAAATGTATGAACATTTCAAAGGATATGGGCATCAACACCAGCAGCATGTTTTATCAGGGCTTGACATTTTGTGTGTGGTTTGGAATGCATGGCAACATCATTGGTAATTCTTTACCTGATTTCTTCTACAGAAAATTCTATTTTACATGCTCACAGACACTGTGAGAATATCTTAGGTACAAATGTGCCTACATTTTGTTTTTTAGAGATTAATTGAGTTCCAGTTAATATGGCCCTGTACTTACTTTAAATGCAATGATTGTTTAGAAGCATACAGTATAATGATTATAATACATTGGCTTAGCTGAGCCATGCAAAGCTTTTTTGGGAGATGAAAGGAAACTGAGTTTGGTTTACAGTGCAAAAGCAGGTAAATTTACATGCAGTCAGCACAGTCTTAAAATCATTCATCACAATCAATGTAAATCAACATGTTTATGAGCTTAAAAGTAGCTCAGAGAAAGATATCAGTGCAATGATATATATCCAAATCCACAAAAATGTCCTCAGTCAGAGTACTGATTTAATTTTTAAATGTGGTCTACTTCATTATGATGGAATTCACCCAAATATTTTCTCTTTATTAGCTGAACGAGCCTTAATCACAAGCTCAAGTGAAAACTGTTGTACATACCCACTGATTTTGCACTGGGCTTTTGCTTCTCTAGTTTTGTGACCTTAAAAGCAAATAAGTATCATACTCAATTCACATGCAAACATGAGATATCAGATAGTGAGAGAAAAAGATCACTGTCCATAGTGAGGTTATGAAAGTCTGTTGGGCAAGTTAGGACTTACTTCATGTGTATATTATATATATGTTTTTCTCATTAATCTACACTCAGTACCACATAATGAAAGTGAAAATTGAATTTTTGTCCATTCAATTTCATTTACCACAGAATTCAATGAAGATTCATGTATTGTTGCAAAAGGTCTGAAAACTTATGTAAATTGGATATTTAAGTTTTTTTCTTTTTAATACATTTACAAACATTCCTAAAAGTGTGTAGTAGAGTGTAGCTTAATGAGAAAATAATGAATTTAAACAATTGTAGTATTAGGCTGCAACATAACAAAATTGAAAAAAGTGAAGAATACTTAATCAATGCACTAAATTAATTATATATATATATATATATATACACATATATATATGTACGTTTATAGCTATAACATATATAAATGTTATGCTATAACAAATAAATACAATTTTATAGCATGCTGTTTAGGAACTTATTTGACAAACTTGACAAAAACTGATGTTATGAAAGCACAGCCACCATCTTGTGTTTTCAATTTGTATAGTTCATTTGCTCGGTCATGTAGCAACTGAGAAGTTTACAATGAGCAAGGAATCAGCAAGGAATTTAGTGGCAGCAATCCCGAGTAATGATGAGAAAATTAAGCAAATTAGCGAGTGGTTAATATTGTAAATCCAACTGAATATTGTACAACTAATGACAAAGTTTATTAACTTTTTAATTGAGGACAACCAGACTTCATATTCTCAAATGTTATTGAATATGTCAGACTTTCATTCCATACATTCAGATTTTCATTCATATTCACAAGTTTCACTCAGTATAATCAGATCAGATCATGTCAGATCAGATTCAATATTCTTAACACACCATTCAAATTTCTCACAAATAATTTCCTACACGGCATGCCGTTATTGTATTTATATTGTGTAAACATATCTAGTACTACTAATTCTAAAATAGTAGTGCTGCCACAGAGGCTTACTACTGCCATCCTAGTGGACATAGTAAAGCCAGTACACTAGGTTAAAGAAGGTAAATGTAATTGGGAAGATGACACGGGACCACTTGTCTATGGCATTAACATCCATGAGGTCAGGAATCTTGACTTTGAGCTGTGAGGCCCTCCTTCGCAACCGGCCCTTTTTGTGGCCCATTGGCTGGTCAATGGCTGGCCGTCTGTACAGTTCACGGCTCGTCATAGGCTTGCGGTACTGTATGCTGGCACTGTCATAAGAAAACATGGTGGCCCGTGGATCATTGAGCGCGCCCATCATATCTGTTCCACCCATCTCACTGGTTAGGTTTGTCAGGAGGATGTTGCCATGAGCATCAACCTTAGAAAGAAGGTCATCAGATTTCATTACATTGATTTTGTAACTAAAATCCAAATAAACAGATAAAAAGCAAAGTCAAAGACAGTGTCCAAACAACGTCTAACATTAGTGAAATGAAACTTGACACACCTGATGACTGCTCTTTTCTGCTAATATACAGCACACACACACACACATCTATACATATCTATATATATTAGGGATGCACAGATTTATCAGGTTTGCATTGGTATTGACCGATATTCGCCCTCTGCCTTTTGGAAAATAAGATACTGTTTCTTGTGGTCTGACGCACATCAAGTAGCCTGCCCAGCTGCAGATTTAGGACAGATTGACTAGGTGGTGATATACTTCCCTTAACTGCCTTTTTTGTGAGGACTTGTGCATGTGCAGTTTGTGTTCAAATAAAAGTGAAGTAAAATTTTGGCTGTGTGGGGGTATTTCTCTATCTCCCATAAAGATCAGCGGTATGCAATTTGTAAGACATGTTTGAGTAACATTTTGAAGGGTGGTAGGTCAAAAATTTTAACACATTGATTCTCTGTTGATAACCACAGCATTTGAGAAAGGGAAAAAGGTCTTCACAGATAGCATCAAAGCTTAAGGGATAACTAACAAAGTGATGGAATTCATCGGGTTAAATGACCAACCTTTTTCTGTTGTGAAGGAAATGGGCTTTTGAAGTCTGATGGACTACCTGGAGCCTTGTTACATGCTGCCTAGTCATTGTTATTTTGCTGATGTCTGTCCCCCGGAACTCTACAACATTGTGGCCACACATATTCATGAGCTACTGGCTGGCAAGATCCCTGCCATCAGTTTTACAACCGATATATGGAGTTTAGATGCTATCCCTGTGAGCATACTTAGCCTCATGGCACAATGGATTGGCAAAGATTTTAACTTGATATAAGCAGTGTTGCACTCAGAAATTCACGGGCTCACACTCCGCAACCGCTGTCTCAGAGGCTTTTGAAAAAATGTTCAAAACATGGAAAATTGCAAAGTGCACACTGTTGCAATAATGCCAGAAATATGGCAAAAACTATGTTGGACATTAGTTTGAGTAGTTTTGGGGTGCATGGCACACAAAGGTATTGCATCGGTTATCAGCCAAAGTATCATTTTAAAAATTGGTATAGGTATCGGCCCAGAATTTCACAATCGGTGCATCTCTAATAACTAGAGGTACAACACAATCTCCAGATGCCAGTGTGCTTCAAACAAATCACTTGATATATCATTTAAAACATCTGAAACACACCCCTTCCACCTATATGTAATGATCTTGAGAACTGACAAAAACAATCCAGCAGTCAATTCCACTTTATGCAAGGACTGGCCAGGTGTTACAGTGAATAGGGCTTTAACTTCATTGTTGCTTCTTTTTCATGAATTTTATATTGTAAACACAACTATGTATAAAATATATAAAATTTACCCCACCTGCACTTTGTTGCTCTCCAGTCTGCCTTTTTTCTCATTGTTGGACTTAGCAGCCTTTTCTGCAACCTTCTTCTGCAGGTGAGGACCACGACCAAAGAAAATGTAGTTGACAAAGGCATACTCCAGCAAGGCCAGAAAAACAAAAACAAAGCAACCCATAAGGTAAATATCAATGGCCTTTACATAGGGGATCTTGGGAAGAGTCTCCCTAAGATGGGTATTGATGGTGGTCATTGTCAGCACCGTAGTTATACCTGCAGACAAGCAGATATGGAGGGACAGTATGGTTAACTCATGGAACATGATAGAAAAATTAAAGGTTCAATTTGTAACTACAGCATGAATATAATATAGTATTCAGAAATATGTTGTCAATATTGTATAATCACCAGAAAATATTAACTATTGCATTTTCTTAATCTTAGAATGAGCCTTTTACTTTTTCTACACAGGAAGTGGGTCCCATTTCTTTGAGGCAGCCATGTTCTCTGTCTGCTGGGGAACTCCAACACTCACGTGGATAACGACAGTGAAAGTTTGGTGAGGCCTTGGAGGAGGACTATCCGTCAGCCTCGGGGAAATTCTGGCAAACCTGATCTGGCGGAGATCATTGGGCGGTGGTAGGAATACTTTGAGGATTTCCTCAATCCCACTGACACGCCTTCCATAGGGGAAGTAGCAGAGACTGAGGACTCACAGGCTGATGGCTGATCCGTCTATCAGCCAGGCCGAAGTCACTGAGGTGGTTTGGAAGCTCCTCAGTGGCAAGGTATTGTGGGTGGACGAGATCCACCCTGAGTACCTTAAGTCTCTGGATGTTGTTGGGCTGTCTTGGCTGACACAACTGTGCAACATCACATGGAGATCAAGGACCGTACCTCTGGACTGGCAGACCAGGGTGGTGGCCCATTTTTTCAAGAAGAGGGACTGCAGAATGTGTTCCAACCATAGGGGGATCACACTCCTTAGCTTTCCTGGGAAAGTCTATGCCAGAGTACTGGAGAGACGAATTGGGCTGATAGTAGAAGCTTGGATTCAGGTGGAACAATACATTTTTCATCCTGGCTGTGGAATGCTGGACCAGCTTTATACCCTCTCCAGGGTATTCAGGGGTTCATGGGAGTTTGCCCAACCAGTGTACATGTACTTTGTGGACTTGGAGAAGACATTCGACTGTGTCCCTCATGGCGTTAGTCCAGTTCCAGTTCGGGAACCACAGGATTGCATCTCTGATTTTTGCAGTTGTCCTACTGGCTTCACCAAGCCAGGACCTTCAGCATGCACTGGGGCAGTTTGGAGTCAAGTGAGAAGTAGCTGGGATGAGAATTAGCACCTCCGAGGCCATGGTTCTCAACTAGAAAAAGGTGGCTTGCACTCTCTGGGTCAGAGAAGAGATCCTGCCTTAAGTGGAGGAGTTTAAGTATCTCAGGGTATTGTTCACAAGTGAGGGAAGAATGGAATGGGAGATTGACAGATGGATCTTGTGCAGCAGCAGCAGCAATGTAGTTGATGTACTGGACTGCTGTAGTAAAGAAGGAGCTAAGTCCAAAGGTGAATCTCTCAATTTACCAGTCAATCTATCGCCCTACCCTCACCTGTGTTCATGAGCTCTAGGTCATGACCGAAAGGCCAAGATCACAGGTACAAGTGTCCGAATTGAGTTTCCTCTGCAAGGTGGAGGGGGCGCTCCCCTAGAGATAGGGTGAGGAGCTCATTCACACGAGAGGAGCTCAGTGTAGAGCCAGTGCCCTCCACATCGAGAAGAGCAAGCTGAGGTGCTCAGGCATCTGTTCGTGTATCCCCCCTGCAAGAGCTAGAGGAAATCTCTAGGGAGAAGGAAATCTAGGCATCTCTGCTTAGACCACTGCCCCACGACCTGGCCCTGGATAAAGCTACAGAAAATGGATGGATGGAAGGAAGGAAGGAAGGAAGGAAGGAAGGAAGGAAGGAAGGAAGGAAGGAAGGAAGGAAGGAAGATTTCATCAAAATGATTGACTAACAGACAGGCATTCCTATGTGGAGCCAGGCCATTAGCATGACTAAAAGTCATATCCACAAACATAATCACAAATCAGTAAAGAATTTAAAACACACCGACCTAAAGCTACTCTGGCAGCTGAGGCATCATAGTTGATCCAGAAGGAAACCCAAGAAAGGATGGTGATCAAGATGGAGGGCATGTAGGTCTGGAGGATGAAATAGCCAATGTTCCTCTTCAGCTTAAAGCTCAGGGACAAACGAGGATAAGAGCCTGTCAAAGACAAAGTGCAGGATGAAATAGTCTAGATATAACTAAAATGTAACATAAGAAGCTAGCTTTACAAGCTATGGTTATAGTGAGTTCCTACTTGATCTTGCATTTCTTTCTGTAAACATGTTAACATGGAAGTCTGAATAACTTGAGTGTCAGCCACCTCTAGATTAGATGAGCTAATTTACTAACTAAACCTTTACGAAGATGTGGATTTTTATGTGATTTTGCAGTTGACTTCCTCATTTACATTGTCAAAACCTCTCTCACTGGATGCTGCCACAGGTGCTGTATCATAATCTATTTACACATTACTAAAGGCAATGCAGTGCAAGATGGTGCTATTTACATAGCACATTTCAAACACAGAGGCAATTCAAAGTGCTTTACAGAGGCAAGAAAAGACAGAAATATTATAAAATCTGACAAACAGCTACAGTGCAGTAATAACATGTAAGTAGCCTTGAACCCAACAGAGAAAACAAACATGTAGCAGAGACACCAATACATCTAAGGCACAGGAGAAGAGTGGAGTAATGTATAAAGGATGGTGATCAGGATGGAGGGCATGTAGGTCTGGAGGATGAAATAGCCAATTATCATTCACACTTTAAAATCTATTCTGTTGGTAAATTGTAGCCAGTGTAAAGATTTAGGAACAGGAGTGATGTGCTCAGTTCTCCCTTAACTCTGGCTGAAGTGTTGTGAATGAGCTGAAATTGTCTAATAGTCTTTTTGGGAGGACCAGAAAAAGTCGTTTATTCTAACATTGTATTTTGTAAATTTCCCTAAATCTTGTCTGGACATGACCTCCAAGTTTTTCTATATGGCTGAGATGAATGATTATTAAAATTTGAAATTTGGTCTTTATAGCACTGGAAACAGGGTGGGCAATAACTAAGTACATTTGCATCCAGATATTTACTTGCTCTAAGCACTGAAAGACTGAGTGTCATAGTCACTTGTTGATAGAGTTAGGTAAATTTGAGTGCCATCTACACAGCTCTGATAAGCAACATTATTTATGATTTGACCCAGAAGTGACATGTACAGGTTGAACAAGAATGGTTCAAGAATTGAACACTTCAAGGATTACAAGTAACAGAACATTTTTGAAGAAGCTGGTTGGCAGGTTGTCCAAACAGAAAGTGGATGAATGTAGCACAAAAGAGAAGCTGGAGATGCATCCTCCAGTGTTTTAGCACTTATATCATTAAATGCAGACAGTCTAACCAAATTATTTGTGTGTGTCTGCTGTAGTGGTCTGGTTGTGTTGTTTGACTTTATTCCTGGTCTGATGTTTTTGATTTTTTTTTTCAATATGAACAAATGAAAACTCAACCTATTCAGCATCTGTATCACCTGTAACCAATCAGCGACACTGAGACAATCAGACTAGATCCTGGAGAAATCACCAGTGTTTTCATAGGGCTGACACATAGAGACATACAGTGATTTATGTTCACATTCACATCTATCTGAAAATTAGAGTCACTCGTTAACCTGTCCTGCATGTCTGTGGATTGGACTGGGAGCTGGAGTACTCGAGAAAACACACAGACCTGGAGAGAATATGCAAATTCCACACAGAAAGGGCCCCTTTGGCCATGGGTTTGAAACCAGCACTGTTTTGCTGTGGGCTACAGTGCTGAGCACTGTAACACATGCTGCCCTCACAATATGCATATTTAGTTTAGTATAGTTAAACAATTCATACTATTATTTACTGCCAAATGTTAAATATATTCAATAATCTTTGGAAACAAATCAAAATAAAATTGCTTTAATATCAATTTTATGAACAATAGAAATGCCATCCTTTCTTGTTTAGAAGACTATAGAGCTAATATTGCTTGTTTTACGCAAACTAATTGCAAACTTTAAGGCTCAGTTTATATTTTTTCAAATCTGTTGAAAAAAATATTCACATGTACATCAGAAGAGTGCTTTTGATTACTGTAATGTGCAATCTGTACTGGTCCTGAAGTGATCTCTAACACACAGGCAATGGTGGACAGAATTTACGTACCTTCCTTTATGCAGAAATACCTTCTCCTAAATCAATTTAACACAAAATAACTATACTCCAGTGTAGTTTGACCAAAAAATACCAGGGAAATTAAAAAATAAGGAATTATTTGTTAAAATGTCTAAGTTTTGAATGTATTTTTGCACCAAACAAGACTGCAGATTTTTTTACTGGACATATTGCTTTGGAATGGGATCTGGAAAATGTGTAATTCAACATTTTAGGAAATAAATAAATAAAATTTACTTTTCTGAAAGTCAGATATATATTTAAATATATATGAAGCTCATGCCTAGCCAACTTTAATAGACTGACTTAATAGAATAGAAGCAAAAAAACAACTTGCCCACCTATTCCCATGTAGCGTGCCCTACCTTGCTGACCTAGAATTTGGGTAAACTAAATGCCTTGTGTTGTTGGATTAAGGCCCTCCTCTTTGCCTAAACTTTGCCCCCCCCACCAACTATGTCTGCTATCTGAATAAATCAAAAATCCCTTTGCCCTACCCCTGTCTGTGTCCTACTTTGATAATATACCTACCCAAAATACCATAAGACTCACAACAAATAGAAAAGGGATTTAAGAAGTGAAATACAAAGTTTAATAAAATGAGGGTTTGAAATGAGCCAAATACTTTGACCCTTCAAATATGATAGTTACTGAATTACTATTTCCCACATCACATACCTCCACACTGTTTTAAACTTATGACAGTGTAACTGGTTGAGCAATTTACACAGCCAAAACTGTTAAACTGAACTAAACATAAGTAACTGTGGGCCCACACACACACACACACACACACACACACACACACACACACACACACACACACACACACACGCCACTGTATTCACCCCTCCCCCTCCCGTTGCAGGCCTGGGATGTGCTCGGGTGCGTTGAGGCCTTGAAATGTAAAATGGCCGCTTCACTCCAACAATTTAACAACAAAACAGTGCCTTTTGTCCAGCGCTCAAAATAATCCTTCCTGGCACGGAATAGTTTGTTGCCGGAGGAACACCCAACGCTCTCGGTGGCTGGGTGCGCTATCCGGATAACAGCCATCATTCTCTCTGTCATATCCGGACCCACTTGCCTTTTCCCATTTCCCAAAGTGTCCCCATGGTCTCCGGTGTCCCACGACTAAACAATCCCCAACCGCACACAAACAATGGCGAATGTGCGAAACTTTCACTCTGCACCTTCGTATAGACGATGCAATGTCTGTTGTCTCAGTTAGAGGTGGCGTAGTCCCGTCGTAGCTCCGTTTGCTTCTATACCAGGTAATGCCCACCCAGATTGAGTTAACAGTCTCTTAATAGTCCCGTAAACAAACTTATGCCACATTACACAAAAGTAATAACCAACTGGAATCCCTTTGTCTCTCTCTGTCTCCTTTTTATTAAGTTATTCACGATCCATTTCTCTCTACCCCTTTTAGTGTGGGGTCCCCGCTATCCAGTATCCAATAGCCACACCTCATACAAGTTAGACTGTACACACCACGTTTTTCACGTGTCTTTCTAACAAACTTTGTTACATTACATAATGACGTCATGGGTACCCAGAAAGGTAACAGTATAGAACTATCACACTCTCATCTCTGAATTAGAAATGAATGTACACCACACATAACGTAATAAACATACCATAGAATAAAATTGTTTCAACCTTATTAACCCTAGTATTTTCCATAGGGTTACACCCAAATTTCAAAAATACACCTGCCACTGTTACAACCTGCACCTGTTTCTCACCTTGGACTGTTATTTTGATATATTTTCTGTTCCTTCTCTTAGTGTTTTTAGTTTACTGACTGTCTGTGATCTCTGCCTGCCAAACCACAGCTTCATTGAGGCAATTCTTCATGACAGTCTGGGAGGAGCCATCCAAGTCAATGCCTCCTGCCTCCTATATCCCATAGGCAGGTCACCCACATTGATCCCTCCTGTGGCCCAGAAGTCACCAATGCTGATGCTTCCTGTGGTCCAGAGCGGGCTGCCTATGTCAGTGCTGGCTGGTCCAGAAGGAGCCATCCATGTCAATGCTTCCAGCAGTCCAGAGTGGGCTGCCTACGTCGACGCCTCCTATGGCATACAGGGGGCCAACCACATTGTTGTCTCGTGAGCGGGTCACCTATGTTGATGCTTCCTGTGGCCACCTACACGAAAGCCTCTTATAACCCTGAGAAAGGGGCCAGCTTTAACAATGCAAACACTGTTCGCGTCCCTGTCTGTTGTTTGGCCTTTTCTGTCGAGATCACAACTTTCCCTGTTACAGTTCCTGTCCATGGTTTGGTCATCCCTGCTGAGACTATGTCTGTTCTTGTTCCTGCCTGGAGGTTGACAGCTGGAGCTGCTAGCATGACAATGAATGTCTGTGAAACTGCAGGATGTCCCTGTCAGTAGATCTACAAATGGAGCACCTGACATTACCACAGTTACTGGATGCAGGATGCCAATTACAGCATGCCCCAGGAGGTGCAGGGATGATGAAAACAAATAGCCTACTGCCTAGATTTTGGTGATGATGGAATGATTCTGAGGTCTTGGCTCAATAAGTCAATAGCACAATATTGTTAAAACACCTATGATGTCTTTTGCAATCGTCATAAGGCAGACAAGCTACAGAAAAATGTCGGCAGAACAAGCTGTTCTCCACACTGGAAACAGTCTCTGTGCATTCATCTCACAGCAGCTGCACAGAGACCAGTTTGTCCTGCACTGAGGATGGCTCAGTTTGATAATGTTTAACCCTAGAACTGCCAAGGAGTAATTTTTACCCCTTCCTGTTTACAAATGCCTGCAAGTCTTTTAAAATAAAAGCAATATCCTAAAATTGTATTCTTAACACCTCCAGTGAATTATGGTTGGGGTGGGGTTAAAAGAAAAAAAAAAGACCATTTACACCTAGAACTGCCAAGGGGTAATTTTTACCCCTCACAGAAATATAATGCTTCACTCAACTTTCACACTACATGTCTAACCCTAACCCTAACAGTTTGCTAACAGTTGCTGTGTTCTATAACATACTGCACATGGCAGCACTGAACACCTACATTGGACTTGCTTGGGTACGAATAAAATCCAGCAAACAAACAAAAAAACAATAAAAATGTACATGAAATGCCTGTGTGGACAGTGCACTCTGAAGGTGCACTGTGTGCATGCTGATTGTGTGCAGAGTGAATGTGAGGATGTGCTGCAGAGGACACAGAAACTATGTTCTGCCACATATTTTCCTTCTAACCTGTGTGTTACTAGCACCCGCTGGAAGCAACAAACGAAATTTCTTTTGTAAGTTTCGGTGTGTATATTTTATTAATTATTCATAGACTTTAGTGCTGCATTCGACACTATTGACCACAACATCTTAATACAGAGACTGGGGCATGTGACTGGTATCAGAGGAACAGCATTAAAATGGTTCCAATCCTATTTATTGGACAGATTCCAGTTCGTTCATGTCCATGATGAACCTTCCACGCACACAAGTTAGTTATGGAGTTCCACAAGGCTCTGTGCTAGGACCGATTCTGTTCACCCTGTACATGCTTCCTTTAGGCTATGTCATTAGGAAGCACTCTATTAATTACCACTGCTATGCAGATGACACTCAGCTGTATCTGTCTATGAAACCTGTTAACACAAACCAGTTAACCAGATTTCAAGCGTGTCTAACTGACATAAAGGCCTGGATGACCAGTAACTTTTTACTTTTAAATTCAGAGAAAACAGAAGTTATTGTATTTAGGCCTAAAAACCTCAGAAATAACTTTTCTAAAATTATAGCTACTTTAGGTGGCATAGCCCTGGCCTCCAGCACTACTGTGAAAAACCTTGGAGTTTGACCAGGGCATGTCCTTTAACGCACACATAAAACAAATCTCTAGAACTGCCTTCTTTCACTTGCACAATATTGCCAAAATTAGGAACATCTTGTCTCAAAATAATGCAGAAAAACTAGTCCATGCATTTGTTACCTCAAGGCTAGATTACTGTAATTCATTACTATCTGGATGTCCCAGTATCTCCATAAAAAGCCCCCAGTTAATCCAGAATGCTGCAGCCAGAGTCCTGACAGGAAAAGACGGAGGTGAGTAGCTGAACATCCGGGTAAGCGAATCACTTTTGTCTTGCAGGCGTGTCGTGTTGTGTGTGTTGTGTGGTTCGTCTGCAGACTGGCGGCAGACTAGCTGTGGTTTGGCACACCTGGGAACCGGCTAGACTTTGAACGGTTCACTGGCTGCTGCATTCCGGTGCTGGTCGGGTACCTTTCTGCTTTGACCGGTGTTTGTTGCTATTTCCTGACTTAGCGCTCGTTGGCCTACCGGTTAGCTTAGCTAGCTAGTTAGCTTGCTAACATGGCCTCTCCCTCTCTCTCTCTCTTTCTTGCTCGGTGTGCCACATGTTTAGTTATTCCTCTGCCTCCTTTAGTGATAATGATACCTGTATTAAGTGTAAGGTTCTGTTAGCCTTGGAGGCGAGGATCACTGATTTGGAAGCGCGGCTCCGCACCTTCGAACAAAAGCCAGCTAGCCTAGCCCCGTTAGCTGGTGTGGAGCCACCGAGCTCAGGGTCTGTTAGCGGTCCAAGGGCAGCTCCGGAGCAGCCCGGAGAATTAGCCTGGGTGACGGTCCGAAGGAAACATACTCCTAAGCAGAAGCCCACGGCTCATCACCTGCCTGTTCACGTTTCTAATAGATTTTCCCCGCTCAGCGACACACCCGCTGAGAAACCGACTCTGATAATTGGCGATTCCATAGTCAGGAACGTGAAGCTAGAGACACCAGCGACCATAGTCAAATGTTTCCTGGGGCCAGAGCGGGCGACATCGAGTCAAATCTGAAGCTGCTGGCTAAGGCTAATCGTAAATATGGGAAAATTGTTATTCACGTCGGCAGCAATGACACCCGATTACGCCAATCGGAGGTCACTAAAATTAATGTTGAGTCGGTGTGTAACTTTGCTAAATTAATGTCGGACTCCGTAGTTTTCTCTGGACCCCTCCCCAATCTGACCAGAGATGACATGTTTAGCCGCATGTCATCGTTCCGTCGCTGGCTGTCTAGGGGGTGTCCAGCAAACGATGTGGGCTTCATAGACAATTGGGCCACTTTCTGGGGAAAACCCGGTCTGATAGCGAGAGATGGCATCCATCCCACTTTGAATGGTGCAGCTCTCATCTCTAGGAATTTGGCCGAGTTTATTAGCCGACCTAAAGCCTGACAATCCAGGGTGGGGACCGGGATGCAGAGACTCAGTCTAAAACGCTTCTCTGCAGTTTCCTTAGAGCCGCCGCCCCCTTCAAACCACATAGAGACTGTGTCTGCCCCTCGAACATATAAATCAAATAAATCAGAAGTTAACAGAAGAGGAGTTATTCATAAAAACTTAATAAAAATTAAGACCACTCCTCTTATTGAACAGAAAAACAGAACTGTCAAATGTGGATTATTAAATATTAGGTCCCTTTCTTCTAAATCTCTGTTAGTAAATGATTTGATAACTGATCACCAAATTGACCTACTTTATCTTACTGAAACCTGGTTACAGCAGGATGAATATGTCAGTCTGAGTGAATCAACCCCCCTCAGTCATAAAAATTATCATGTTCCTCGAAGCACAGGTCGAGGTGGAGGAGTAGCTGCAATCTTCCACTCAAACTTATTATTAAACTTTCATCCTCAGAACAGTTATAACTCATTTGAGAGCCTCACTCTTAGTCTCTCACATACAAACTGGAAAACACAAAAACCAGTTCTACTTGTCATTTTGTACCGTCCACCTGTTCCTTACTCAGAGTTTTTAACTGAATTCCCTGACTTCCTGTCTGATTTAGTGCTTAGATCAGATAAAGTCATTATAGTGGGAGATTTTAACATTCATGTAGATGTTGAAAATAACAGCCTCAGCATTGCATTTAATTCTATATTAGATTCAATTGGTTTCATTCAAAACGTTAATAAACCCACCCACTGTTTTAATCACACCCTTGATCTTGTTCTGACCTATGGCATCGAAATTGAACATCTAATAATTTTTCCCCCAAATCCTGTTTTGTCAGATCATTCTTTAATAACTTTCGAATTTAAAATGATGGATCATGCAGCGTCTGGAAGAAAATTCCACTACAGCAGATGTTTATCCGACAACGCTGTTAATAAATTTAAGAAAATGATTCCATCTTTATTTGCATCTATGCCAAGTATAAACATAGTGGAGGGCAGCTGCCTTAATCCCACTCCCTACCAAATTGATCATGTTGTTGACAGCGCTGTAACCTCACTGCGTGAAACGCTTGATTCTGTAGCCCCTCTGAAAAAGAAGTTAGTGATTCAGAGAAGACTAGCCCCATGGTATAATTTACATGTTCGTACCTTAAAGCAGGCATCACGAAGGCTGGAAAGGAAGTGGCGTTCCACAAACTTAGAGGAAATTTTTCTAGCCTGGAAAAACAGTCTACTAACATATAAAAAGCTCTCCGTAAAGCCAGAACTGCATACTATTCATCACTAATAGAGGAAAATAAGAACAATCCCAGGTTTCTTTTCAGCACTGTAGCCAGGCTGACAAAAAGTCACAGCTCCGTTGAGCCCAGTGTTCCCTTAGCTCTCAGCAGTGATGAATTTATGAGTTTCTTTACAAATAAAATCACAACTATTAGAGATAAAATTCAGCAGATGCTTCCTATACCTGCAATAAATGAATCTTTTACTACAGTAGCTCTTGAATCATCTGTAGGACCTCAGTTATGTTTAGACTGCTTCTCTCCTATAGATCTCTCTGAATTTACATCAGTAGTTGCTTCATCGAAATCATCAACGTGTCTCTTGGACCCTATCCCGACTAGACTGCTTAAAGGCACCCTGCCATTAATGAACTCATCTTTATTGGACTTGGTAAATTTATCTCTAGTATCAGGCTACGTACCACAGGCCTTTAAGACTGCAGTAATCAAACCTTTACTCAAAAAGCCTAGTCTTGATCCAGGAGTCTTGGCTAATTATAGACCAATATCCAACCTGCCATTTATTTCTAAAATCCTAGAAAAAGCTGTTGCTAAGCAGCTATCAGACCACTTACACAGGAATGAACTATTTGAAGATTTCCAATCAGGATTTAGAGCACATCATAGTACAGAAACAGCACTGTTGAAAGTTACCAACGATCTTCTCTTAGCCTCAGATAATGGACTTGTTTCGATACTTGTCCTCCTAGACCTTAGTGCTGCATTCGACACCATTGACCACAACATCTTATTACCGAGACTGGAGCATGTGATTGGTATCAGAGGAACAGCGTTAAAGTGGTTCCAATCCTATTTATCGGACAGATTCCAGTTTGTTCATGTCCATGATGAACCTTCCACACGAACAAAAGTTAGTTATGGAGTTCCACAAGGTTCTGTGCTAGGACCAATTCTGTTCACCCTGTACATGCTTCCTTTAGGATATATCATTAGGAAGCACTCTATTAATTACCACTGCTATGCGGATGACACTCAGTTATATCTATCTATTAAACCTGTTAACACAAACCAGTTAACCAGACTTCAAGCCTGTCTAACTGACATAAAGGCCTGGATGACCAGTAACTTTTTACTTTTAAACTCGGAGAAAACAGAAGTCATTATATTTGGGCCTAAAAATCTCAGAAATAACTTTTCTAAAATTATAGCTACTCTAGATGGCATAGCCCTGGCCTCCAGCACTACTGTAAAAAACCTTGGAGTTATTTTTGACCAGGACATGTCCTTTAACTCACACATAAAACAAATTTCTAGAACTGCATTCTTTCACCTGCGCAACATTTCCAAAATTAGGAACATCCTGTCTCAAAATGATGCAGAAACACTAGTCCATGCATTTGTTTTCTCAAGGCTAGATTACTGTAACTCATTACTATCTGGATGTCTTAATATCTTAATAAAAAGCCTCCAATTAATCCAGAATGTCGCAGCCAGAGTCCTGACAGGAACTAGCAAGAGAGATCATATTTCTCCTATATTGGCTTCTCTTCATTGGCTCCCTGTAAAATATAGAATACAATTTAAAATCCTTCTTCTCACATACAAATCCCTTCATAATCAAGCTCCTTCATACCTTAAAGACCTCATAGTACCATATTATCCCAATAGACCACTTCGCTCTCAGAGTGCAGGCCTACTTGTGGTTCCCAGAGTTCTCCAAAGCAGAATGGGAGGCAGAGCCTTTAGCTATCAAGCTCCTCTCCTGTGGAACCAGCTCCCAGTCTGGGTTGAGGAGGCAGACACTCTCTTTACTTTTAAGGCTAGACTTAAAACCTTCCTTTTTGACAATGCGTATAGTTAGGGCTGGCTTCAGGTAACCCTGAACCATCCCTTCGTTATGCTGCTATAGGCCTAGACTGCCCGAGGACCGTCGGTGCCCTGAGCTAAAGAGGCACTGCATGTTTAAAACCACTTCATTCCTGCCACAATGCCACTGTCATGGCATCACAAACATGCCGTGGTACAAAAATGTGACATTTTGAATCACTACAATTGTGAGTAGTAATATTGTCATGTGCATAAATTTGAAGTAAAATAGCTGTGTTATTGGAGCAGGTAAAGCAATCGTTCGTAAAGTGGGAGGTGGGAGTCCTGTGGGGGGCGTGGGGCTATTGCTTGAGTGCTTGAGCACTGATAGCATAACATGAGGCCCGGAGGAACCTTTTTGTTGTTCATAGAACCTTTCGAGGAATTCCCCTTTATTTTTGTTCACACTGCAGGAACTGAGAACTATATTAGTTGCTTTGCTGTTAGTTCTAATAATTGATTCTGAAGTCACAATGATCTTTCAAACCTGACAGAAAGAACTGTTTTGTCTCAACTAGGGACTGTTTAATGTAAAGTGCATTCCAAAAGACTTTTCAACCTGGAGGTGAGATAAGAATCACCTACCTACACTCTACTCCTTTATCTAAACTCTGTTTGCACAAAACCCCAGGATGCCAAGTAATAACCCTTCATTAGAGTTTTACGACTAGCAATAAACTCAGTGGAGCTGGTTCCACAGGCATTCGTCGACCCCAGAGGATTAACAGCTAAAGTTTTTAATTGACTCTTAAGTACAAAATTATAAAGTATAAAGTGTTTAATTGCCTGAGGTTTCTGAGAAAACACACACATACTTCTCAGTTCTGAGAAGGACTGTTAGTTACACTTTAAAATTAAAGTTGAACACTATGTCTCCGGTAAAATAGCTATAAGATATTCATGAAATATTGTTTGCTTTTGAGTTACAGAAAAGTATGGAATATATACAACCCTAAAACTTTCGTGCCATATACGCATCATTATGCATGATTCTCATGCTGTACACATTTATTCACGTCGTCTGTGTGCAGTGTTGATGATGTTGAGGAGGAGGAAATGGAGGTCTCCTGCTCCCCTGAGGCACCCTGTACCTAGGGTCGAGGCAGAGGGAGAGGAAAGAGTACAGGAAAGAGAGGCTGCAGGAGTCAATCCACTGGCTCCTCCAGGTCAGACACACTGCCTGGTGATGTAGCTGACTGGAAAAGTGAAAAGGAGCCTGACAGCTTGCTACATCCCTTACCACATTTTCTGCCCAAAAGAAGACGAGATGCGCAGCCACCTCTTTCACAATAGGTGGACAGTCCATCTCCATCTGAGCTGATCAAAATGTATTTTGACCGGGCTGCCAACAAAAGTCTGTGTACCAACACAAATAAAAATGCAAAAAATATTGCTACAGGCAAAAATTCGAATGGGCTCAGGTCACAGAGGCTGAAATGTATCAATACATTGGGCTCACACTGTACGTGTACTTCCTGGGATCTAGATATCACATTTATTATGATATTTTTCATACCAGCCCAGCACTGTTCCACAAGCTTAATGAGGAGGGGTTTTGAGCTTGTGGGACATTTTGGGGCACAAGAACTGACATTCCCAAAACAAAAATTTACGCCCTGACAAACAAATCTCCATGGGGGACAATCAGATGGATCAGAGACGGAGTTCTCCTTTTTATCAAGTGGATGGACATAATAGGTGAGTGTGTGCTCCACTCTGCACAGTGCCTTCTCAGGGTACACTGTAAAAAGTATGCGCAAGGTTGGTGGAAAACACACAACAGTCTAGGTGCCAGTGCCGTTGGCTGTGAAGGACTAAAACTGCTTCATGGGGGGAATTGACCTCTCAGACCAGCTGATTGGGTCCTATTCCTCGCCATGAAAGAGCAGAAAGTAGTATGTGACAGTGCTGCATCACTTGATTGACATTGCTGTAACAAACAGCTATTTACTCCACAAAAAGCTGTGTGGCAAACTGGAGCAGCAGCCAATGAGGCACCATCCCTTTGAGGAGCAGTTGACAGTTGAACTCTGAGGAGTGCATCGACAACCAGTCCTGGAGACATACCAGCACATGCCTGTTGCTATTGTTGAGGGGGTATCTGGCACACAGGGGCGCAGGAAGTACAGGCTGTGTGGGAAGTGCACTCCCTTCATGTGTGAGGCCTGTAAAGTGCCTCTGTGTGTTATTATGGTCCTATCACAACTCCTAGAAAATATGCTCATAGGTATCTGGCACACTTAGAGATTTGATTGTACTATTGTAAATAGTTTATTTTGATGCACATGCTGCCTTTTTGCACAATGTGCATTTTATTTTCGTTTTACTACAGGTTATAAAAAGCTCAAAAGCTAAATTATAGACACACTCAAAATAAAATTTCTGTGGAGTGAAAGGAGTTTGTACAACTTTCTTATATTTACAAATTTGAGTGATACAGCTATGACATTTCTGTATTTAGAAAAGTATGTGTAAAAAACAATTATCTTTTTTTGTGGTTTATTGCACTTTTTAGCAATTTATTTAGTTAGTATGGACTTATTAACATTTGGGATATAAGGGTTGCATTGATGTATGGCAAATTAAAATGCTCCAAAAAATGGCACTACAACATGTAAAAATGTCAAGATATGCTCTGACGGATTTGTTCTATGGTAGGTTTTAAAGGGTTAAAACCTCTTTTAAGTATATGAGCCTAGAGTTGTATTGGGACTCCAAAAAGCAGTCTGAATGACACCTCCTGTTTTGTGTCTGTGTGTGTATTCAAAGTCCCGGGGTTACCTCCCATTAGCCACTTTGCATTGGTTCAGGAGTCCACCAGGATAATTGGCTGGTTTATTTAGGAGAACACCTCTTAATGGGGTTGAAACACTCTGGAGGTTATGACAAATCAGCTTTTGCCAGGGCTTGGTAAGCTAGCCAGTGTACAACCTTTAGCAGGAGGCATGAGCCTCTTTCCCTATGGTGAGTGATAGTTGCAAAATGAATGTAGTCCACCAGCATTTTTAAGTGCTCAGACACTGGACGTGCATGTGACGTAAACATAAGCTCTGGTGGGAGTCACCACCGCAGTCAGTTCTTAAAGTTGAAATGTTGGAAGCAAGAAAAATCTGAGCAACTTTGACAAGGGTTCTGATGAATGGGTTAATGCATCTCCAAAATAGCAGTGTTGTGGTCCTACCTATCTACCAAACGTGTTTCAGGGAAGCACAACTGGTGAACACATGACAGCGTCATTAACACCCAAGACTCACTGATATAAGTAGGGAGTGATGGCTAGCCTTTCTGATATAATAACACAAAAGAGCTAATGTAGAATAAATTAAAAAACTGAAAAACTTCATGTTAAGTTAGTTTTGACTGGTTCTCAAAAGCATGATCACATTTCTCCAAGTTTAGTGCTCCTTCACTGGCTCCCAGTGCACATCCGAATTGATTTGAAAATGTTTTCCTTGGTTTTTAAATGCCTAAATGATCTTGCTCTGCGATATCTCACTGACCTGCTCAGGGCTTATGCTCCCCTCATGCTCTGTCAGGACAGCAGATCAGATCAAGTCTGCATGTCATTTCTAAGAGGAAACTGTGAGGTGACCGTGCCTTTTGCAGCCCCCCAGAATGTGGAATGAGCTGCCTTTACACATTAGGCAGGGTGAATCACTTCCTGTTTTTAAATCCTATCTTAAAACTTTTTTCTCTTTGGCTTTTAACTCAGTTTGAGATGCTGACTTTTACTGTTGTATTTGATTGAATGTATTGTATCTTTTTACAATTGTTTTATTGTTCTTTACAGCACTTTGGCCAATCTTGTTGTTTTTTGTAAGTGCTTAATGAATAAATTGTATTGGATTGGAGGACCCTCGTCTGATGAATCACATATATTGTCTGTGCATCATTTACTTGGTAAAGATATGATACAAGGAATATATATACTAGCTGAGAGAAGGCAATCCAGTGCAGGCTGTGGGATGCTCTGAGCAATGTTCTGCAGTAAACCTTTGCTCCCAAAACTCATGTTTTGACACATACCACCTACCTAACACTGTTGCAGACCACGTACACCCATTCATGGTAACGATATTCCTTGATGGCAGTGGCCTCTTCAGCAGGATATGCAATCTGCCACACTGCAAACACTGTTCAGGAATCATCTGAGGAACATGACAAAAAGTTCAATGTGTTGCCTTGGCCTCCAAATTCCCCAGATCTTATTTCAATGAAGCATTTGTGGTATGTGCTGGAAAAACAACTCACAACTTACAGGACTTAAAATATCTGCTGCTGACATTCTGGGGTCAGATAGCCTACTAGATGATATCTTCAGAGTTCTTGTGGAAATCATGCCTTGACTGTGTACTGGCTTTTTTCAGAATATATTTAAACACCCTTGAACACCCACTCTTAAATATGTCAAGTACCAGCACTGAGCTAAATTCTTGATACTGACTTCTGTCCAACTCAATAGCAAGCACAGAACAGACAATACAATATTTTTAGGCAAACAGTTGCACACGTGAACAAAATTGTTAGTACCCTTCCATTAAAGAAAGAAAAACCGACAATGGTCACTGAATTAGCATGAACCTGACAAAAGTAATAATAAATAAAAATTAACTAAGAAAAATCAGTCAGCTTTTGAATTGTGGTTTCAACAGAACCATTTAAAAAAACAAACAAATGAAGCTGGCCTGGACAAAAATGATGGTACCTTTAATTTAATATTTTGTTGCACAACCTTTTGAGGCAATCACTGCAATCAAGCGATTTCTGTAACTCTCAATGAGACCCCTGCACCTGTAAACAGGTATTTTGGCCCACTCCTTGTGAGCAAACTGCTCCAGCTGGCTCAGGTTTGAAGGGTGCCTTCTCCAGATCACATGTTCCAGCTCTTTCCACAGATGTTCAATAGGATTTACATCAGGACTCATAGAAGGCCACTTCAGAATAGTCCAGTGTTTTGTTCTTAGCCATTCTTGGATGTTTTTAGCTGTGTGTTTTGGGTCATTATCCTGTTGAAGGACCCATGACCTATGACTGAAGCCAAGCTTTCTGACACTGGGCAGCACATTTCTCTCCAAAATGGCTTGGTAGTCTTGAGATTTCATTGTACCCTGCACAGATTCAAGACACTCTGTGCCAGATGCAGCAAAGCAGCCCCAGAACATAACCAAGCCTCCTCCATGTTTCACAGTAGGTACAGTGATCTTTTCTTTGTATGCTTCATTTTTGTGTCTGTGCAATTGTAGTCACAGGAACATCAAGCTGCTTGGAGATGATCTATATATCTATATATACAGTGGGTACGGAAAGTATTCAGACCCCTTTAAATTTTTTACTCTTTGTGTCATTGCAGCCATTTGCCAAAATCAAAAACGTTCATTTTATTTCTCATTAATGTACACTCAGCACCCCATCTTGACAGAAAAAAACAGAAATGTAGAAATTTTTGCAAATTTATTAAAAAAGAAAAACTGAAATATCACATGGTCATAAGTATTCAGACCCTGTGCTCAGTATTGAGTAGAAGCACCCTTTTGAGCTAGTGCAGCCATGAGTCTTCTTGGGAATGATGCAACAAGTTTTTCACACCTGAATTTGGGGATCCTCTGCCATTCTTCCTTGCAGATCCTCTCCAGTTCTGTCAGGTTGGATGGTGAACGTTGGTGGACAGCTATTTTCAGGTCTCTCCAGAGATGCTCAATTGGGTTTAGGTCAGGGCTCTGGCTGGGCCAGTCAAGAACAGTCACAGAGTTGTTCCGAAGCCACTCCTTTGTTATTTTAGCTGTGTGCTTAGGGTCATTGTCCTGTTGAAAGGTGAACCTTCGGCCCAGTCTGAGGTCCTGAGCACTCTGGAAGAGGTTTTCTTCCAGGATATCTCTGTACTTGGCCGCATTCATCTTTCCTTCAATTGCAACCAGTCGTCCTGTCCCTGCAGCTGAAAAACACCCCCACAACATGATGCTCCCACCACCATGTTTCATTGTAGGGATTGTATTGGGCAGGTGATGAGCAGTGCCTGGTTTTCTCCACACATACCACTTAGAATTAACGCCAAAAAGTTCAATCTTGGTCTCATCAGACCAGAGAATCTTATTTCTCATGGTCTGGGAGTCCTTCATGTGTTTTTTGGCAAACTCTATGCAGGCTTTCATGTGTCTTGCACTGAGGAGAAGCTTCCGTCGGGCCACTCTGCCATAAAGCCCCAACTGGTGGAGGGCTGCAGTGATAGTTGACTTTGTGGAACTTTCTCCCATCTCCCTACTGCATCTCTGGAGCTCAGCCACAGTGATCTTTGGGTTCTTCTTTACCTCTCTCACCAAGGCTCTTCTGCCACGATTGCTCAGTTTGGCTGGACGGCCAGGTCTAGGAAGAGTTCTGGTCGTCCCAAACTTTTTCCATTTGAGGATTATGGAGGCCACTGTGCTCTTAGGAACCTTGAGTGCTGCAGAAATTCTTTTGTAACCTTGGCCAGATCTGTGCCTTGCCACAATTCTGTCTCTGAGCTCCTTGGGCAGTTCCTTCGACCTCATGATTCTCATTTGCTCTGACATGCACTGTGAGCTGTAAGGTCTTATATAGACAGGTGTGTGCCTTTCCTAATCAAGTCCAATCAGTTTAATTAAACACAGCTGGACTCCAATGAAGGAGCAGAACCATCAAAAGGAGGATCAGAAGAAATGGAGAAATAAAATGAACTTTTTTGATTTTGGCAAATGGCTGCAATGACATAAAGAGTGAAAAATTTAAAGGGGTCTGAATACTTTCCGTACCCACTGTATATATAACTTTTTTTCTAATCTCCTGAGACAACTCTCCATGTTCAGTGTGGTACACACCATGATGCCAAACAGCACACTTTTCACCCTTTAAATAAGCAGACTGACTGATTACAAGTTTGAAGGCACCTGTGATGCTAATTACAGGACACACTTTAGTTTAACATGTCCCTATGGTCAAATTATTTTCAATCTTTTCTAGGGGTAGCATCATTTCTGTCCAAGCCAGTTTCATTAGTTTGTTTTTTAAATGTTTCTGTTCAACCCCAATTAAAAAGAATTGTCAAGTTCATTTTTTGTAATTTTTTTACTTTTGTCAATTTAAAGTTATTTCAGTGACCATTGTGGTTTTTTTAATGGAAGGGTACCAATGTCTGTATATCCTTAATACAAAAGAGAACATGCAAGTGAAAAATGATTTTTGTCTTTGGTTATTTTTTTGGTAGCATTTCAGCTTTATAATAAAGTAATAAGGAGGTAGCATTTTGATAACAAAAGTGTAATGTATTATCATGTAATTACCACAGTAATATACAGTTAACATTTTTGAAGTAACCAATGGGCACATCTACATAGTATTAGAGCACACTTTTTGCAACACAAGGTAATAAGTTGGTACAAAAAATAAAAGCATAGTAACATGGTTGTATCATGCAATTACTGAAGTAATAACCATGGAATGTCTTGGGAATATTGGTGGGCTTATCTAGATAATATTAGCATGTTACATGGTGACAATGAAGAAGAATTATGTACAGTGGAAACAATATAGAATGCAAAAATGATTTTAATACCAATGTTTGTTACCTGGAAACACCTCCAGTAGATTCTAACTAACAAAATGGAAAGAGGGCTGGAAAATGCAAGACCATTATTCAAAAAGGTGTGTTTGAAAACAGAGTTTTGTATCTGTAAATAGAGATTTGTAAGTGTATACATTTAGGTTTGCATCTGTAAGCTTAATTTTATACAGCAAATATATTTCATTCATTGTGCTCTCAAAACATTGGCTTAATGCATTTCACCAGTTAGTAAAGCTCATTTAGCCAATTAGTCAACAAAAAAGCAGCTTGCTAGCTTCCTGTTGTTTATTTAGCTAGCTACCTAAATAAAAGGTGCCCATCTTGCTAAATAAAAATCTGATTTATCTAGCACAAGCTTTTATGTGGCTAGGTAGCTAAGGAAAGGCATTAGGCCAGTTTGCAGCCTTATGCAGCAAGTGTATACTCTTGAATTATAACATACTTCTAATTTAATTTCTGTGTTTGACAGGAAGCCTTTTAAGATAAAATATTCTTTATTGTCCTACAGGGAAAATTTATCTCGGGCTCAAGTGCTTCACAAAACTGTATTTACAATAGCTAAACTCCAACAGGCTGTTTGGAGTGCAGGGGCCACTCCCAAGGATCTCTGACACAGTGGTGGCATCGGCCATCTTTTATGGAGTGGTATTTTAGGGCAGCAGCATCTTTACTGTGTACAGGAAAAGACTGAATGGGCTGATTAAGAAGGCCAGTTGTGTTCTGGAAAGCCCCCCAGGTCCGCTTAGCTGGAGAATGACTCCAACACTATTCATGACGCTAACATCATTGGGATACTCTGTCAGTGCTCCACCCCCTGTGTGTGATGGAGAGTTACCACAGTTGCATCCTTCCTGTTAGTGTCAGTCTGTACAACTAGCACTGCTCTCAGTAGACTCACCCAGCTGATCTCACACATCTATAGATGCTACAATATGTTATGTTTTTGCTATTTACAGTATTTTGACACAGACATGAGATTCTTTGCTAGCCATCAGTTCTGCCCTGCCTGTAGCTCAGTTTTCATGCCAGCAGCCTACTTTTTCTGTAAACACTGCTTCTTTGTCGTGCCATTGTTATCTGGAAAAGAGAGAGTGCTCTGCCGGACCTCTCTGCCTAAATAAGCAGGACTTAATTGCTAGATTAGTCCCAGCTGCATCATGTCCACCTGCTCTAATAAGACCTTGTTGTATCATAGCATAGTGTTAGGGCAAAGTGGCTAAGTCGGTCAAGTGGTCAAGGCCATAACGGTATCATAGTATAGCTGTACTGTGGGTGTACAAAGAAAGGCATGGTAATTTGGTCAGTACCATGATAGTACATGGCAATTGTGGGAATGCAGACACAATCTGTGACCAGTATTGCAGTATAGTGTAATCTTATATGTTTAGACACGTGACAGGGTCACCGCTCTTCACTATGTCTTTACTATGAGGGAAGGTAAAAGGGAATAACAACTCCATATATGGTAATGGTCCGAATTCCTTTTGTGGAAAAGTACTGGTATGTAGGGCGGTGGCCACCAGGTATATCTATCCTATAGTTTCTCCTATAGCTCAGATCCCTCCGTGTGCCACATGAGGGTTGATCTCCAGAGCGCTCTGTATAGTTTTAAATAAAACCTGTAATCAGCTGAACCACTCCAGACGTCTTTGTGTACTTCCTCATCAAACGGACCTGGGTAAGTTATATGCGTATTCAACAATTTGGTGGCCCATACGGGGATGAGGAAAATTGGACTGACTGCCTGAGGAACGCATTGACAATATACTTGGCGCCACAGACAGGTGAGCAGAAACCTTTTCATGAATTCTGCATAATTGGCATATTCTAAAGTTATAATTGTCAATTTGTGAATCGGGATAGTTATAAATTTGGACGGTTTGGGGTGGTAGGTCGTCATTTCGTGTTGGATCATTTGACGAAAAGAAAAAAAAATAAAATAAAACCGTGTAGGATCGGTGGACTTTAAGTTTTATTTTCCGGCTGTGGTGGGCCTAACAATCTCTGACGGGGAATTGGTAGAACTGGGTTGCAAGACCCGGGGAACTGGGAAACCCCGAAATAATATGTCATGCCGGATTGACGGATAAACTAAATAATACGTCATGTTGGATTGACGGATAAACAAAGGACGCTGTGTTAGATAGGTTGTGTAGAATTTTAGGTTTTAAATATTGTGCATTTGTGTGGATGTCGAGGAAGTTTGAGTGAATCTATGTTAGTGTAAGTGATGAGGAATGGGGCCCGCCTGAAAAATGGGTGAAACTGGAAACTCAGGTGGCATCAACCCTGGCGGCAGGTCGGCTGAAGCAGGGGCAGAAGAATACAAAAGAAGAGATGGAAGAACAATATAGGAAGAAGTTAATGGATTTGATTAAGGAAAAAGGAAGAAACACAGAGGATCGAGCTGCCCTGATCCCATGGATATGGGAGAAGGCACATGGACACGAGAAACGGGCCAAGGAAGCAGGAATGGAAGGAGAAAAAGCTTCCATGTTTCGTAAAGGTAAGTTCAGACAGAAAAAACAGGAAGAGGAGGCAGAGGCCAGTACCTGGATTAATATAGCCCTCCTGTGGCAGAGTACCCAGCATCTACACAAGGATAAGATATGGAAGGCCAAAGAGGGAACTGACGAGAAATTGCCGCCACTTTATTTCGTAAGTAGTCCATCGGCATCCTCAGTTCCAACCCAATATCCAGTAATAGAGAACAAAAAAGGAGAACTACAAGTGCCTGATCTGCCTCAGCCTAGTCCACAGGCCCGCCCACAGAAATCAGGCTATAAAGAGTATATCGATTGGGAAACTTTGAAGTTAACTCCCTCTGGAAGTTCCCCGGATCACGCGGTAGAACCTGTTCCTTTTGCTGACAGAGCACATAGAGAGGGAGGCCCCAGGAACGTTCATATTCAAACAAACACCTCCTGAGACAAAGGTAAGTACTGATAGGTGGACGGACCCACAGACATTAGACTGGGAAATGAAAGAAGAAATGAACGGCTCAGCTGGAAAGGTGACTGGTAAACTAGAGGATCCAGGTCCTAGTGAGAACTACTGCCAAAAGCTCAGATCATGGGGACCCCCAAGGGTCCCCCACCTCCCCCAATCAGTCCACCCAATCCATTGAGAGCAGTGAGGATGAAAAGGACCGACTGGAGGACGGGGAGGTAAACCAGCATCATTCTTTTCAAGCACCCTTGTTGGCTTCGGGAGGAAGAGTGAAGTATCGGCCGTACGGGCTCGGGGATGTGCAGGCGTTGGTGAATCAACTTCCCCCAGTGGCAGTTGGAGGAGGTTTGTGGCTTGGCAAATTGGACAAGCTGACCCCAGGGCAGAGATTGGCATTGGGAGACTTTAGGGCGGTTATTCAGAGGTGCCTGACCAGTATAGATGCACGAGACCTTGAGAGGGCAGCAGGGACTTTGCGCCGGCAGGATGAGGAGCCGTTTGCGCAATGGGCTGGTGACCTGAGCAGGGTGATTAGAGAAAAATATCCATTACCCACTTCATCTGCCGTGCCCAAACTGGCATCGAACTCGAAAGAAAATCCAAGGACCTTCTTGGATCAGACTAAGGAACTGTGGGTGCGTCATACTGGGTGTCATCCTGGCAAACCAAGGCCCCAGAGGGAGTGGTATAGACAGGCGGTGTTGGAGGGAGTACCGGAGAAGGTAAAAACTGCTATGTGTGACAATCCTGATTTACAGGGGGCCGATTCTGTAGTGTGGGAGAGACATCTGGTGCACCATCTGACTCGGGTTCAGCAACAATTGCAAAAGGAAGACGAGCAGAATCAGGGCCTCCAAACTCAGCTTTTAAAAATACAGCTGTCAGAGGCCCGGCAAAGGGTTAATTCAGAAAAAAAGAAGGAGAAAAACGAGGAACCAAAGAAATTGATGTGCCAATGGGGAATGGATGCTCCGGAATCCCCGGACCCGTTTCCCATACCGCCCTGGGAGCCAAATCGCCGTCTATCGGTGAACAGAGGCGGGCTGCAGGGGAGCTCCGAGGGGGGGAAATGGATGGAGAGGACGCGGGGGGCGTGGGGGCCCACCCCGAGGTACATCAAATGTATGCTTCCTATGTGGAGACACAGACCATTGGGTAAAAGACTGTCCTCACAGAGGTTACTTCGCCCGAGGAAGAGCCTGGGGGGGACAGGGTGCTGGTTTGTATCGTGGACGAGGTGGCCGTCCATCCTATAACATGCCAGTGATGGACTGGGGATCTCCCGTGAACTGGGAGGAACCCTACCAAGAATGATACACCCCATCGAGAGGCCCGAACAGCAGTAAAACTACGGCAGATCCGCTGCTGCCCGTGATGGTCAATTACATGAAGTTGTCGTTTTTGGTCGACACTGGGGCAACATGCTCCATTTTGAACACCACCTCAGAATCTACGCTGTCGACGCAGACTACCACAGTTATGGGTTTCTCGGGGAAGAAACAGACTCTGCCGGTGACACTGCCACTACTCACACAAGTGGGCCACCAGTGCGTCCGCCACACCTACATCTACTCTCCGGGCACTCCTGTCAACCTCCTGGGCAGGGACTTACTGATCAAGCTGGGGGCTACTATTCTCTGCTCCCTTGAAGGACTGAGTGTGACTCTACCAGATGGCACGTGCTTGCCATGTACCCGGTATTCTACTGGGGAATGTGCGCAGTTCCTACTTAGACCCTCTGAGGAAGAGGGAGCAGATATTTACTGGGCTAAACTTTGCCCTGAACCACCAGACCAGGGAGGCATCTGGTCAGCATATCAAAGGTGGAGCCCATGGATCTCGCTCCTTGACCCCTACGTCCCTTCCCCGGACCCTCTCCATGTTACCCTCTTCAATGACAGGCTCCAAACTGATTGGTACAGGGAAGAGTTCGATCAGGTCGTAGGAGATTCTTGGAGCATCGATACGGAAAATATTTATGTGGCACCAGAAGGTGTGGCGGCAGCGGTGAAGCTGCTCCCGGAACAACAACAGTGGTATCAAATGGAGGAGGACTCTGCACCCCATGTGTCTCTCGCACTACACCCGAGTCATGAGGCCAAAGAATTGGGAGGTATCGTTAAGAGGGCATTGGCTCACTCAGACTGGAAGCCCACCTCAATACCGCAGGTCTCATACGCTCCCACTATACAGACTTTTTTGTAGACGATCTCTTGTTGGCGGCACCATCTGCGACTGCCTGTATACAGGCCACTAAGACTTGATGCTTCTGGCAGAGAGGGGTTTCAAGGTTAGTAAACAGAAACTCCAAACTTGCAGAAGACAAGTCTCCTTCCTGGGGCATTTGATCTCTCAAAAGGGGGCAGGATTGTCCCCTGCCCATAGATCCATCATACTGCACCACCCCAAGCCCCTGCTGGTAAAGGACATGCTCTCCTTCCTTGGCCTTACAGGGTACAGCCGCTCCTACGTCCCGGATTACACCAACCTCACGAGCCCCCTCCGACGGATGGTGAGAGACCAAAGTCTGAGGAACCTCTCTGCCCACCTTGTTTGGACGACGGAGGCAGAGCAAAACTTTATCCGCCTTAAACAAGAACTGGCTACAGCAGCTGAGTTGGCCATTCCGGACTATTCATTCCCATTCTTTTTGGATGTCTCTGTCACAGACACTGTGGCCAATGGCGTCCTGTTCCAGAAAAAAGGGGTGAGAGAGGAGAATTCTGATGTATACCAGTGTAATGCTGGATACATTGGAGAAAAGACACCATGCCTGTATACAACACGTAGCAGCCGTGGCACAGATTATCCAAAAAAACGCTCACATCATGTTGGGACAGCCCAGATGTTGAAGAACCTAGAGCAATGGTGGCATCCATATCTCAAAGATATGGCCAGAGAGTTGGTCAGGGAATGTGACATCTGCACCAAGTACAACACCAGACCGACAGTGAAACCAGAGATCGGTAGGTATCCACTCGTCACCAGGCCTGGACGAGAGATTGTTATTGATTTCACAGATATGGGAACCACCGTTCGAGGGTACAGGTACGTACTGATGTGTGTGGATGTGTATTCAGGGTGGCCAGAAGCGTGGCCCGCCAAGAGGGAAGACAGTAACACGGTTATTAAATGCCTGATAAATTATTACATCCCTAACCATGGCTTCCCAGAGAAAATTAGGTCAGCTAATGGGATGCATTTCAAGAATCAAGATTTGCAGAAGGTGGAGGCCATGATGGGGTTGAAACGGTGTATCATCCACAGTCTCAAGGAAAGGTGGAAAGGATGAATCAAACTGTAAAAACTAAATTGGCAAAAATCTGTGCACAGACCAAATTGAACTGGATTGATGCATTGCCATTGGCACTTATGTCCGGGATGCCGTCAAGCTGAAGAAGGAGTCCTACCGAGCTTGGCTGGCTTGTGGGACTTCCAAAGCAGCTGACAGGTACCGCAGGGCCAAGCGTGTTGCAGCCCAGGTGGTGACGGCGGCAAAAACTCGGGTATGGGAGGAGTTCGGTGAGGCCATGGAGAAGGACTACCTGTCGGCCCCAAAGAAATTCTGGCAAACCGTCCGGCACCTCAGGAGGGGGAAGCAGTGCTCCACCAACACTGTTTACAGTGGAAGTGAGGAGCTGCTGACCTCGACTGGGGATATTGTTGGACAGTGGAAGGAATACCTCGAGGATCTCCTCAATCCCGTCAACACGTCTTCCATAAGGGAAGCAGGGGCTGGGGATTCGGGGGCTGATCCATCCATCACCCAAGCCGAAGTCACTGAGGTAGTTCGGAAGCTCCTCGGTGGCAAAGCACCGGGGGTGGATGAGGTTTGTCCCGAGTACCTCAAATCTCTGGATGTTGTTGGGCTGTCATGGTTGACACGCCTGTGCAACATCGCGTGCCGTTCGGGGACAGTACCCCTGGATTGGCAGACCGGGGTGGTGGTTCCTCTTTTTAAGAAGGGGGACCGGAGGGTGTGTTCCAACTACAGAGGGATCACACTCCTCAGCCTCCCGGGGAAGGTCTATGCCAGGGTGCTGGAGAGGAGGATCCGGCCGGTGGTCGAACCTCGGATCCAGGAGGAACAATGCGTTTTCCGTCCTGGGCGTGGAACACTGGACCAGCTCTACACACTAACGAGGGTGCTCGAGGGTTCATGGGAGTTTGCCCAACCAACCAGTCCACATGTGTTTTGTGGACTTGGAGAAGGCATTCGACCGAGTCCCTCGTGACATCCTGTGGGAGGTGCTCCAGGAGTATGGGGTCCGGGGCCCTTTGCTGAGGGCTATCCGGTCTCTGTACAAACGGAGCAGGAGCTTGGTTCGCATTGCCGGTAGTAAGTCAGACCTGTTCCCAGTGCACGTTGGACTCCGGCAGGGCTGCCCTTTGTCACCGGTTCTGTTCATTACTTTTATGGACAGAATTTCTAGGCGCAGCCAGGGGCCGGAGGGAGTCCAGTTCGGGGACCACAGGATTTCATCTCTGCTTTTTGCAGATGATGTTGTCCTGTTGGCTCCATCAAGCCAGGATCTCCAGCGTGCGCTGGGGCAGTTTGCAACCGAGTGTGAAGCGGCTGGGATGAGAATCAGCACCTCCAAGTCCGAGGCCATGGTACTCAACCGGAAAAAGGTGGTTTGCCATCTCCAGGCCAGGGGAGAGATCCTGCCTCAAGTGGAGGAGTTTAAGTATCTCGGGGTCTTGTTCACGAGTGAGGGAAGGACGGAACGCGAGATTGACAGACGGATCGGGGCATCGGCAGCAGCAATGCGGTCAGTGTACCGGTCCGTTGTGGTGAAGAAGGAGCTAAGCCGGAAGGCGAAGCTCTCGATTTACCGGTCAATCTACGTTCCTACTCTCACCTATGGTCATGAGCTCGGGGTCATGACCGAAAGAACAAGATCGTGGATACAAGCGGCTGAAATGAGCTTCCTCCGCAGGGTGGCCGGGCGCTCCCTTAGAGATAGGGTGAGGAGCTCGGAGTAAAGCCACTGCTCCTCCACATCGAGAGGAGTCAGTAGAGGTGGCTCGGGCATCTGTTTCGGATGCATCCTGGGCGCCTTCCTGGGGAGGTGTTCCAGGCATGTCCCACTGGGAGGAGGCCCCGGGGAAGACCCAGGACACGCTGGAGGGACTATGTCTCCCGGCTGGCCTGGGAACGCCTCGGTGTCCCCCCGGAAGAGCTGGAGGAAGTGTCCAGGGAGAAGAAAGTCTGGGTATCCCTGATTTGGCTACTGCCCCCGCGACCCGGCCCCGGATAAGCGGAAGAAGATGGATGGACGATGAGGGCTTTCGACATTACATTGCAGTGATTACCAATTTCTATACATTTGATCTGAAAAAATTAGAACATAGTAGATCTAGTAGAGTAGTAGAACATATGGGCATATGAACATTTAGCACTGGGGCAACCCGTCAGGGACCTTTCTGTGTGGACCCTGGTTAGGAATAAGCAGGTGTAGATAATGGATGGATGGATGGATGGATGGATAGAGCATATTTTGAAACCCCGAACCTACTATTACAGTATATCATTGTTATCCTGTTAATTCCACTGACATAACAATTTCAAATGAAAATATATTATATTATATATATATATAAAATATATATATATAAAAATATTACACTAATATGATGAGTGTGACTTGCTTGACTTGATTTCGGGTTATCATATTTTACCACACTATTCTTTTTCTGAATAATTAATTTATAATATCATTATTAGATCTATTTTTATATTATGGCCTATGTGTTTTGATCCTCTGTTACCAAAAGTGTGCACTAATATTATCTAGATAAGTCCACTGAGGGTGTACTCACACTAGGCATGATTGGTTCATACCATGCTCAAGCATGGTTGCTCTCCCTCCCCATTCTCCCCACTGGTCTGCATTCACACTGCACTTGATGTGATTCCGGCCAGAGCTTGCTTATGTCACCACAATGCAGCTCAAGCAAAGCACTTTGGAACAGCATACTATGTTAGTGTTCTGTGCCTGGGCATGGTTAGCAATCACACTGCGTTCCGTGTCCGAGACCAACTGAACAGGACAAGGCACGGTACGGAGCACTAGTCAAACAGACTGGACATTCAGGGTCAAACATGCCCAAGTATGGTACAGATCACCACCTTGATACTTCCAGTATGTTACCCTGTTAATACTCTGGTAATTACCATTATTTTACATCTTTTACACCTTATTACACCTTTGTTATCACTATATTATCACCTTATTGCCTTCTTATTACAGAGCTGGAATGTAAAGTGTCATTCTTGTCATTTGGACAGCTCACAAATCAAAGATAACAAACTGGTTTGTCATAATTTGAGGCTGATATTTTAATAATACCTTTTAGGAGAATGGGTAGAGTTTAAGAGATGCATTTTACAAACATTTACTTTAATCATCAAATTTTATTAATTTGTGGCATGGTAGAACTGTGGCACTGTGGCTTCAAAGCAAGAATGTTCTAGATTAGACCAGGGTCTCTTCTGTGTAGAATCCACATGTTCTCCAGGTACTCTGCCTCCCTCCCACAGTCCAGTGAGATGCTAAATAGGCTGGTGGCTCTACATTGCCCATGACTGTGAGTGGCTATATGTCTCCATATTTAAAACCTGTGATAGACTGGCAATCTGTCCAATCATGCCTCTTGTCCAATGTCAGCTGGGATTGGTTCCAGTCCAGGTTTAAAAAAAAAAATGCTAATTTTAATATGTACACAAAACAAGTACTATTGACACCACTGAATCAGTATGTAGAATGTATTCCAACCTGTCCTTTCTGTGTGGAGTTGACATGTTCTCCTCGTGTCTGCATGGGTTTTCTCCAGGTACTCCAGCTTCCTCCCATAGTCCTAATACATGCAGGTTGGGTGAATTGGTGACTGTAGATGTTCCATAGGTGTGATTGTCAATATTTATCAGTCTATGTTTGTCAGTCCTGTGATAGACTAGTGACCTGTCCAGGGAGTGCCCCTCTTCTTGCCCATTATCAGCCAGGATCAGCTTCTGCTCTGCTCTACAGGATAAAAGGTATAGGTAATGGACAGATGGATTTTACTGGAGCTGAACTCCAGGAGGCTGCTATTTTAATTTTATTAAGTTATTATTAAATTGCTAATATTATTATTTAATCTACAATATATTGGAGTTATTTTATATACTGATGTTCTTTCATTTTTATTTTTTCTCTGTCACCTTAGCTCGCCTCAGGTGGAGTACAAAAAAAAGTTGGAAAAAACAGCTGGAGAACAATAATACCAGGGGGGTGTGGAGAGGGGTAAGAACCATCACTGGCTACAAACTGAACAACTCTCAGTCTTTGGATGGTGATGTGAATAGAGCCAGTACCTTCAACCAGTATTACATCAGGTTTGACAATGTGGCTACTTCCACCTCCACCTCTGAAGCTCCTCACTACACCTCATTCTCTATATTCTCATTCACCTCTGCTGCTGCTTGCTGTACCTCCATGTCTACAGCTGTTCCCTTCACCATTACCTCTGAGGCTGCCCTCTCCACATATTCAGCTGTCTCCTCCACCTCTGCGGCTGCTCCCTCCCTCTCCAATGTGGCAGATGCTCCCTCCACCCCCACCTTTGCAGCTCCTTACTAGACCTCATCCTCTATGACTGCTACCTCCATCTCCACCTGTATGGCTGCTCCCTCCACTATCCCCGTGTTACAATCTAAACAGCTGCTTATGTCTGAATTTCCCACATGTGGGATGAATAAATTATCTATCTATATATCTATTTAATTATCAGGAGGCAGAAACCAGCTCTGATTCTTTTAGTATCATAGCATTGCTAGCCTAGACCTAAAATATCTGCCATTGACCCAACAAAAGTAAAACCTAACTCCTTTTCACGATTTTATTATATATCTCTAGCCAATCTTACAAGATTGATGTTTCTCCACATTGACAAGATTTGTGAAAGCTTTTACATATGGTATAAATTTAGTAGAACTACTTTCTTCTGTAGAGCTATTCCCAAGGATACAGCAACAGCAGCATGTTACGTGGAAACCATCCCACCTATATCCAACTCCTCTGACGCACTGGACAAAGGCTCCCCCTACTCACAATGCCATTTTAAAACCTTGTAAGCTATAGTGGTAATTAAAATAGAATTTATGCTCTTAATGCCTAGACTAAAGACTGTGAGCATACTACAGTGTACGCATATTCCAGTACAGTCTCTTTAGCTACACCACTGAATGACAAGTTGTGTAATACACCAACCCACCTCAGTGACCTTGTTGTCATCAGCACCAATATAGAACTCAGAACCTAATTATCATAGTATAATGCATATCTTGCCAGTGTTTTGTGACTTGACTTGTTTTTGTCACACAGTTATTTATATTTTGTAATAATTTAAATAACAGCAACAACAATAGCAATCATTTGCTGTCAAGACATTTTTTTTCTAGGGCAACCAAATGTCCAGCAGCAGCCCTGTGTGAGACATACAGATGAGGCTATATCTAGCCAGTGTTCTGCTTTTTACAGGTGGTCCTGTATGAAGAACAGCAGCATTTGGGTCAACATGGAAAATGTATTAAATGGACCTCAGAGTCAGGTTTTACACACAATATGAATCTTGTTGTTATCTGTATTAAAACTGTGTAAAGAATAACATCAATATATGTGGTTATGTGAGTACAAAAAATATTTCAGGGCATGTGTTCTCTAATAAAATTCATGAGTCTGAAGGGTTGAAAGGTTTGTTACCTGTGGCAAAAACAGCTTTTTTGGAGAGGGTTTGGTAGTCTATAATGGAGAACTGGGGCAGTTCAATGTTCTCCACCCCTGTGACCGAGCCTCCGTTGCTTCCTCCCTGCCAGTAGAACTCAATGTCGTCAGTGGTGTATCCATCTGAGAGAGGCAGGAGGCATGTCACCATCCCAAAAGCTATATGGATCTCACATTTACAATCTCTCAGTTTGCATCTTTGTATTGGTAGAGTCATTATGAGCCACATTTCCAGAATCAGCATGATCTGCTTTTACAAGGAAACCCAGGCTTCAGTCAAATCAAGTAATCAATAACACCAAAAGTATAGATTTAACATTATAAGATGTACGAGCCTGAGAAATTGACGCAATATTACATATTAAATTGAAGATGAATTCAAACCATTAGACTAGGCCTTTCCAGCATTAAGTGAAAACAACTAAAGCTTATTCCTAAACGAACACAGATTCAGTTAGTTGCACCTATTGAATTGCCAACTGTCAACAATACAGGTGCTGCATGTTGCACAATAAAACTAACAGTAGCAGAACGGTACAACATGTCTTGTTGAATTGGAGGATTTCTTCACATTGTTTGTATAGAAGTTTATTTTTTAGAGACATTATCTTTGGACTGTCACCACTGTTTCATACTATGAAGCTAATGGCTAAGTGGTTTTCAGTTTGTTTTTTTTTTTGGTAAGTGAGGTTAAGTGCATATACAGTATATTGACAAATATTTAGTGTGCAGTTATGCTGTATTTGGGGCACAGAAACCTTAACTGTGGCATCCTGGCATTCTCCATGCGTTATGATTGCATTTGGCAGACTTATAACTTAGGATGTTAATGAGCTATGGGGATCCCTTTAAGCCTTTAGCTATTAATTTGGGCTTACTGATGTATTATGTATTGAATATGAATATATAATAAATATATGGGTACGGAAAGTATTCAGACCCCTTTAAATTTTTCACTCTTTGTGTCATTGCAGCCATTTGCCAAAATCAAAAAAGTTCATTTTATTTCTCATTAATGTACACTCAGCACCCCATCTTGACAGAAAAAAAACAGAAATGTAGAAATTTTTGCAAATTTATTAGAAAAGAAAAACTGAAATATCACATGGTCATAAGTATTCAGACCCTGTGCTCAGTATTGAGTAGAAGCACCCTTTTGAGCTAGTACAGCCATGAAGTCTTTTTGGGAATGATGCAACAAGTTTTTCACACCTGGATTTGGGGATCCTCTGCCATTCTTCCTTGCAGATCCTCTCCAGTTCTGTCAGGTTGGATGGTGAACGTTGGTGGACAGCCATTTTCAGGTCTCTCCAGAGATGCTCAACTGGGTCTAGGTCAGGGCTCTGGCTGGGCCAGTCAAGAACGGTCACAGAGTTGTTCCGAAGCTACTCCTTTGTTATTTTAGCTGTGTGCTTAGGGTCATTGTCCTGTTGAAAGGTGAACCTTCGGCCCAGTCTGAGGTCCTGAGCACTCTGGAAGAGGTTTTCTTCCAGGATATCTCTGTACTTGGCCGCATTCATCTTTCCTTCAATTGCAACCAGTCGTCCTGTCCCTGCAGCTGAAAAACATCCCCACAACATGATGCTCCCACCACCATGTTTCACTGTAGGGATTATATTGGACAGGGGATGAGCAGTGCCTGGTTTTCTCCACACATACCGCTTAGAATTAACGCCAAAAAGTTCAATCTTGGTCTCATCAGACCAGAGAATCTTATTTCTCATAGTCTGGGAGTCCTTCATGTGTTTTTTGGCAAACTCTATGCCGGCTTTCATGTGTCTTGCACTGAGGAGAGGCTTCCATCGGGCCACTCTGCCATAAAGCCCCAACTGGTGGAGGGCTGCAGTGATAGTTGACTTTGTGGAACTTTCTCCCATCTCCCTACTGCATCTCTGGAGCTCAGCCACAGTGATCTTTGGGTTCTTCTTTACTTCTCTCACCAAGGCTGTTCTCCCACGATTGCTCAGTTTGGCTGGACGGCCAGGTCTAGGAAGAGTTCTGGTCGTCCCAAACTTTTTCCATTTGAGGATTATGGAGGCCACTGTGCTCTTAGGAACCTTGAGTGCTGCAGAAATTCTTTTGTAACCTTGGCCAGATCGGTGCCTTGCCACAATTCTGTCTCTGAGCTCCTTGGGCAGTTCCTTCAACCTCATGATTCTCATTTGCTCTGACATGCACTGTTAGCTGTAAGGTCTTATATAGACAGGTGTGTGCCTTTCCTAATCAAGTCCAATCAGTTTAATTAAACACAGCGGGACTCCAATGAAGGAGCAGAACCATCTCAAGGAGGATCAGAAGAAATGGACAGCATGAGTTAAATATGAGTGTCACTGCAAAGGGTCTGAATACTTATGACCATGTGATATTTCAGTTTTTTCCGTTTTAATAAATTTGCAAAAATTTCTACATTTCTGTTTTCTTCTGTCAAGATGGGGTGCTGAGTGTACATTAATGAGAAATAAAACTCTTTTGATTTTGGCAAATGTCAGCAATGACACAAAGAGTGAAAAATTTAAAGGGGTCTGAATACTTTCCGTACCCACTGTAAATAAAAAATACATATAAATATAAATATATGATAAATATATATAAGTAAAATGTGTTTTATATTACAATAGACTAAGCAAACGTATACATAAATCCAGCAAATTTCAAAGGGTTAATTTAGTTTGTCACTGTAATTTGGTAGCTCTACGACCATAAATGTGTGTTTTTCTTTGATGTAGAATAAAGTTTCTTTGCTCCATATCAACTAAATCAAACTACAGGCTAGAAGAGAACTCACAAATATGGTACCTGAGGCAAAATCTTCTGCTGGTTCAAAAGTCAGTGCACACATATACACAACCTCATGCCACTTACAGCTCTCAATTTCCAAGGTGCAGTTCTGTTCATCCAGCGGGTATCTGCGTAGGTCCATCATGCAGGCAGCTGTTGTAGTTATCCTAAGAGAGAAAATGTTTAAAGCCATATAATGGTATCAGAACAAAAATCGACCATGATCTTTTACTGTCCTGTGCCATTATTTTACTGAACTTCCGCAACTAGAAATTCCTATTAATTTGCATGTATGGGAATATCATTCCACTATTTCCAAGTTTAAAAAGCAGATTTTTTTCCATTTCCTGATAGCTGTGGGAAGCATTTTATGAACTTTATAAAGTTTATACAGTATTGTCAGTCTACCCATCATAGAGACGCTGCATCCCACAGCACTAACTGTTTTTGCACTGTCAAAGGTTCAACCACAGCCTCCCTCCTTTTGAAATGCCCTGTGTTTAAACTTAATTACAGCAACTAATTAAGAATTAAGACTTCAATACAGGCACACGATTAAAACCCACAAACTTTAGTTTGACCATTTAGGACATAATTAATAATGGAGAAATTGAGTAATGATTGAGTAATTTACTTTTTGAATGTCTGAGCTTTATTTTGATGAGTAGTTAACAGGTCTTGGCGAGAAGAAATTTCCATAAAGAGTGTGATCATTCATTTGGCCAAACCTATCCACAAACGCTGGTATTCCCCAGGAATGAGGCTGCAAATCCTAAACTCTGATGTGATGAGATGTTGGATTTGCACACTTGCCATCCATTCTGACCCTCTCACAACTGTGGTTCATTCAAAAATATTGTCTCTGAACCTAATTCAGCCAAATATTACATTTGCCACCACAACACAAAACAATTACAATAATTCTGTCCAGGGTTTATTTTCCTCTCAATCAATATCCACTGAAATCAGCTTTAGTTTAGTTGCTGTAATGGCATCTGTTTCATTTTGTTCCTCTAGCGGTGCACCAGTGAGCCGACATGAGTCAGTCTGTAACATTGCATCTGGGTGGTTTGCTATTTTTGTCCACACAAGTAACAATACTTTTATTTGGAGGATGTTCAGTGAACTGTAGTTGCCCATATTTAGCATTTTGGAGATGTTTCTGTATGTAATGTAAATGGGTCTGTATGTGCATGAACAGGTAGCCATACAACAAGTGAGATTTATCACTGATCACTGCATCAAGTTGTACATGTGACACATAAATACCAATTTTCCTGTTCATACAGATAGTTTACATGCACATTTAGAGCTTTTTCTATGTATGCTTTAATAAACAATATCCCTGAAAATTACAATGTTGCCGCACAACCAAAAAGGGGAGATTGCTGAAAAATGTCCAATTCCACTGTCTCAAATGACACTGTCAAGGTCATTAAAAGGGCTGATAACATGTGAAGCAGTTGTGTCTGGTTTTGAATGATTTTGATTTCTTTTCATCATGGCGTCTCAGAGCTCAATGCTGCAGAAATGTATTTTTGTGATTAAAGGTGCAATATGTAAAATGTGAAAAATGTAGCAGCATTTAGTGGCAGACTGTGCCCTTCTGTTCTAAATATTACACTAAATCTTTAAATTATATTTTAAAATGCTCTTGGGGAACAACAGTCAGGTGACAAATTAGATGAACATTCAACATAAAGTGTTGGGCAACTACCTACTGTCAGATCAGCTTCAGCACACCTTGGCATTGTCTAGAAGCTGATTCCTACCGACTATCTCTAGTCGGTATCACTCAACCTCCCGCACAAGCTCAGGCTCCTTCCCCCCCAGCAAGGTGACATTCCATGTCCCTAGAGCCAGTTCTAGCATCCAGGGATCAGAATGTCAAGGCCTCTGCCTTCGACTACCTCAAGCCCCAATCCCAGGTGGCTGAGGAAACATGGAGGGAGTGGAGTGTCATTACATCTACTCCATTACCTCAGCATTTAGTCGAAACAAGTACGGTGGCCCTTCCTCTGTGTTTCCTCAGCCTGTCTAGGGCAGCAGTGCAGACTGTTGATATATCTCAGCAAATACTTGCCTCAAAGACATGAAAAATATATGCATAGAAAGTAGGACTGTCAAGATTAGTTGAATAGTCACGATTATGTCGACAATCGGTGACTAATTTAATAATAGACGTCATTGTTTATTTTTTGAAGCTTTGTTTTTCTCTCAAAACCGCCACTGTACCTCCGCTGTCTTGTCTGCCTTTCTGTCCTTGACGCACCTGCGCAGCAGTGATAATCGAGGTCAGTCGTGAGGTCACCGGAAAAGTTATGCCCAAACAGTATCATGGCTAGCTGGCAACGGAGCTCGAAAGTTTGAGAGCATTTTAATAAAATAAAAGAGAAGAATGTGCAATGCAAGGCAGAACTTGCCTTCCATGGCAGTACGACAGCGATGCACGAGCATCTGAAAAGGAAGCATGTTGTGGCTGATTCCATTTCTGACAAAGAGGGACAGTCGTCTCGGTAAGCTAATTTAGTTAGCTGCAAACATTAACATCAACAGTGTGCTACTTATAGCTGTAAACATTAACATTAACAGTTTCATTAGTTTTAGCACACGTTATGTGTTTGCTGTAACGTTATAACAGCGATCTCATGTTTGATTACGAAATGTGATGATGCTAATATTTTATAACACTACGTTACAATGCTAAAAAAATACGTTCCTCTTCAATGGACTACTTTGTTACCAAGCCAACAACATGCACACCTCTCTCTCTCTATGCAAACAAAATAGCAATTTTGGTTCCATTTTACAATGCACTAAACATTTACAGCTAAAAATGTCAAAGGCCAGAGTTGTGCTTTCGTTTAATTTTGCACATTCAAAAACGTCAGAAATGCTACTACAAGCTGCAAAGTTCATTAAAATTAAAAAATTAAAAATGAAGTATCATCTTAATTGTCTTTATTTTTAGTTAGCACATACACTTCAAGCTGGAAGCTAATGATGGTTATATAAGAGCAGGTGCATGCTGGTGCGACAAGCTGCAATTTACGTGTGATCCGGTTAGTCGACTAATCGCAAATATAATCGGTGACTAGTTGATTATCAAAATAATCGTTTGTGGCAGCCCTAATAGAAAGCTTGAAATGTCTTCTTTTAAATGAAATTCAAGTCAAAAACAAATAATCTCTTTTAATGTAATCCATATGAAAATAAGGAGCGGTATGGTTTCTCGTCTCATCTCATTATAGCCTTCTTTGGTAAATCACATGATTATTCATGATCAGGCACGCCTCTTTGCATATGCCGTTTCTACAAAAAAAGTGTCTTAGAAAATTTAAATCTGTATTGTTTTCTGTGAATGAGTGAACGATGACTTTCACATAATTTTGAAACACTGTTTTCTCAAAAACACAATCGTGTATAAACTTGCTGCTCACATATTATTGTAGCCAGGTTTGTGCTGATTACAGTGTTATCAGACTTTAGCCATTAATATGTTTAAAAGCAACTGAAAAAAGCACAAATGTCAGGGCATGTCAAAACTTGTCCAGGGCCCCAAAACACCCATAGACCCCAGAGGGTTAAAATGCAGCATGGGACTAAAATGTCCGTAATGAAAACTAGACTAAAACTATTAAATGTTTTTTAAAAAATTTTTTAAAAAACATATACATTTTTACTAAAATATATATTTTATTTTTTATTTAAACACCAAGACTAAGTATAAATCAAAATCATGTGCCAAAATAAGCACTGGCCACACAACATGACTGGTTGCTAATTGCTCATTTGTATCATGTAATGCACCATTTCAAGCGTTAATGTGACTTTATGTCAATTCAGAGTAAATGCATGAATGCTAATTCTAAAGTCTGAGTTACATAACCACACATTCTTTACAGCTGCTGGGAAGACCAGAAAACTATTGTGCTTTATCTTTTCCAAAATTTTATTGTGTTCTAATTGTAAAATAGAAAAAAATACAGTAAATCTGGATTTTAAATAGACATTCAGTAAAATTTAAGTTAAATTAGAAATAAACAAAACAAAACAAGGTCAGTTTCTTTCCCTGTACCAGCACACTTATGAACAGTCAGCCATATTTATCTGGATAACAGAATAGAGTAGAAACAGCCCAGTGCAATATGTGTATCCAGTACAATAAATTGTTACATTTGTAGTAACGCAGTATCTTAGCTGTTCCTAGCACTGCGCTCTTCTGAACTGAGAGCTCTGATGTTGTTCCTGAGATCTGTTGGAGCCACTCTCCCATTTTGGGGGTCACAGCCCAGAGGGTGCCGATTACCACGGGGGCCATTGTTGCCTTCACCTTCCATATATTTTCTAGTTCTTCTTTCAGCCCTTGATATTTCTCAAGCTTCTCATGTTCCTTCTTTCTGATGTTGCTATCACTTGGGATTGCTACATCTACCACTATGGACTTCTTCTGCTGTTTGTCCACCACTACTATGGATGGTTAGCCATCACCTATTTGTCGGTCTGTATCTGGAAGTCCCACAGGATCTTAGCTCGGTCATACTCCACCACCTTTGGTGGTGTGTCCAATTTTGACCTTGGGACCTCCAGCCCATACTCGGCACAGATGTTCCTGTACACTATGCCAGGCACTTGGTTATGGCGTTCCATGTATGCCCTGCCTGCTAGCATCTTACAACCTGTAGTTATGTGCTGGATTGTCTCTGGGACATCTTTACACAGCCTGCACCTGGGGTCCTGTCTGGTGTGGTAGACCCCAGCCTCTATTGATCTTGTGCTCAGAGCCTGTTCTTGTGCTGCTATGATTAGTGCCTCCGTGTAGAACGTTTTGATATCAGCCACTTCTTCTATCTGTCGGTGGTACATACCTTGCAGGAGTTTGTCCTTCCATGAAGGTTCTTGCTCCTTTCCCTCTGCTTCAGGCTTCTGTTACCTGAGATATTCATTAAGTACTCCATCACTCGGGGCCATCTTCCTGATGTACTCATGGATCTTTGCTGTTTCATTTCATATGGTGGCTCTGACACTCACCAGTCCTCGGTCTCCTTCCTTTCTCTTAGTGTACAGTCTCAGGATGCTGGATTTGGGGTGAAACCCTCCATGCATTGTGAGGAGCTTCCTTGTCCTGACATCGGTGGCCGCTATCTCCTCTTTTGGCCAGTTTATTATGCCAATGGGGTATCTGATAACTGGTAGGGTGTAGGTGTTGATGGCTTGGACCTTGTTCTTCCCATTTAGCTGACTTCTTAGGACTTGCCTTACTCTCTGTAGATATTTGGCTGTGGCTGCTTTCCTTGCAGGTTCTTCTTGGTTCCCATTTGCCTGCATGATTTCAAAGTACTTGTAGCTTCCCTCAACATCTGCTTTGCTGCCTTCTGGCAGTTCAATTCCTTTCTGACCACTTTCCCTCTCTTTGTTATCCTGGTGGTGTGGATCAGTGAGTCGATGTCTCACTCACTCCTGGCATGCAGCTTGATGTAATCCATGTACAGGAGGTGATTGATGGTTGCCCCATTTCGTAGTCGGTATCCGAAGCCAGTCTTAGTGATGATCTGGCTGAGGGGGTTCAAGCCTTTCTTCACCTCTATTCCCTGTAACCTCACCGTTCTACTTGAGTCCCTCTTATTTACACACATGTACTCTGTTTTACTGCGGCTAAGCTTCATTCCTCTCCTTTCCAGAGCAAACCTCCACCTCTCTAGATTTTCCTCCACCTGCTCCCTGCTCTCACCACAGATGACAATGTCATCTGCAAACATCATGGTCCACAGAGATTCTTATCTAACCTCATCTGTCAGCCTGTCCATGACCACAGCAAACAAGAAGGAACTCAAAGCCAATCCTTGGTGCAGTCCAGCCTCCCCCTTGACCTCCTCTGTCACCCCTACAGCACACCTCACCACTGTCTTACAGCTCTCATACATGTCCTGCACCACTCGAACATACTTCTCTGCCACTCCAGACTTCCTCATACAAAACCACAGCTCCTCTCTCGACACCCTACGCCATACGCTTTTTGTAAATCTACAAAGACACAATGCAGCTCCTTCTGGCCTTCTCTGTACGTCTCCGTCAGCATTCTCAAAGCAAATATTGCATCTGTGGCATGAAACCATACTGCTGCTCATAAATACTCACTTCTGACCTCAACCTAGCCTCCACTACTCTTTCCTATAACTTCATTGTGTGACTCATCAGCTTTATTCCTCTGTAGTTTCCACATCTCCCTTGTTCTTAAAGATGGGCATCAGTACACTTCTTCTCCATTCCTCAAGCATCCTCTCACTTATTAAGTAGGCCAGTCAAAAACTCTACTGCCACTTCTCCTAAACACTTCCATACCTCCACAGGTATGTCATCATGACCAAATGCCCTTGCACTCTTCATCCTCTTCAACACCTCTTCTACTCTGTGCTCTCTAACATTTTCCTCATTCATCAACTCTTCAAAGTATTCCTTCAATCTTTTCATCACACTTTAACACACATAAAACAAATCTCTAGAACTGCCTTCTTTCACCTGCGCAACATTGCCGAAATTAGGAACATCGTGTCTCAAAATGAGGCAGAAAAACTAGTCCATGCATTTGTTACCTCAAGGATAGATTACTGTAACTCATTACTATCTGGATGTCCCAGTATCTCCATAAAAAGCCTCCAAGAATCCAGAATGCTTCAGCCAGAGTCCTGACAGGAACTAGCAAGAGAGATCATATTTCTCCTGTATTAGCTTCTCTTCATTGGCTCCCTGTAAAATCCAGAATAGAATTTAAAATCCTTCTTCTCACATACAAATCCCTCCATGATCAATCTCCTTCATACCTTAAAGACCTCATAGTATCATATTATCCCAATAGACCACTTCGCTCTCAGAGTGCAGGTCTACTTGTGGTTCCCACGGTTTCCAAAAGCAGAATGGGAGACAGAGCCTTTAGCTATAAAGCTCCTCTCCTGTGGAACCAGCTCCCAGTCTGGGTTCAGGAGGCAGACACTCTCTGTACTTTTAAGAGTAGACTTAAAACCTTCCTCTTTGACAAAGTGTATAGTTAGGGCTGGCTTCAGGTAACCCTGAACCATCCCTTAGTTATGCTGCTATAGGCCCAGACTGCCTGAGGACCATCGGTGCACTGAGCTCCCCTACACTAACTCTAACACTTCCTTCCCTTCCCCTCTCTTCACCAGAGAAAATAGAACAGGGCCCAAAATGGAATCCAGTGGCACACCAGATGTCTGGGTAGCTGGAGAGGAGGAGAGGTCACCAAGCATAACAGAGAAAGTCCTATTTGTTAAGTAGGACCAAAACCACTGAAGCACATGACCCTGAAGGCCAACTTGTTGTGATAAATGTGTCAGTGGGATGGATTGGTCCACATTATCAAATGCTGCAGTGAGGTTCAGCATCACTAACAGCACAGGTTTTTTTAGAATCAAGGGACAGGAGGATGTCATTCTGAACCTTCAGGAGAGCAGATTCAGTGCTGTGACGATAATTGCGATAACTTGCAATTAGTCTGTTACAGCGCTGTATTTTGGCCCACTCATCTTTGCAGAATTGTTGTAATTCAGCCACATTGGCATTCTTTTTTTTTTTCTTCAGCCATTCAGAGGTGGACTTGCTGGTGTGTTTTGGATCATTGTCCTGCTGCAGAACCCAAGTTTGCTTCAGCTTGAGGTCACAAACAGATGACCGGACATTCTCCTTCAGGATTTTTTGGTAGACAGCAGAATTCATGGTTCATTTATCACAGTGAGTCTTCCAGGTCCTGAAGCAGCAAAACAGCCCCAGACCATCACACTACCACCACCATATTTTACCACGGTATGGTGGTCTTTTTCTGAAATGTGGTGTTCCTTTTATGCCAGACGTAATGGGACACACACCTTCCAAAAGGTTCAACTTTTGTCTCGTCAGTCCACAGAGTATTTTCCCAAAGGTCTTGGGGATCATCAAGATGTTTTCTGGCAAAACTGAGATGAGCCTTTATGTTCTTTTTGCTCAGCAGCGGTTTTCGTCTTCGAACTCTGCCTTGCAGACCACGTTTGCCCAGTCTCTTTCTTATGGTGGAGTCATGAACAGTACCTTAACTCAGGCAAGTGAGGCCTGCAGTTCTTTGGATGTTGTTGTGGGGTCTTTTGTGACCTCTTGGATGAGTCGTCGCTGCACTCTTGGGGTAATTTCGGTCACTCCTGGGAAGGTTCTTCACTGTTCCATGTTTTCACCATTTGTAAATAATGGCTCTCACTGTGGGTCACTGCAGTCCCAAAGCTTTAGAAATGGCTTTATAACCTTTTCCAGACTGATACTGTCAGGCAGGTCCTATTTAAGTGATTTCTTGATTGTGAACAGGTGTGGCAGTAATCAGGCCTGGGTGTGGCTAGAGGAATTGAACTCAGGTGTGATAAACCACAGTTATGTTTTAACTGGGGGAGGGGCAAACACTTTTTCATACAGGGCCATGAAGTTTTGGATTTTGTTTTCTCTTAATAATAAAAACCTTCATTTAAAAACTGCATGATGTGTATACTTGTCTATCTTGTCCATGTTTATCTTTGACTAATATTTCAATTTTTTGATCTGAGACAAAGTGTGACAAACATGCAAAAAAATAAGAAATCAGGAAGGGGGCCAACACTTTTTCAAACCAGTGTATGTCAAGCCCTTTAGAAGTAATGTTAATGTTCTGCCAAACAGAGGCCACCTTGTCAACAAAATGATGGAGTAATTCATCACAAGTTGATTTTGACACATGCTTCAGAACATTAAAAAATTCAATAAAATCTGTATCTGTAAATATTACAGGGGAATTGGTCTGAAATGCAAATGCCAGTTATTTCGGAGATGGATACTGGAAGTCCATGTGAGATTATGGATATGGAGGATTTGCAGCATCTTTTTCATTTTAAGTAGCCTACTAGGTTAATATTTTCTTTTATTTTAAATAATATTTTATGTAGTTTAATGTTATGTAGGATAAAGCTAAATAATATTTTGTTTAGCTCTCTATTCAGAATTTATTTTATGTTGCTAATGTTTCACATGCAACAGATAAGCCAGTGCACAATTTATTTTCATGTTACAGTAGCCTATATATTAAATTTTTATGCAGAATTTATTTTGTTATACTACATTATCCCTAATGGTACAAATCATTTAAATGGATCTCAAGTGGTATTTATGTAGGGATACACCCTAGTGTATCCCTAATGGTACAATAAATCATTCATTAAAGACTATGACATTAATTTTTTATTCAGCACATAAGCATTTTTTAGCTTTTATTCTTATAGACCCTACAGAAACTGTGGGGAAATTTAGGTTCTCAGGAATATCGCCACTTATCAAGTAATTGTTAATCAATCGACAAGGTCAACCAATGGATGATTAATGAATTCATCAATAATTTGCATCCCTAATCGGAATACATACGGAGTAAAATTTGCAGTTTAGTTGCACAGGAATGCTTTAGGAAAGAGGGTTGGCTGATTCTCCTCAGGCCAAGTCAAGTGAAAATTTCCAAAATATTAAAGTAAAGTAACACAAGATCTACTGTATACTGTAATGATGCTGTAATAATCACAGTTTACAGTAGCTCTAGAAGATGTTAACATAATTTTATTGTTGGATTCACAAAACATAATAAGCTGTCTATCATGACACGTTTTTAATCAATATTAGCTAGAAAAGTGGTTTGACTTGTCACAACAACAGATCTTTAGAGGAGGTCTTTATTATCATGATGTGCACCAAAAGAACAGGTAAAGGTTCAAATATCCAATGTTTTTGTGCTCTACTGTATGCACATAAGTACATCATGAAAAAACAACTTCACATTGTCTCTGTAAACAGCTAGGAATTTTGCTCACTTACACAGACTCCCGGTCAATCAACAGGAAAACATCATGAGAACATGTCAAGTCTTTTTGGTACTGTGAGCTGCTACCAACCAAAATATACAGTATCATCTTGCAAATGAACATAAATCCTGTCTGTGTGCCCAGAAAAAACATTTTGAAGAAAAAAGTGTCAGTCTCTAACAATAATCACACCGAAAAAAACAAACCTCTGATATCTGATCCACTAACTTCATTCTTTACTCGGCATCCCTCTATGTTGTAATGTAGCATTAGTTATATCAGCAAACCAACAAACATATGTGGCCAAGTAAACTAGACAGAATTATCACACAAACTATCTATAATCTATAAATAACTTTGTGCTCTCTCTCTCCCCTAGTTTGTGCTCTTTCCCTCTCTCTACCTCTCTCTCTCTCTGTACCTTCTGCAGGCATCCCTGGTCCTGGAGCTGTATATTGCTGATGTGCAGTTACTGGCCCCACCAACCTGCGGTGTCTATTTGGTGTTTATTGTTGCTGTTCTTTTCTCTCTGCTCTATCCACTCACCCCAACCGGTCAGGGCAGATGGCAGCCCAAACTCAGCCTGGTTCTGCTGGTGGTTTTTTCTTCCATTAAAGGGAGTTTTTCCTCTCCACTGTCACCAAGTGCTGCTCATAAGGGATTTGTTGGGTTTTTCTTTTTTGTAAAGTGCCTTGAGATGATTGTATTGTGATTTGGTGCTATACAAATAAAACTGAATTACACTATGTGTAGCACATGCAGTTTTTCTAAACAGAAAAGGCTGGCTGTTTGCTTTAGAAGATACAGTTGCAATCAAAATTATTCAGCCCACACTGCAAATTAGGTTTATTAGTAAAATGTACAAACTAGCAGCTGTTTGCAATAAACAAATTAAACAAGAACAGTAGCTCAACACAATTATTATTACAAATGGTTTCTCCAAATTCAACACAATATGCCATTTTTAATGACTACTGTAGTCAAAAAATTATTCAACCCCTTCATGACAAGCATCTTTAGTACTGCCTCTATGACCTGCTGCCCATTCCTCATGGACAAAGGCCTCCAGTTCATTAATATTCTTGGGTTTGCGTGCAGGTGGCTTCATCAGTCTGAGAAAGGTTGGACTGGAACCTCAAATTTATCTCACAGGTTAGTTTCACTCCACCCCTAGTGGCATAGGAGACTAGGTAAGCTAAGTAAATCAGGTGAGAGTCGTTAGACCCACACCCCTGAATTGGTTTCACTTCACACCTGGCCTGAATAGGCTCATTAGGTGAACAAAGGAGTGAACTCAGGTGGGGGTCGTTAGGATCTAATGGTGGACTCAAGTGACCCCTCTGATTCACCAACTGGCTGCAGAGTCTGTCTTCCCTGGGAAACATTGGATTTGTATTTATTTTGATGAGAACAGATGAAAGGGCAGCCTGGTAGATTGAAGATAACATCAAATACCAGTCCACTTCAAACCCACCAACACACTGAGACAGAGACTGGTTCACTTTAAAGACCAGATACCAAAACAAAAGAAGAGCAACGTGGTGTATGCTGTACAGTGTAAGGAAGAATGCTCAGAACTCTACATTGGAGAAACCAAACAACTACTCAACAGGAGGATGGCCCAGCACAGGAGGAGCAGCTCCTCAGGACCACAGTCAGCTGTGCACCTAAATTTAGAGGCAACAGGACACTCTTTTGAAAACAGTGATGTACACATTTTGGACAGAGAAGATAGATGGGGGGCTCAGACATAATCTGTCTTCAATCTTCCAGGCTGCCTTTTCATCTGATGATATTTCTCCAGTATTAGCTTCTCTTCACAGACTCCCTGTAAATTCCAGAATGGAATTTAGCGGAACTGTGTCCAATTCCGGCTGCCCTTTGTGGCTATTGTCCAATCTGGACAAATTCGGTCTGACGCATTTTCTGGTCTATGTGCAGGACTTATTTTTGCCGATCATTAAACGGTGAGTGGGAGCAATTTACACACATTAAACAATTTATATGCCAAATTTTAGTTGTGTACATGGATATTTAAGTATCTGAAAAGTGACTTTGATGAGTGAAAGCCGTGAGAACACTTAGATCGCGCTTGGGTGACGCTCTTTCACTGGCTAAAGTGTGCCTTTATTTTTTCTATACTAGGCATATCTGCCCTCATATGAGTGCATTTTGTAGCTAGCTTGACGCCATTTTGTCTATCTAATTAAAGCGTAGCATAATGTCACATAAACCTGCTTGCAAACAAGCAGATAAGTAGGATGACCTGAGGAAAGTTGCAGTCACGGGAAAGCTCTTAAAGAATCCACTTGGAGACGTTTTTATTTTTTAGTCAATACAAGTTGTTGCTGTTGTTAATGCTCAAATAAAGCTCTTTTAATACTGTTTGAATTAAATTAACAAGCTGTGTGTGTGTGTGTGTGTGTGTGTTCACACCCTTATGATAAAAAAATTAGGCTGTATAACTTTGGATGAACTTCCAATGTGATGTTTCTAGTTATTGTTTTATGTTTCTAACTAAATAGACACTAAGAAAGAAAAGAGGCAGAAAGGAAACAGGAGACACCAGACAGCCAGAACAGACAAAAACTGAGCTCAGGAAAAGAGAGAGAGAAAAGAAAGGAACAAATAATAAAAGGTTGGTATAATATGTGTTCCTGTGTGTGTCTGCGTATGTGTATTCGAGAGAGAGTGTGTGTGTGCATTTTATTTTCTTCACAGACGAATGAAGATGATATTAAAAAAAACTGGACGTATAAATTTTACTGTGGACTCATTAAGGTAAATATACAGAAGCTATCTGCACCGGGTCAGAGGACACTTCTCAACCCTGAAGATGAGAATTCCCTGATGGAGTACTGTTTGTATTTTTCCAGTAATGGGTTTCCTCTAACAAAGCCTCAGACATGCTCTGGTCATTTACAACCAGACATCACTGAGCATGGGAGGGCATCCTGTGCCAAGAGGGGGCCCACTGAAGAATACTTCAGGTTCCTCACCACCATACTGGAGGAGCACGGGTTGAGGGGAAGCCCCGTCAAATCTACATCTGTAATGGGATGGGGTTTCAGCTGGCTCAGACTAGGAGAAAAGTCATTGTGCCCCGAGGGACCAAACACGCCTATTGCCAAGCCCAGGGAACCAGGGACCACATCACTCTCCTGGCCTGCTTTAAAGCGGCTCGGGAGGATGTCCCCGCTTTCATTCTTTACAAGGGGCGATATCCAGGGAGCGGGACAGGGTGCTCTTTAGGAAGTGGTTTGTCAGGCACTTCCTGAAGTTTGGATGGACATCGGTCCCCTCTGGATCCAGAGATGGTCCAGGCAGCACAGAGGGAAAGGGTCTGTAGCCCTCCTGGCTACCTGAAGGTTCTTGTTGTGCAGCACCACTTAACCACACAGACACCATTGGTACAGATTTAACCTTTTTTTTATTTACTTCATCAATACTCAGGTGCTCCAGCTCTCCTTGTGGCTGGCTCTCGCTCTCCTCTCATCTCTTTCTCCTTCTCCTATATCAAGAGGAGCTGGTGATTAATCATTCCCTACATCTGGCCCTAATTCAGCTGCTGATCCTCCGGCTGCTGCCCCACCACTCCTTCTGCAGCCTCGCCATAATCACGTCCCGCCACCACATACCCCCACCGCTCGACTTAGGCGAGGATCCCACCGGACGCTCCCACCCCCCGGGGTCCCCCACTGCCATCTGAGCCCCTGGCCTATGGACCACGGTCAGTCTAAAGGGCTGTAAAGCCAGATACCAACGAGTAATCTGGGAGTTGGCATCCTTTCATGCGGTGGAGCCATGGGAGCAGGGCGTGATCCGAACAGAGGGTGAAAGGGTGGCCCAGGAGGTAGTGTCGGGGAGCATTGACCGCCCACCGGATGACCGGGGACCTCCTTCTCCACAGTGCTATATCTGGCCTCCCGATCTGAGAGTTTGCGGCTGATGTAAAGCACCCGGCGGTCGACCCCTCGGACCTGCTGGGCCAAAATGGCCCCCAGCCCCCTGTCCGACGCGTCGGTCTGCAAGATAAAAGGGAGAGAAAAGTTAGGAGCATGAAGCAGTGGCTCTCCAACTCGTTCAAATGCCACCTGACACTGCTCTGTCCAGACTAGATCTGAGGCACCTTTTCGAGTGAGGTTGGATAATGGGGCGATCAGTTCCACAAATCCAGGAACAAACCACCGGTAGTACCCAGCCCATCCAAGGAACTGCCTCACTCCTTTTTTGGTCTTGGGTCAGGGACAGGTCACAATCGCTGCGGTTTTGTGTATTTGAGGCCGCACCTGCCCCCTCCCCAAGTGGTATCCCAGATACTGTACCTACCTCCATCCAATTGTGCCTCAAGGACACAAGCACAACAGCCACCCATCGCATATGCTACTCCCAGGTGTTGCTGGGGATGATGACATCATCCAGGTATGTGGCCACAGCACCCGATCGATGAGGCGCTGGAATGTGGCGGGGGCTCCGAACAACCCGAACAGTAGTGTGATGAACTGGAACAAGCCGTGAGGAGTGGAGAAGGCCGTTTTCTCTTGGGACTCTGGTGACAAGGGAATCTTCCAGTAGCCTCTCATTAAATCCAGTGTCGTGAAAAAGCGAGCCGTGCCAAGCCAATCTAGCAGGTCGTTGACCCGTGGCACGCGTCAGCAAACCGCTCCTACCAATGCAGGCACAGCCTCTCTCCAGGCTTTCAGAAGATTGAGGTGGTAAATCTGCATGGCCCCGTCCCTGTTGGCCTGCACAACCTCATAGTCGATACCCCCAACTCACCCATTGACCCTAAAGGGCCCTTGCAAGTAATTTAGAGCTAGAGGAAGGGAGCAATACAAGCACCTTGTCTCCCGCTGTGAATTGTCGAAGCTGTGCCCCTCTGAGCCTGGAGAAAATTCTCCCGTGACATTTAACCGAGTGAATGGAGCATTGCATGTAGGTCCAAGACGTATTGAATTTCATTTTGCTGGCACTTGAACCGGTTTCCTTAATCAGGTCAAAGATGCGAAAAGATGCAGAGAAAATCCCGTGGAAGCCTGGGGTACCTCCCACACTACAAACAACAGAGGGTCCAACCATTTATCCCAATTGTGTTCGTCCCAGTGAATAAACTTCCGGATCATGGACTTCAGGGTCCAGTTCGTCTGCTCCACTAACCGGTCCGTCTGGGGGTGGTAGACACTGGTCCAAAATGCCCTGATGACCAACAACCCATACAATTCTCGAAGGGTGCGGGACATAAACAATATGCCCCGGTCCGTCAGGATCTCTTTCGGGATCCCAATGCGGGAGATGACCTGAAACAGTGCCTGCGCGACACTTTTGGCCGAAATGACAAGCAGCGGCACTGCTTCGGGATACCATGTTGCATAGCCCACCAGGACCAGCACAAAGCGGTATCCGCATGCACTCCGAGGAAGTGGTTTGATTATGTCCATCCCAGTGACCATCAATTTTTATCACCTGGTCCAGGGCTGAGTGTTGTCCTGGGATTGCTCGAGGGGATAGTCTGCCGCCGGATGGAATACCAGAGCTGGGGGGACCTCCAGGAGTTCAACTCCTCCTGCAGACCCCACCACCACAGGGTCATTCTACTGTGCCTGCCACCACACACTTCGCCCATCCTACAGCCTCTCAATGTGAGCTTCTTTGGACCCTTGAAGGCAGATTTCTCTGGGGTTCTGTAGGCAGTAAATTGAAATTTAACCGGTTTTCAAAAAAGAGTTTTCAAGGGTCCTAAGAGATTCTTATCAGAGGCTTAAGGATAGTAGGGTTGTAGTGGCTGGGTTTAAGAGGTCGCCTCTATCCTCAAAAGGACAAACAACAAGATTAAAATCAACACGCTTTCATTGTACAATCTGTAATTATCAGATCAGATCATACAATCTTATTTTACAGCCGGATGTGTTGATAGTATTGTGATAAACTCAGTTGGGTGAGGAACAAGCTAATAACCCCTGTAGATGCAAAGTCCTGTATTCACTTAACTGGTAATACAGCAACAGGAAAATTGGGTTCTTACTCATTCCAGAAGTCAGTCAAACTCCGTAAACAAAGGTGAGTTTAATCAGAACATAAAATTATTTAAAGTTATTATTTTACTTGTATTTCCTTAAACGCTTAAACACAAGGTTTATCCATAAAGACAGCAAGACGGTAAGAAAACAGTTTCTCCCTAATTTCTCTGCCCCCACCTCTTTAACCTTGAGTCACAACCTGTGCGTGGCTGTTAGAGACAGAACCCAAATTATACATCAGAAAACATAAGAAATAATACTGAAACTTATACATAGGAAATATCAGTGTTGCCTCTCAAAGAAAGTTACCAAATTTCACTTATTATATGCAAATCAACATTCTAAGAAACAATAATTATATATGTATTATATACATATAATAGGACTAAACTAAACTAAACTAAACTAGCAGGACTAAACTGAGACAAAGTGCTAGTTGCGAACTCCAAGGAAGGGCTGGTCACGGACTGAGACGAAGGACCAGCTGGAGGATCAAACGAGGGCCAGGCCGTAGACTCAGGAGAAGAGCTGGCCGAAGACTGAGGTAAAGGGCTAGCCTGAGGGTCAGATGAGGGATTAGCCGGAAACTGAGGTGAAAGGCCAGCCAGGGACTGGGGTGAACAGCTGGCTGGAGACTCGGAGAGGCCTGCCAGAAACTCAGGTGAAGGGCTGGCCGGAGACTCAGGTGAGGGGATCAGCTGGAAAACCAGGTGACGGGCCTGCCGGAGACTGAGAAGATGAGCTGGCCAGAAACTGAGGCGAAGAGCTAGTTGGGGATTCGGGAGAAGCCTGCCGGAAACTCAGAAGAAGGGCTGGCTGGAGACTGAGGTGAAGAACTAGCCAGACTCAGGGGAGAGGCCTGGCGGAAGCGTTATGTGTTCGGTGGTGATGGAGAGAAAGAGGAGAGGAGGAGAGGTTGGACCCAAATGCAGGACAAACAAGGTTTTTATTGCTTCCTGGAAATTCCAGGGTTCAGGGAAATTGCAGAAAGTAGCCAAATGAAACAGAATACAAACAATACCTGAATGAAACGGTAGCGACAACCAAAACACATAGAACACTTAACAATGCCCTTGCAGTGTATCTACAATACATACATGCTTCCGCAAACACAAAGGGCAGCGGGGAAGTATTTATAGGGGGTGAAACAAATGAACCTAATTAACTGGGAGTATAAAGCTGCCGGGAACCAGTGCAGAGGGGAAGACTATCTACACAGTAAAGGTCCCGGCAGGAAGCCCCAAAGGGGAATCATGACAAGGGCGACTATTGGACATCCATTTAATTAAATTATTAATTACATATAAATTAAATTAAATCCTCCTGATGCACACACCTCCCTTAATTCATGTATTAAAACAATACCCTACTGTTCAGTAGCTACAGACGTCAAACAATTGTCCAAATAGAAATCCCTATGGACTGTTTGTATTACCTCTGATCTGTAATGTGCATTGTTGTCTTTTTTGCAGCTTTGCAGAGCGTATATTGCACAACTTGGGGATGATGTGGCACCAAATAAGTGAACAGTCATTCTTTACTCCTCCATTTGCTGAGCAGTGTCTCCTTTGGGCCATTTGAATTTACGTTTTCAGATATTGAGCACGCAGAGAAGCAACAACATAGTTGTTGGGAAACGCTAGATCTCTTTTCTTCAATGGAAGGTGAATGCAGTTTAGCTGCCATAAACATTATTTATGTCATTATTGGAGAAATTCTGTTTAAGTAGATTGTTTATTTGGTTCTTCTGTCGAGTATATTGTTTGTATTATCACCAGTAGGAACTATTATTACGTTCCGCTGTGCTTTGTTGCACACGGACCTGTTTGTGATGCTGCTGTTAAGAATCACGTGAAACCGGTGTAAAAAGTTAGAGAGGTGCTCAAGTGAAGTAAAGTCACGGCAAGTGAAGAATCAACTATTTCTAAGAATTTGGGGTTCTTTGCCAAGTGAACTTATTCCCTCTTGGTTATGTGCAGACAGCGAGGTATATTGTTTGTTTATCTTTCTTTTGTTGTGTATATGTATATTCAGTTTACAGTCTGTTTATGTCAAACGAATGTGAACTTATGTGTATTTTGTTCATTTGTATAGTTTGACGGTGGATTTGACCGTGAAGTGCAACAAGTGCAAGAAGTAAAATTTAAATCCATCAGTGATATCTACGGTGTCGTTTATTTCCTGGAGGGAGTAATATGCAGTAATGTTGATCAACAAGCTTTATGGACTGTGATACTGACTCCATAAACTTCCTGACCTCTATGGACATTTCCAATTTTTCAGCTTGCTTACACTCAGGAAAATCATAACTCATTTCCTGTTTAATTAGGTTCTCCAAGCTTACCACTGAACTCCTGTTTGCCATCACCTGTGACCATCCCGCGTCTCTGTTAACTGGGATGCTCTCTCTCCAAAGGTCCATTTACAATCCAGCCCAGGGTGATCTTGACAGCATAAGGTCCATTTCCCTTACTGTTGATGACTTTTCAAGGTTTGAGAATCTTTGGTACATTTGTTCCTATTGGCAAGCCAATACCTGCATCAATCTGAGGAAGATGAACCTGATCAAGGTACTTTCATTTCTTAACATCTTTCTGTTGTGGAATGTTTTCTCTTTTAACTGGAACCTCCTTGAGAACACCTGAGGAAGATCCACAAAATTGTTCCCATTCAGTTCACTTATTTCCAGTTCGGTGAAAACCTGTACCAACAGACCTTTCTTGTCCCATAATACACAACAGGATGTTTGTTTTCCTACCAATTAGCTTTAATTCCTGTTCCTAACTGTTCTGCGGAAAATGTTGCAGAACTTCCTGGGTCTAAGAAGGCGTAGGTCATAACCTCATAATTGCTCCTTTTTGACTTAACTCTGACTGGTACAATGGCTAACAAGCACACTAAATTACTGTACAGCCACAGGTTGGTACGGTATATGACTCTGTAACAGTTGTAGAGCTTTATCCATCCTGAGATTCCGAAAGTACTGGCTTCTTTTCTGGGAGATGAATGATGGTTGGATGCTTCATACATACATCCTTTACTCGTGTGACCTGGTAACAAGCATAAGCCCTTGGATTTCAGAAAGTTTTTCTTTGTGTGGCATATGCTTCAAAATGTTGCAAACGTCCAATCCATGTGTAACCCTCCTAGCTACCTGCAGGTTCCTGTCGTGAAGCCCCATGTAACCACACGGACACCGTTGGTGAAGATTTTAAGCTTTATTATTAATTTTGTCAATACTCCTGTTCTCCAGCTCTCGTGGTTGGATCCCGCTCCCCTTTTGTCTCTTTCTCCTCCTTCTTTATATATCAAAGGAACCACTTCCCCTGCAGCCTTGCTGTAATCACACCTCACTACCACACCATGGTCCTTATTACAACATAAGCAGAGGGTTCCATCGATTGCTTTCGCTCCATCCTTTTCCTTTACTCTGTTTTTTGAGTTCTGGCACAGGCTCACACTGGTTACAAATGTGTTTTTCTTTTCTTTCATTTGTAAGTAGCTTGATTTGTTTGGTTTGAATTTGGAATTGTCTGTTGCCATTTTTTTTAATCTCGTATATTACCAAACAGTGGATGCGAAACAATCTTTGCCTGTTTGTCTACAAAATTCCCTCAGTTTGAAAGGAAGCTTAGAATCGCACACATGTTGCTTGGGTTGTCCATCTCTTCAACATATTCCACACTGTCAACAGTGTTGTGAAAACCAGTAAGGAAAAGAGAAAAATCTATTAAGGCTTTATTATCTTCAGGCTTTAAAGCTGGCCAGTTCAGCGCCATTTCTGTATAGGCAGTGGCGATTGTGTACTCATTGCCAAAATGTTGGTAGAGTAGTCTCTTAGCCTTTTTCAGAAGGTATGTGTTGACAACTGCGTACTAGTACCTTTGGTTGCCTTGTGGTAAACTGCTCTAAAAAGTATAATCTGTCTTTGTTGTTTGTTGTCTTATTCTCTACTCCGTGTTCAAAGGCTCGAATAAAGAATGCGAATTCAGGCGGGTCTCCATTAAAGACTGGAATATCCATAGGCAGGAGAGCAGACAAAGACTGCTGTTTTATGTAAATCTCAGCAGTGTCATTTTGACATTGCACGATGTTGAACAAACTTCCTGTATCAACGTGTAGGTCAAAGATAAAAGATTGAATTATTGTAATCACTGGTGTAAAGACCATATATGGGAAGTGAAATATTACTAAGCATATACTGGTGTAGAGACCATATATAGCAGGTGAAATATTATTGAGCATACGCTGATGTAAAAGCCATATATGGGAACGAGCTGAGCAGGAAGAGTTACAGTTGAGAAGGGCGTAATCAGACTATATAACCACTGTGTGTTTCCTTGTTTTCAGTTCTGTGGCTACATGCATTAGAAATAGTGTCACAGAACTCCAGATATATCTGACTATATTTGCTCATGTAATCTGTTTTGTGGAGACAATAAAAGTATCGAATCTTCAATAGGCTACTGACTGATCTCTTCAAATAAACCAACTCGGGGGGACACAGGTGAAGTTCTTGTCCCAACAATTGGGGGCTCGTCCGGGATTTGAGGAGATCTGCGATTGGACATCAAAAGACAGATCAGATGCACTCCACTGAAAATTCTGGCCGGCCATAGAAAGGTAAGCAGAAACCTGTTTCATTGAATTCTGCATATTGGCTGAAACATTAAATTAAGAATTTCAGTGGGTGAGTTGACCTGTTCCTAAATTATTGCATGAGCAAACAGTAGTAAATGTGCACATAAGTGATTAAGGAAAAGGGTTAGAGTCCCTATAAAGAAAAGGGTTAGAGTCCCTAAAGAAAACGGTTGAAGTCCCCACCGGATCAGCGTATCCGGTGAAAGGTAGAGGTTAGAGGCCTTACCAGGTTAGTCTACTGGTAGAAGTCCTTGGTTTGGCAACCCCCACAGTACTTGACGAAGGCTGTTTTAGCTGGGACGGCTGGATCCCGGGGAATTCAGGACCCCGAAGTCCTTGCGTTTGGGCATTTATCCAAATTGAGTGAAGATTTGAAATGATATAGTGTTGTGAATTTTTATGTTTTGTTTGTATGTCTGAAACCACACAAGTGTCTTGAACACGAAAAGCCGCCCCTGTTGAGCTGTGGATACCATGCGGTGTTAACTAAGCAGCTGATCAGGAAGTTGCGAGAGAAGTAGTGTTCAATTGGGCCAGTTGCTCGGGTGTACTCCATACAAACTGAATGGCTTGTGTGGTATAGGGAAAGTTGTTTTGTATTGAGAAAAGGTTTCTGTTGGGGTCATGAGGTCAAAAGTACAATTGTTGTCATTGTGTAACATGATTTGAAGACAATACCATGTTTGTGTAAGATGTTTTAGCAGGTGTCTATCTTACCAGATAAACCACATAACCTTTTGACCTGTGTAAATGATGAGCTGAAACTTCTAACTGCACCCACGCATCATGTGCCTTGTTTGTTCCTCACTATAAAAATAAAAGACTGCTCAGTGAAAGGAGGCGAAGGACAGTCAAGGTCGCATGGGGGAGAGAAGAAAGTCTCTTCTCTCCGTCTGCAACTGAGGCCTTTTTCACTTGCAGGCATATACTCGGTATAAAGTTGTCGTGTGTTTCATTGCCTTCAGGGAAAAGAACCATGTCAGTGTAGCGTAAACCTGACAGTTTCATTTACAGGAAAAATTCAAGGAGGTAAGTAAAAATGGACGGAGAATTTGACGGGGAAATAAATGATAATGGGTGGGGTCCCGGAACGAAGAGATGGAAACCGGTAAGTGATCAGATTATCCATCTCATGCAAGACATGAGAGTATTGGTACAAGAAGTAATGAAGGAGAAAGGACTCTCCCCATCCATGAGAGTGCCGCTGAAAAATACCTTGTGGAAAAAACAAGAGGAGGTTAGAGAAGAAAAGGAAAAATTGGAAAAAGAAATTGGGGAAGCAGGAATGTTGAACAAGTCCACGTTAACCCTCTGGGGTCTGAGGGGGTTTTGGGGGCCTGGACAAATTTTGACATGTCCTGACATTTGTGCTTTTTTCAGTGTCTTTTAATCATATTAATGTCTAAAGTCTGATAACACTGTAATCAGCACAAAATTGGCTACAATAATATGTGAGCAGCAAGTTTATACATGATTGTGTTTTTGAGAAAAAAGTGTTTATGCATGGTTAGTGAAAAACTACAATTTTTTACTCACTGAAATAAGACCATAAAACACAAACAGAACATTGGTTCACAAGACTTTGGAGACCAGCATATTGTAGGCTAAAGTGTTTACTTCAGAGTGCTGTGAATGTCATCTTGTTCACACATTCACAGTAAACAATACCCTGAATGAACTTAAATTTTCTAAGACACTTTTTGTCCAGAAAGGCCATATGCAAGAGGGTGTGTCTGAGGATGAATAGTCATGTGATTTACCTGAGAAGACAAGACGCACTCAACGACCAGACAAAGACGCGCATAATGAGCCTTTCAGTCAATGTAGATGGGAGGGGATTAGTGCAGCACAATACAAAACAATGAGGAGCCAAATGATCCTCATTTGAGTTAAATCAGTGTTTATACTCTGAGGACAAACTAAACTATTTGTCTCTCTGTGTGGAATATAAGAAGCGCTTCATCACGTCCATGACGCGCCATCATCCAAACGTGTAGAAAAAGTGAGTAAATTCTATGACGAAGTTTGATATTTTTTATGTCATTTCTCGGGGGTGTGCACATATTTACCTGGTTCACCTGAGATTATTTACATGTGAACAGTGGACAGTGTACAAGGCGGGACCGCATTACCTGTAATGAGGTGAGACAGGAAAAAACTGACTTCTCCTTACATTCATACGGATTAAATCAAAAGTGATGATTTGTTTTTGACTTGAATTGTTTCACTTAAAAGAAAACATTTCAAGCTTTCTAGCCATATAATTCTTATTTTTATGAGCCAAGTATTCGCTGAGATTCTGGTTGTTTTATTTACGCGTCTGTGAAGAGAAATGGCAGAGACAGAAAAGTCCGAGAGCGCACCCTGTCGGCTTTCTTTATTTAAAAAAAGCACAACATTTTGTTGTTATTATGATGGTATACCACTAAAAATAGACCCTTTACAGATTTGAATGATATATTTCTTTTATCTGTACAATCAGAATTGACGGAGTAATTTAAGTTTGTTTCGGCCTTATAAGGAAAAGATGCGTCAAAATGCGCCGGCTCGTGCGTCGACCCCAGAGGGTTAGCTGGTAATACAGTGGCAGGAAAATTGGGTTCTTTCTCAATCAGAACATAAAATTAACAAAAAAAGTCCTCTTACACTTGTTAAACTATTTACTTGTATTTCCTTAAACACTTAAACACAAGGTTTATCCATAAAGACAGCAAGACAGTAAGAAAACAATTTCTCCCTAATTTCTCTGCCCCCACCTCTTAAACCTTGAGTCACAACCTGTGCGCGGCTGTTAGAGACAGAACCCAAATTATACATCAGAAAACATAAGAAATAACTTATACATAGGAAATACCAATGTTGCCTCTCAAAGAAAGTTACAAAATTACACTTTAAGTTACTATATGCAAATCAACCTTCTAAGAAACAATAATTATATAAATTATTAACATATTAAATTGGCTCTTACAACCCCTTAAAATCAGCAGGACAAAGTGGATGCAGCCAGCAGACGTGGGCGGTCAGAATTGGACAATAGTAGATGCACGCCCATGGACATTTCTACTTGAGACAACGTTTTGTGGTCGACTGTCAAAGGCCACATACATGTCTAAAAGCAGTTGGGCAGCAGAGTTGCCAGTGTCTGGCTGTTAAGAAAATATGATTAAAAACTCGTACGAGCGCTGTTTCAGTGCTATGATGGCTTCTAAAACCTGACCGGAATTTTTCACAGATATCATTACAATTCAGGTGAGACTGCAACTGAAAAGAGACCACTTTTTCCAGGGTTTGGATAAAAAAGGAATGGGTATTGGCCTGTAATTGGATGGTACATTCGGATCCAGGTTGTGTTTTTTGATTAAGGGCTGAACAACTGCATGTTTAACCCTCTGGGGTCGACGCATGCGCCGGCGCGTTTTGACGCATCTTTTTCTGATAAGGCCGAAACAAACTTAAATTACTCCGTCAATTCTGATCGTACAGATAAAAGAAATATATCATTCAAATCTGTAAAGGGTCTAGTTTTAGTGGTAGGCTATACCATCATAATAACAACAAAACGTTGCGTTTTTTTTAAATAAAGAAAGCCGACTTTAGATCAGACTTTAGACATTAATATGTTTAAAAGACACTGAAAAAAGCCCAAATGTCAGGACATGTCAAAAATTGTCCAGGCCCCCAAAACGCCCTCAGACCCCAGAGGGTTAACTGTTGAGTGTTAGTTTGTTTTTGTTCCCATTTGTTTGTCTCACGTATTGTCGCGCTAGCTTTGTTGGTGGTTTTCATTTGTAAATAATCACTAGCACCTTTATCGTTGTTCTTTTCACTTGTTAAAGTAAAGTAAACACCGAACCATTGAGCATTACGTGAGCTGTTTTAGTGGTATACCATCATAATAACAACAAAACGTTGTGCTTTTTTTAAATAAAGAAAGCCGACACGGTGCGCTCTCGGACTTTTCTGTCTCTGCCATTTCTCTTCACAGACACATAAATAAAACAACCTGAATCTCAGCGAATACTTGCCTCAAAGACATGAGAAATATATTTATAAAAAGCTTGAAATGTCAGTCTGGTCACAGCACTTCCTACGTAGGAATACACATGATCACATTGTGAGCATAAACTACCATGCGGTCACCAGAGTGGTAAATCATGTGGTCACCACCGGCGACAACAGGAAGTGACGTCTTTTCCCGGGAATTGTAGTTTTTCTGCGGTAAAGACTTCTCTCGCATGCACTCGCACTGGCACTCTGGTGGTCAGTCTGTATTTTGCTATTTCACGAAAAACCCTGTAAAAATGTAAAGATATGCTCTGGTGGACTTGTTCCATGATAGGTTTGAAATGGTTAAAGTGTAAAAAATCTAATCTGTGGACTTTGGAGGGACAGGTTACTGTTTTTTTTTTTTGCTTATGCTGATTATGCTCTGATTCACACTGCTCCAAGAAGCAGTTTGTTTACAGTCTGCAGCTTAAGTATGAAGGTTCAAAAAATCAGCTGATAAAATGTCTTGGTCCGCCTCTGTCACTGTCTGTTACACCATACAACATATTTATGACAATGTATGTTCAGCATGTATTTTTGGGTTATCTTGGAACTTCATGTCAAGAATAGTATGTCTCTCAGAGACATTAGCTTCTCTGGCTTGTATTAGTGCTGGTGGTTCACAAAATTCCAAAACACCAATTTGTGGTTGAAGCAGGACATTTTGTTTGCATTTAAGTGTGCGATATTTCTGGTTAATGGAGCTCATCGACATATTAAGGGGTGTTATTGAGGCTGTACTGAATATTGCAAAGAAGAATGTACTGTTTTTATGGTAGCACTGGGAAACAATTCAGTCAGTGTCAGAAAGAAATCTGGAAAACAAGCCCATGGAAAATAATCAAGTAGATCACCATTTTGCACTACTAAATGGCTCTAGCAACCCCTACCAGGGGCCTGGATTATCTACTGTATCTGAGGTTCCCATTAACATTATATATAATAGCATTAGTGCAACTGCTCCTGTTGTTACCTATCAGCAATGACTTTCCCTCACCTAACAGATGTTGCAAACTAATAACTATGAATGGCTAAGTGAAGAGTGGTAACAGCTCTCACCTGAGACCATAAAGCACAGTTCCATCTGGGTGCAGTCTGATCATTCGGTTCTTCACTGTCACACCGTGAACAAAGGACTTTTTGTCATTAATGAAGTAGGTGTCTGGGACCCACAACTGGTCTGCAACTCGGTTGTCCAGGGTGAGGTTAAGAGGAATGCCTGTGTATGAGAGACGCTTGTCTCTCCAAGATTGCTGGAAATACATAGTGATGGTATAGTCCTGCAGGAATAATGCAGAGTGAGAAGAGGGTTAGTGCATCAACATAAATGCTCCAGTGACTCATGGATCTCTACTATCTTGTGCATTTTCTTAATGTGTTGAATTTTAGAACTTCAGATTGTGATATCTGTGATTAGCAACTACAAACCAACAACCTTCCTTTAATTACTAAATTCATTCATTCATTCTTTGTAGAAATTTTGCCTGAGGAGATGGCAGCAGAAATCTTCTAACTCATGAAATTTTCACTCTTTTTTTAAATTGACAATTGAGGAAGATCAGTGGCGGTGCCCCTGTTGCTCATGATGGATGCTGACACTGTATCTGGCTACATCTATAAATGCATGGAAGACTTCTGTGTCACAAAAGACCTCACAGAACAGAATGAGAAATCCTGGATGACTGCTGAGGTTCCAGTTCGGCTGAAAGCAAGAAAGTTTGCTTTCGAATCTGGAGCTGCAGCTGCCCTCAGGTCTGCTCAAGCCAATCTCAACAAAGCAGTCAGATTTGCTAAAAGACCCCACCGTTAAAAAATTCAGAAGCACATTTGGGACCAGAGAGACCACCAGGGAATTTGATCTGTCACAAATTATAAAAACATTTCCCTGTCCTGTGATAACAATACTGGCTGACTTCCTCAATAACTACTTTGGACAGTTTGATGCACTCAGAAACACACCAGCAGTGAAAGCCATCCCACACAATGATGAGCAGACGCTGAGCTTTGACTGAGCTGACGTCCTCAAAATCGGGAGAAAAATTAATCCTCGGAAGAATATGGGTCCTATGGGTATGGTGTATACTGGGTCAAGTATTAAAAGGACAGATTTACACGTCTTCACATACATGTTTAACACCTATGCTGTATCATCCTGTAACACAGCCATCATCCCTGTGTCAAAAAAATCCTGTCACCTGGCTTAACAACCGCCCAGTAACATTAACCTCCTTAGTAATGAAGTTTTCAGAAAGACTAGTCAAGAATCACCTCACTTTCATCTTGCCCTCAACTGACCTGCTTCAGTTTGTTTTGCCATTCAAACTGCTTCACTGAAGATGCAATAGCCACTACACTGCACCTGAGCCTGGAACACCTGGAGCAAAAGAATGTGTTGGTTCAGACTTTAGCTGACAGGCCCCAATACGCCTGGTGATGATGTACGGTCCCTGGCACAGAATTTTGCCATTTGAGGAGGACATTACATTCTAAGGTACGAGGTGAGTAGCTGAACATCCGGGTAAGCGAATCACTTTTGTCTTGCAGGCGTGTCGTGTTGTGTGTGTTGTGTGGTTCGTCTGCAGACTGGCGGCAGACTAGCTGTGGTTTGGCACACCTGGGAACCGGCTAGACTTTGAACGGTTCACTGGCTGCTGCATTCCGGTGCTGGTCGGGTACCTTTCTGTTTTGACCGGTGTTTGTTGCTATTTCCTGACTTAGCGCTCGTTGGCCTACCGGTTAGCTTAGCTAGCTAGTTAGCTTGCTAACATGGCCTCTCCCTCTCTCTCTCTCTCCTGCTCGGTGTGCCACATGTTTAGCTATTCCTCTGCCTCCTTTAGCGATAATGATACCTGTATTAAGTGTAAGGTTCTGTTAGCCTTGGAGGCGAGGATCACTGATTTGGAAGCGCGGCTCCGCACCTTCGAACAAAAGCCAGCTAGCCTAGCCCCGTTAGCTGGTGTGGAGCCACCGAGCTCAGGGTCTGTTAGCGGTCCAAGGGCAGCTCCGGAGCAGCCCGGAGAATTAGCCTGGGTGACGGTCCGAAGGAAACATACTCCTAAGCAGAAGCCCACGACTCATCACCTGCCTGTTCATGTTTCTAATAGATTTTCCCCGCTCAGCGACACACCCGCTGAGAAACCGACTCTGATAATTGGCGATTCCATAGTCAGGAACGTGAAGCTAGAGACACCAGCGACCATAGTCAAATGTATTCCTGGGGCCAGAGCGGGCGACATCGAGTCAAATCTGAAGCTGCTGGCTAAGGCTAATCGTAAATATGGGAAGATTGTTATTCACGTCGGCAGCAATGACACCCGATTACGCCAATCGGAGGTCACTAAAATTAATGTTGAGTCGGTGTGTAACTTTGCTAAATTAATGTCGGACTCCGTAGTTTTCTCTGGACCCCTCCCCAATCTGACCAGCGATGACATGTTTAGCCGCATGTCGTCGTTCCGTCGCTGGCTGTCTAGGTGGTGTCCAGCAAACGATGTGGGCTTCATAGACAATTGGGCCACTTTCTGGGGAAAACCCGGTCTGATAGCGAGAGATGGCATCCATCCCACTTTGAATGGTGCAGCTCTCATCTCTAGGAATTTGGCCGAGTTTATTAGCCGACCTAAAGCCTGACAATCCAGGGTGGGGACCGGGATGCAGAGACTCAGTCTAAAACGCTTCTCTGCAGTTTCCTTAGAGCCGCCGCCCCCTTCAAACAACATAGAGACTGTGTCTGCCCCTCGAACATATAAATCAAATAAATCAGAAGTTAACAGAAGAGGAGTTATTCATAAAAACTTAATAAAAATTAAGACCACTCCTCTTATTGAACAGAAAAACAGAACTGTCAAATGTGGATTATTAAATATTAGGTCCCTTTCTTCTAAATCTCTGTTAGTAAATGATTTGATAACTGATCACCAAATTGACCTACTTTATCTTACTGAAACCTGGTTACAGCAGGATGAATATGTCAGTCTGAATGAATCAACCCCCCTCAGTCATAAAAATTATCATGTTCCTCGAAGCACAGGTCGAGGTGGAGGAGTAGCTGCAATCTTCCAGTCAAACTTATTATTAAACTTTCATCCTCAGAACAGTTATAACTCATTTGAGAGCCTCACTCTTAGTCTCTCACATACAAACTGGAAAACACAAAAACCAGTTCTACTTGTCATTTTGTACCGTCCACCTGTTCCTTACTCAGAGTTTTTAACTGAATTCCCTGACTTCCTGTCTGATTTAGTGCTTAGATCAGATAAAGTCATTATAGTGGGAGATTTTAACATTCATGTAGATGTTGAAAATAACAGCCTCAGCATTGCATTTAATTCTATATTAGATTCAATTGGTTTCATTCAAAACGTTAATAAACCCACCCACTGTTTTAATCACACCCTTGATCTTGTTCTGACCTATGGCATCGAAATTGAACATCTAATAATTTTTCCCCCAAATCCTGTTTTGTCAGATCATTCTTTAATAACTTTCGAATTTAAAATGATGGATCATGCAGCGTCTGGAAGAAAATTCCACTACAGCAGATGTTTATCCGACAACGCTGTTAATAAATTTAAGAAAATGATTCCATCTTTATTTGCATCTATGCCAAGTATAAACATAGTGGAGGGCAGCTGCCTTAATCCTACTCCCTACCAAATTGATCATGTTGTTGACAGCGCTGTAACCTCACTGCGTGAAACGCTTGATTCTGTAGCCCCTCTGAAAAAGAAGTTAGTGAATCAGAGAAGACTAGCCCCATGGTATAATTTACATGTTCGTACCTTAAAGCAGGCATCACGAAGGCTGGAAAGGAAGTGGCGTTCCACAAACTTAGAGGAAATTTTTCTAGCCTGGAAAAACAGTCTACTAACATATAAAAAAGCTCTCCATAAAGCCAGAACTGCATACTATTCATCACTAATAGAGGAAAATAAGAACAATCCCAGGTTTCTTTTCAGCACTGTAGCCAGGCTGACAAAAAGTCACAGCTCCGTTGAGCCCTCTCAGCAGTGATGAATTTATGAGTTTCTTTACAAATAAAATCACAACTATTAGAGATAAAATTCAGCAGATGCTTCCTATACCTGCAATAAATGAATCTTTTACTACAGTAGCTCTTGAATCATCTGTAGGACCTCAGTTATGTTTAGACTGCTTCTCTCCTATAGATCTCTCTGAATTTACATCAGTAGTTGCTTCATCGAAATCATCAACGTGTCTCTTGGACCCCATCCCGACTAGACTGCTTAAAGACATCCTGCCATTAATGAACTCATCTTTATTGGACTTGGTAAATTTATCTCTAGTATCAGGCTACGTACCACAGGCCTTTAAGACTGCAGTAATCAAACCTTTACTCAAAAAGCCTAGTCTTGATCCAGGAGTCTTGGCTAATTATAGACCAATATCCAACCTGCCATTTATTTCTAAAATCCTAGAAAAAGCTGTTGTTAAGCAGCTATCAGACCACTTACACAGGAATGAACTATTTGAAGATTTCCAATCAGGATTTAGAGCACATCATAGTACAGAAACAGCACTGTTGAAAGTTACCAACGATCTTCTCTTAGCCTCAGATAATGGACTTGTTTCGATACTTGTCCTCCTAGACCTTAGTGCAGCATTCGACACCATTGACCACAACATCTTATTACAGAGACTGGAGCATGTGATTGGTATCAGAGGAACAGCGTTAAAGTGGTTCCAATCCTATTTATCGGACAGATTCCAGTTTGTTCATGTCCATGATGAACCTTCCACACGAACAAAAGTTAGTTATGGAGTTCCACAAGGTTCTGTGCTAGGACCGATTCTGTTCACCCTGTACATGCTTCCTTTAGGATATATCATTAGGAAGCACTCTATTAATTACCACTGCTATGCGGATGACACTCAGTTATATCTATCTATTAAACCTGTTAACACAAACCAGTTAACCAGACTTCAAGCCTGTCTAACTGACATAAAGGCCTGGATGACCAGTAACCAGTAACTTTTTACTTTTAATCTCGGAGAAAACAGAAGTCATTCATGCCAGACCAGAAAAATCATGAGGTGATGCGTAGGAATGTTTTGTGATGACCTAAATCACTAGACTAAAATTTAAAGAGGTCCAGTTAGAGAAAATTTCTTGAAGCAAAGGTCCGGAAGATCATAATGTCTAGTTAGTGTGATATATATTTAAGTAGCCTAGTAGTTTTATCAACATCTGCATGTAATCAATACCTGACTGTCAAATCAAATGAATTCATAATCTTTATGTTGTGTCTCATAATGGCATTTCACATTGGCACTTTTAATAAGTGCCACGGTTACTGAACATATGAGACACACTGGTTTAGTGTTCCCAGTGGGAAGTATGAACAGAAATGAGTCTGTCCATTCCGGATTAAATGCTCTATTTTTGCAGTCCATTTTTCTTTTTTTGGAGGACGCCATTTGTTCCTTATTTTTCTCTACCTTTCTCCACCTCACTCGCCTCTCTCCCTTTGTTTTCTACATGTATCGCCTTTTTTCTTTTTCTTTGTACCGTCTTTTCATGTGTAACTTGCCTCTAGCCCTGTTTACACTGTAGAGTCGTAATGTTTACCGCCTGGAATGCACAGACTTGATTGGCTGAGTGGTATCACGTGGGATGGCTCAACTCGCATGCAATTGGTCTGTGCATTTCCAGTACTGTAAAGTCTACAAAACCCAGTGGAAATAAAAGCGCCCCATTAGGTTTTAAAACATAACCTTCTCTTTTGGCTGTAGGTGCGGGTCCGTATGGGGCAGCCTTTGGGTCCGCACCTGGACCGCCTCCGCCTGTTAGTGACTTAGGACCTAGATGTAGGGATAGGCACCGAGACCCGGTATTAAATAGTGTCCCAGGGCTAAATTTTGGAAGACCGCAATATCGATAAGCTCCAGCCTTAGCGGGGCTGTTATCGGTATTGAAGGAGTGACATTAAATGTGCACATTTAGCCCACGTGGTCAAATATCCATCCATCCATCCATCTTCTATACCCGCTTTTTCCTTGTTCAGGGTCACGGGGATCTGCTGGAGCCTATCCCAGCTCTCTCTCGGGTGGAAGGCAGGGGTACACCCTGGACAGGTCACCAGTCTGTCGCAGGTCAAATATCCATCTACGTGTAATATATGTTTGCTATTTGCACAGAAAACGAGACACCTCTCTCGACACTTCACCCTGACTATCTGCCTGCTGTGTCTGTGAGCGAAGGACAGAGAGGTGGGGCTGCTGTTCACACATTACAAAGCCCACAATCACGGCAACAACAGACACATCAACTCAAGCTCAAGGATGGCAGAGTGAGCTAATTTATCAAGTAATATATTTGTCAACAAGTTATTGCATAAATGTTCCATAAAAATGTGCCAGATGTTCCAAAATAAAGCAGTTTTTTTTCCCTCTAAAAGTATCAATAAGAGCATCGTTAAAATACTATATTGATAAGCAGTATCGATAAGAGTAGTAGTATTGTTTAAATCTTAAAGATACCCATCCCTATCTGGGGCCATCAGTACGTCTGCCCACAGACTGGTATTTGCTAAGTGCATTACCATCTGTTTCTAACTGGTGGGAATAATTAGGCGTTTGAGACTGTCATTACAGGCATACAAAATATTGTTTTCGACAACGAACTGCTCTTTTCCCAACAGGGTAGGACACATAGTATCTACCACTTTATCATAGTATCTACCACTTTATCAAACAAGCATATCAAAGATACATTCTCAACTCAGCAATATTACCCGGTACTTCCCACACCCTGTTCAACCCTTCGGTGTTACATTCAAACTGTGATAACTGTCGTTCAAGACGCCTTTGGCGTCTGGTTTTCCAGGGCCTTTTTGTTCCTCTCTCATACAGACTATCATTGAAATCTGACAGAGGTTGGACACCAGCCTTACCCTGAGCCCAGGTAACCACAGGACAGGCAACATTGCCTGACAACTGTCACTTCATCCATTCCTTGTTGTATCCACTGTCACTTTCTGCTTCTTGCAGCAGGTCAATGAGTAATGGGAAATCAGTCCCAAGAACCATGTCCTTTGGGAAATTGTCCACTACAGCAACTGTCAGGAGGTAAGGTTGTCCCTCGATCTCCAAATTGACTTCTGCTTTTGGATACGCATGACTGTCCCCATGAATGCAGACAGTATTCGTCTTGGTAGTATAGTTAGTACTGGCTTTTCTTGATTAGAAAAGTACAGCTTCCACTGTCAAGAAGTGCTTTCACCTGCTGCCCGTTCAGTCACCAGTTATTCAGTCCTTTTTTTTAGTTCCTTCCCTTGTAGTTCATCCTCATGTTGGGATGCCTAACATGCCCCAGTAAATTTAGCTTTCCATATTGGACACACAGAAGCCTTATCTCCTGACTGCTGGAAATAATAAACTAAGGGCTACCGGGTGCTGATGGGGTTGATGTGGAGCTGGCAGTATCCTGGCAGGATTCCCCCTTGGTCTGTCGTGGCTGTACAGGTTGTTGAATGGACCATTGTGCTGAGCTGGTGAGGTGTGTAGATCCCTGATGTCATACTGCAGGGGCCGGTTTCGCCACGGTCAACCCATTATCCAGCTCGTGCTCCCTCACCCAGGTCCTTATGTCCAGTGGTAAGACACACAGAAGATGTTCCAGAATGATGAGCTCCCCAATCTGTTCCTTGGACAGTTGCTCTGGTGGGACCCACCATCTGTAGAGGCCTTTGAGATAATGGTATGTCCACGGTTGGCACTGTAGTGGCTTGGAACTGCTGGCAGTATGTCTCTGGCGAAATGTCAAACTTGGTAAGCAATTTCAAGTATGTACAGCAGTGTTTTTCCTTCTCAGGAAATTGCAGTGTATGCCTCTAAAGCCTTTCCAGACAGCATTAGGTGCCCATTCAGACTCTGGCCAACTTTATGTCTTAGTGATGCGTTCGAACCAAATTAAATAGTTCTCAATGTCCTCACCTACTTGGTAAGGTGGGATCTTGGATTCTGTAGTGCAGAGTCTCCATTCCTGCGGTGTCCTCCTCTGGCGTTTCTCTGTGCAGAAGGTCCGCCTTAGGGTTTGTGTTGGCAGCCCCAGGAGGGGACTGCTTGCTGTCTGAATGCTCAGGGTCCCTCTGGCTGGTTCTGGACCTGTTGCAGGCTGGTTGTGATGCAGCGAGACCCTCAGGCTACATAGCTCAGCAGGCCCTCCTCCCTCTTCTGCTCACTGATCAGAAAATCCTGCATTAATCCAACTAGCTCTTCCCCAGCCCTGCTGGATGTGGTAGGGGCACTGCTCACTGGGCCCTCTTCCTCTGAGGATGCAGACTGGTCCACTGCAGGTCTCCAATACAGCCTTCTCTGAGACCCTAGTGCAATTTGCTCCCGGGTGCTATGGCTAGCCATCCACCATTGCCACCATATGTCTTTGGTTCGTTTGTAAAAACAACAAAAATATGGCGTAGTCATAACTAAGCTGAGCTGTACAGTTTGATCATACAATTTATGGCGGAAATTACTTTCTTTCTACGACGTCCAGAGTTCATGGCTTTGGTTCAGGAATTTATGGCTATCTGATAAGATAGTTAACACCAACTTGTCTGTTCACATCGTTCTTGAAGAATGTTGTAGTAGTTGAAGCTTCTGAACAACGTTAACTTGACTCGTGTACCTTCAATTGAGTATCAAAAAAATTCCACAGGACTCTGTTTTAAAAAGATAAACAAAAATATATTTATTCCACTGTTTGTCGTGTTTAATTACAGGAGTGTCCAAAATGTTTGCTTTCCTAAACAGCAAAAGGCACTATGATCCGAAAACTGTGTGGCTCAGTCCTTAATTATACCTCAACAGCAGAGATACACGTCTGTGTGCTCAAGAGACCTACTCTCTTAAAGTGACAGTAACATAAAATGTTACTAACAGAAAGTTATAAGAATACCTTTTAACTAAACTGACACTGCTTCACACTGCAATGACACTGCTTGTTCTTCTGAGGGGACTGATTTCAAGCAGTTGTCCACAGAGAAATTGTGGAGCACTGTGTCGACTACTTGGGCATTAGATTGTGTTCTGCTGTCTTCTGCTCATTTCTGCAGGGCAAAGTTGGCACAGCTTGGGGACGAGGTAGCACCAAACAAGTGCACCACCATCCTGTACTCTACCACGTCCTGACCTATGTCACCTGATGTCCACCAGAGGAACCGGAGAAGGTCTTCATCAGGTACCTTCACTTGGTGGAACATCGCTTCTACATTGGCCATGACTGCCACTTCCTCTTGTTTAAACCTGTTGATAACACCAAGGAGAGTGCTGGTGAGATTTGGTCCCTGTAGCAGCTGTTCATTGAGTTATGCCCTGATATGAGGTTCTACAATCAAAAACCTCTCTGAGTGTTTTCTTCCTAGGGTGATAAACCTTGTGATGTGGCAAGTACCAAACTCTACCATCTCTACCGGTTGAGATCTCTGCTGGCTATTTTCACAGCATATCCCCTTTCGATAATACCCTCCACAAATGGTGTGTGGAATGTTTGATTCTTTAAAAACTTACGCTTTAAATTCAGAGCACATTGCTCAACTACCTTTCGATTGTTGGGCATTTCCAAATCTTTGTTCCTCAGTGGCAGGGCAATGCTGTAATGTCCATTCACAAGTCTAGTGTGACCATGTCAAGAAACTGACAATCTTCCCTAAACATTTCCAGCTTCTCATACGGATTACTTTCAGTTCGATACTTTACTTACTTTACTATTACAATACTATGCCCAGAGTTCTCTCCCGACCACCTCTCCCGTAGAGGTGGTCCAGCCAAGCCATGTTTTTGACAAAGCGTATAGTTAGTGCTGGCTTCAGGTAACCCTGAACCATCTCTTAGTTATGCTGCTATAGGCCTAGACTGCCCAAGGACCATTGGTGCACTGAGCTCCCCTACCCTGACCCACCCCCTCTCTTCCCTTCCCCTTTCAGCCTCTCCTCCCTCCTCACATGTATATTCTACCACTGAATGTCACTAACTTTGTGCTCTCTCTCCCCTCGTTTGTGCTCTCTCCCTCTCTCTCTCTGTACCTTCTGCAGGTGTCCCCGGTCCTGGAGCTGTATATCGCTGATGTGCAGTTACTGGCCCTACCAACCTGCAGTGTCTTTGTTGTTTATTGTTGCTGTTCTTTTCTCTCTCCTCTATCCACTCACCCCAACCAGTCGAGGCAGATGGCCGCCCAAACTGAGCCTGGTTCTGCTGGAGGTTTTTTCTTCTGTTAAAGGGAGGTTTTCCTCTCCACTGTCGCCAAGTGCTTGCTCATAAGGGATTTGTTGGGTTTTTAGTTTTTGTAAAGTGCCTTAAGATTATTTGTATTGTGATTTGGCACTATACAAATAAATTGAATTGAAATTGAACTGAATGTTTTTACAGAATATGGCCCATCCTCTATACTAGCAATGACTTTCCAGGGTTGAGGGTTTGGATTTGAGGATTAGAGAAGAGATAACCGTGGTGGGTGGAATGATAAAACTCGAAAGCAGGGAGGATACTGATAGACAGGGTAGGGTACAGTGGAGACAGTTCGCAGTATCACAGATGGGGGGAAATTGCTGGTGTATATTTTCGATTTTTGATGAGAAGAAATCCAGGAAGTTATTGTACAAGGTGGTGGAGAGTGAGGGGAAGAGAGGAGTATCGGGAGGGCCCAATAAATTTTTGACAGTGGAGAAGAGGGAACGCGTGGAGCCAGAGGCGGATGCAATAAGAGAGGCATAGAAGTCAGATTTTGTTTGAGTAATGGTTTGCTTGTACTTCAGTATATGGTTTAGGTATAAGTCCTTGTGGGTGGATGAACCAGTTTTTTTGAAGAGACATTCAAGGCGGCGGGCTTGGGTTCTGAGGAGGCGGAGTTCGGGTGTGTTCCATGGAGCAGAGTGCGAAAAGGAGACAGATCTAGTTTTGAGTGGGGCGAAGGTGTCGAGTAGATTACGTAGCTCACGGTTGAAATTGGATAACATGTTGGAGAGGGACGGTGTATAATTAGTACATGAAAGGTTATTGAGAGCAGCAGTGAAGGAGGGGAGGTCGATGTTCTTTAAGTTACGGAAGGTGATGGTGCGGGAGAGGTGGGTTTTGAAGAGAGGTAGTTTGGAGTTAAAGCAGACTAGTTTGTGGTCGGAGAAGAAGGTGTCGAGGGTAGAACATGACTGAGCTGTGGTGCCAGAGCAGCAGACTAAGTCGAGGGTGTGGCCTAGAGAATGTGTTGGGGAGGTGATGTATTGTTGGAGCCCAAAGCTGTCCAGACAGGAAATGAAGTCTTTTGTTGTGGTGTTGTTGGGATTGTCGAAGTGGATGTTAAAATCACCAAGAAGAATTATGTTGGCTGACAGAGAGATGAGGTTGGCTAAAAGGTCAGACAGTTCGTCCAGGAAGGTCGGGTTAGGTTTAGGTGGGCGGTAGATGGTGGCCAGGAAGGTTGGTGTGTGACCGTGAATACGTGCTATGAGAGCTTCAAAGGACTGGAAAGTGACAGTGGGGTGGATGGATATTTTGTATTTAAGGTTGAACAGTATGGCGAGGCCACCGCCGCGTCCCGAGAGGCGTGGATGAGTGAGATATGAGAAACCAGGAGAAATAGATTGATTAAGTTCAGTGAAGTTGTTGGGCTGCTGCCAGGTTTCAGTTAAGCACAGGATGTCGAGATTGTGTTTAAGAATAATTTCAAGGATGAGGGATGCTTTTTGAGAGAGGGAGTGAACGTTAAGTAGCCCAAAGTGAGTGTTATAGGAAGGTGAAGAGTCCATGTATCTGGGGATGTTAGTTAGCACAGAGAGGTTGATCAGGTGTATATGTGATTTCCTCGACCAAGGTCGGGAGGATGACCAGATGTAGGGGATTGGTAGAATGGAGTCAGATAGTCAGGCATGTGGGATAGAATGGACAAGTTGTCCAGTGTTAGCGTGTGGGGTACAGTGAACTGCATGTTGAATGTTGGTGGAAAGCATATGAGAGCCCAGGCGGTTAGGATGCAGACCATCTCCTGCAAAGAAGGCAGGCCGGTTCCAGAAGAGGTTGAAGTTGTTGATGAATTGGAGATTGTAGGACAGGGAGACAGACTTGAGCCAGGTGTTGAGACTGAGGATTCTACTGAAGTGGCTAGAGCCTCTTCCAAACGTGGGGATGGGACCAGACATGAAAATAGTCTTACCACAGTTGCTTAGGAGGTGGAGGAGAGAGAGAAAATCCTTTTTATTTAGTTCAGACCAGTAGAGTGACGTGTCACATGTTCCAATATGAACAATCACTCTAATGATGGAAGACGGAAGTGTTGGCAGTAATCCAGGAAGCATGGCCAAGATGTCTGAGGCAGTAGCTCCAGGGAGACAGTGAGTAGTGGCGTTGAAAAAGTGTACGTTCCTTATAATTGAGTCTCCGATGATTAACGTGGTTGGGGGAAAAAGGGGGCGTGGAGAAGACGCCAGTAGTTGGCCGTTTGAGTCGTGACGTCGTGCTGGCTGGCAGGGAGGCGGGGCAGTGACATTGGGTGCTGAGGTGGAAGATGGAGGCAGCAGTTCGGTTGGTCCATAGCTAGGGAGCCCATGAGTGTGCCTGAGCACGGCCTCGCGAAGGATCCTACGGCGCACTGATGTAGTAGCTGAGCGGGATGGAGACTGTTTTCCGCCGGGGCAACGGGCTCCGCGAGGAGCACTTGAACTATGGCGGGGGCGGCGGGAGCAGGAGACGGCGCTGAACGTCATAGGCGAGTGACGGGGGTTGTTGGTATACCGGAGCGGAACGATCACGTATCACGTACGTGATTAGCGGATGAGACAGTATGTAGGTCCGGAGTGGCACAGGACAGAGGTGCAAATCGATTGGAGAGGTCTAGGGAGGGATGCGGAGACCCGTGGTGATGTCTTTTCCGTCCACGGACCGCAACCTCAGTCCAGGAGGACCGAAGACATGGTGTTGAAGAGGAGGAGGGTCGTGGACAGGTTGACGGGTCCCATGGGGCAGTGTCCTGGAGAGTGAAGGTAAGTGTGGAGATTTTCTTGGACTGCTCGTGGGCAATGTCCCTGAAGCTAGTCAATATGGAGTCTTTCTGTTGGAGATTGTGAGAGAGGCGTCGTATTTCTTGCTTTAATTTGGTGATTTCATTGTTTGCTAGACGGAGTAGTAGGTTGGCATTGTCGGAGTTGGTATTGTCAGGTAGTGTTGGCATATGAATAGTAAATGCAATCCAATATCACTTAATTCTATAACACATAAATCATTTTATTGTCTTTTCTAAGAGAACCTTTAGATACATAGAAAGTTATGTTATGTCATATCGGACACCAAGGTTTTAAGGTTATATACTATATACTATAACCAAAAAAAATGTATGTGGTCAATAGATAAATCTAAAGAATGTCTGCAATATACCACCACCAAATAAATTACAAAACACTGCCTTTAAAACATAACAACTCAATTTCTGTGAAAACTAAGCAAACTGTGAAGGCACCTGAGCACCTGAGAAATATCTGATGGTAAATGCATGACTATTGGTTACGTACTGTAACCCAAGAATCTGAACTGAGCGCAGTCCTCTGGGCTATCACTATGGGTACTATTCTGTCACTGTTCCTAGAACACGGAAGAGAAGAAAAAATGGTCTACACTCACCTGGGCACAGAAAATTGTGGCAGTTCAGATGTGACTTTTTTTTTAGAAAAGAAGGCTTTTTTCACTTAGCTCACAGGACCAGTGGGCCAAAGTGACTCCAAACACCAGGTGGGATACATGAAGAAACATAAACAACTGCCTTTGATCCCCAAACAGTAGCCCCGGGTGGAACCACACCTCTGCAGACAACAGAGTGAAGAACTGCACATGTATCCCAGGCTTCCCAGCACACTCACTCCTGGAAAGCACCCAAAACCACTTGTTCTCCAATGATGTTCCCTGGACCAAAGCCACAGAAAATGACACTCTCCTAGTGTAGTGCACATGGACGCCAGGCACACTGCAAAAGTGTCACAAACGCAGTGAGACAGATGCTCCACTGACAGAGGCAAGTCCAGGGAACTGTCCGTATAATAGACAAAGAGAAACTCGGAGTGTGAGATGGTCAGCTGGAGGACAGCCACACGCAGGGAGAATGTCTTTGTTTCTTCTCTGCTGCATGAGCAGTAAAGCAATCTCTACTTCATGGTTCTCCTGTAGCTCTCTTTCTGAGAGTCTTTCTGCTCAGAGCAAGATGATCTTGAGAGTCTGGACATCTCTTAACTTTCTCTGAATCTGTCTAGAACTCTGTCCATTTCTGTTCTCTTCAGGGTGTTCAGTTCCCTAGAGTTCAGTTCCAAGTGTTCATTCATTCAGAGTTATCCTCAGAGAGTTCTTCTCTTTCAGAGTTCAGGGTTCGAGGTGTGTCTGTCTGTCTGTGTACTATGTTCTTGTGTCTTGCCGCGCTGGGCAGGAAAATCCATCTGGTTTGTCCCATGACTGCGGTTGGCACGATGTAATTGGTCCAGGAAGTGCTGCATCCTTGCAAGTGATTGGTTTAAATCTTACTGGTAATGTGTCAAAAAAGAGAGTAACTTACTGTTTGTAAGTTTTAAGAATATTTTTCTAAGATGGGAACAATAATTTCTTTTTTCCATCCAGCAAAGTTTAAACATATGACAAACTAAGTAATTAACCAGAGTCAATAGTTCATCAAGAACCTAAAGGAAAATCAATAAAACTAGTTACATAGAAGTTAACTACAAGCAGGAATAACTCATAAACAATAGCACCACTTCTATATCACACTGTAGTCTGACAATGATGCTCTGTAGAAGTCTGGTCACACTTTATACATTTAGCAATCAAAGCAGGAATATAAGGACAGGATATGAAGACCAGTTCACAAGTCATTGTATAGGTTTCAGGAGTTTGCCTGAAAAGGGAGTAGTCTTGAGGTATTTATGGCAGGAGGTGAGCAGGGGGAATCTGTTTGTTAAGACAGGTTATTTTTGTGAGGGCCATTGTCCTGCTCTTTGTCAAAAAGGGAGTCTTAAAATTGCAGTACTTGTTTGCGAGGGCCTGTACCATCTTCCTGTTGTTTACATTTATAGGTCACTAAGAGTTTTAGAGCCATACATTGTCTAAAGGATATCACTCCTGCCTCAATCAGGAATGTGAACATATTCTGCTGCTTCAGGTCTGCTACATAACACAAACCAGTGTGTCTAACTGACATAAAGACCTGGATGACCAGTAACTTTCTTCTTTTAAATTCAGAGAAAACAGAAGTTATTGTATTTGGGCCTAAAAACCTCAGAAACAGCTTTTCTAAAATTATAGCTACTTTAGATGGCATAGCCCTGGCCTCCAGCACTACTGAGTTACTTTTCGGCCTTCTTTCACCAAAATTAGGAACATTCTGTCTCAAAATGAGGCAGAAAAACTAGTCCATGCATTTGATACCTCTAGGCTAGATTACTGTAACTCATTATTATCAGGATGTCCCAGTATCTCCATAAAAAGCCTCCAGTTAATCCAGATTGCTGCAGCCAGAGTCCTCACAGGAACAAGCAAGAGAGATCATATTTCTCCCATATTAGCTTCTCTTCATTGGCTCCCTGTAAAATAGAATTTAAAATCCTTCTTCTCACATACAAATCCCTTCATGATCAAGCTCCTTCATACCTTAAAAACCTCATAGTACCATATTATCCCAATAGAGCACTTCGCTCTCAGAGTGCAGGTCTACTTGTGGTTCCCAGAGTTTCCAAAAGTAGAATGGGAGACAGAGCCTTTAGCTATCAAGCTCCTCTCCTGTGGAACCAGCTCCCAGTCTAGGTTCAGGAGGCAGACACTCTCTGTACTTTTAAAGCTAGCCTTAAAACCTTCCTTTTTGACAAAGTGTATAGTTAGGGCCAGCTTCAGGTAACCCTGAACCATCCCTTAGTTATGCTGCTATAGGCCTAGACTGCCTGAGGTGGACTGAGCTCCCCTACCCTAACCCTCCCGTCCCTTCCCTTCCCCTCTCCTCCTTTCCTCCCTCCTCACATGTATATTCCACCATTGAATGTCACTAACTTTATGCTCTCTCTCTCCCTCTCTCTGTCCTCTCTCTCTGTGTATCTTCTGCAGGTGTCCCTGGTCCTGGAGCTGTATATTGCTGATGTGCAGTTACTGGCACCACCAGCCCGCAGTGTAGAGGCAGATGGCCACCCAAACTGAGCCTGGTTCTGCTGGAGGTTTTTTTCTGCCGTTCAAGGGAGTTTTTCCTCTCCACTGTCGCCAAGTGCTTGCTCATAAGGGATTTGTTGGGTTTTTTTATTTGTTGTAAAGTGCCTTGAGATGATTGTATTGTGATCTGGCGCTATACAAATAAATTGAATTGAATTGATTTGAAACTGAATTGAATAGCTGCAATCTTCCACAAATTGATCATATTGTTGACAGTGCTGTCGCCTCACTGTGTGAAATGAAGATTAGCTCCATGGTACAGTTTATATATTTGTACCTTAAAGCAGGTATCATGAAGGCTGGAAATGAAGTAGCGTTCCACAAATTTAGAAGAATTTTATGTAGCCTGGAAAAACAGAGAGTCACATATAAAAAAAGCTCTCCGTAAAACCAGAACTGCATACTATTCATCACTAAAAGAGGGAAATAAGAACAATCCCATGTTTCTTTTCAGCACTGTAGCCAGGCTGACAAAACGTTACAGCTCTGTTGAGCCCAGTGTTCCCTTAGCTCTCAGCAGTGATGAATTTGAGTTTCTTTACAAATAAAAGCACAACTATTAGAAATAAAATTCATCAGATGCTTCCTATAGATGCCATAAATGAATCTTCTACTACAGTAGCTCTTGAATCATCTGTAAGACCTCAGTTATGTTTAGACTGCTTCTCTCCCATAGATCTCTGAATTCATGTGAATAATTGCTTCATCTAAATCATCAACATGTCTCTTAGACCCCATCCCAACTAGACTGCTTAAAGACATCCTGCCATTAATTAACTCATCTTTATTAGACTTGGTAAATTTATCTCTAGTATCAGGCTACGTACCACAGACCTTTAAGACTGTAGTAATCAAACCTTTACTCAAAAAGCCTAGCCTTAATCCAGGAGTCTTGGCTAATTATAGACCAATATCCAACCTGCCATTTCTTTCTAAAATCCTTGAAAAAGCTGTTGCTAAGCAGCTATCAGACCACTTACACAGAAATGAACTATTTGAAGATTTTCAGTCAGGATTTAGAGCACATCATAGGTCACCACTGATCCTGATATAATGGACTCATCTCTGTACTTGTCCTGCTAGACCTTAGTGCTGCATCTGACACTACTGACCACAGCATCTGGAGCACACTGAAACATGTGTTTGGAATCAAAAGGAACAGTGTTAAAGTGGTTCCAGTCTTATTTATCAGACAGATTCCAATTTGTTCATGTTCATGATGAACCTTCCATGCGCACAAAAGTTAGTTATGGAATTCCACAAGGTTCTCTGCTGGGACCAATTCTGTTCACCTTATACATACTTCCTTTAAGCAATGTTATGTCATAATGTAGTTTTTTCCTTAGTTCCAGTTGGACTTTTATTTTGGTTTCTGGTTTCTTGTGTTCCTCATGTTAGTTGTAGGCAACTTGTCTCATTAGTTCATTAGTTTCACCTGTATCTCATTAGTCTCTGTTCTGAGTGTATTTATACCACCTGTGTTTCTTTGTTCTTTGTTGGAGCATTATCTGATGTATGTGGACTACGAGTTGGTTTGTGTCTAGTAGCATCTTTGTTCCCGGACCAAGTTTGTGTTTGTGCCTGAATCTGGACAATCCAGGTCAAAATAAAGTACAGTGGGTACGGAAAGTATTCAGACCCCTTTAAATTTTTCATTCTTTGTGACATTGCAGCCATTTGCCAAAATCAAAAAAGTTCATTTTATTTCTCATTAATGTACACTCAGCGCCCCATCTTGACAGAAAAAAACAGAAATGTAGACATTTTTGCAAATTTTTTAAAAAAGAAAAACTGAAATATCACATGGTCATAAGTATTCAGACCATTTGCAGTGACACTCATATTTAACTCACATGCTGTCCATTTCTTCTGATCCTCCTTGAGATGGTTCTGCTCCTTCATTGGAGTCCAGCTGTGTTTAATTAAACTGATTGGACTTGATTAGGAAAGGCACACACCTGTCTATATAAGACCTTACAGCTCACAGTGCATGTCAGAGCAAATAAGAATCATGAGGTCGAAGGAACTGCCCAAGGAGCTCAGAGACAGAATTGTGGCAAGGCACAGTTCTGGCCAAGGTTACAAAAGAATTTCTGCAGCACTCAAGGTTCCTAAGAGCACAGTGGCCTCCATAATCCTCAAATGGAAAAAGTTTGGAACGACCAGAACTCTTCCTAGACCTGGACGTCCAGCCAAACTGAGCAATCGTGGGAGAACAGCCTTGGTGAGAGAAGTAAAGAAGAACCCAAAGATCACTGTGGCTGAGCTCCAGAGATGCAGTAGGGAGATGGGAGAAAGTTCCACAAAGTCAACTATCACTGCAGCCCACCAGTCGGGGCTCTATGGCAGAGTGGCCCGATGGAAGCCTCTCCTCAGTGCAAGACACATGAAAGCCCGCATAGAGTTTGCCAAAAAACACATGAAGGACTCCCAGACTATGAGAAATAAGATTCTCTGGTCTGATGAGACCAAGATTGAACTTTTTGGCGTTAATTCTAAGCGGTATGTGTGGAGAAAACCAGGGACTGCTCATCACCTGCCCAATACAATCCCTACAGTGAAACATGGTGGTGGGAGCATCATGTTGTGGGGGTGTTTTTCAGCTGCAGGGACAGGACGACTGGTTGCAATTGAAGGAAAGATGAATGCGGCCAAGTACAGAGATATCCTGGAAGAAAACCTCTTCCAGAGTGCTCAGGACCTCAGACTGGGCCGAAGGTTCACCTTTCAACAGAACAATGACCCTAAGCACACAGCTAAAATAACAAAGGAGTGGCTTCGGAACAACTCTGTGACCGTCCTTGACTGGCCCAGCCAGAGCCCTGACCTAAACCCAATTGAGCATCTCTGGAGAGACCTGAAAATGGTTGTCCACCAACGTTCATCATCCAACCTGACAGAACTGGAGAGGATCTGCAAGGAAGAATGGCAGAGGATCCCCAAATCCAGGTGTGAAAAACTTGTTGCATCATTCCCAAGAAGACTCATGGCTGTACTAGCTCAAAAGGGTGCTTCTACTCAATACTGAGCACAGGGTCTGAATACTTATGACCATGTGATATTTCAGTTTTTCTTTTTTAATAAATTTGCAAAAATTTCTACATTTCTGTTTTTTTCTGTCAAGATGGGGTGCTGAGTGTACATTAATGAGAAATAAAATGAACTTTTTTGATTTTGGCAAATGGCTGCAACGACACAAAGAGTGAAAAATTTAAAGGGGTCTGAATACTTTCCGTACCCACTGTATTTTGCATCCTGCATTTGGGTCCCTCGCCTCTCCTTCAATCACCACCACACCCCAACATCATAAAAGAATGCTCCAACCAAGGACCCAGCAGACAATGACAGGAGGACACTTGAGGAGTTTTTGTGGATATCCCTCCGCGCCTTTTGGTGCACGCGCTGCGGCGTTCCCCACGCTACATACCCAGGAAGAGGTCAGAACTTTTTATCCATTTCTTCTCTTCCCTGGACACCCTGCTGAAGTCGTGGAGGGACTGGTGTGTCCCCTTTGGTGAGGCTAGGCAGGGGTGCCTAGCCCAGTTCCAGCTCCATCTCTGGCTCTCCCGTCTCTGCCACTGGTTCGTCGGTCACCAACACTGGCTTCCCTGCCACAGTCCCCCGCTAGTCTGCCTGTTTTCCTGGCTAGCATGCCCGCTATCCTGGCACAGTCCATGGCTAGACTGCCGGGGTCCAGCGCCCAGTTCCAGTCCATTGGCGTCCAGGCAAAGACACCCACGCTGAGGTCCAGAGCCCAGTTCCAGTCCATCGCCATCGAATGCAGAAGAGAAGGCCCATTTAAGCTGATCCTGGCAACACCAACAGCTTTAGAAGTTGAAGGTAAGACTGGTTTCACCATAACCACTGCTGTAGAGCAGAAGAGCCAGGCAGGTCTCTTTCTGAGGATATAGAAAGAGAAGTACTCCAGGAGTCGCAAGGGACAGGTAAAGCCACTGTGCAGGGAGAAGAACGACTACAGGAGGGGGATCTGAGGGAAGAGCAATCACAACAGCTCCAGCAAAAGACAGTCAAACCAGGTCAATGTGTGAGAAGATCACAAAGACTGGTCAACAGGGAGTCTGCATGTTCAGGAAGGAAGTTAGGCCTCAGGCAGGATTTAAGTGAAAAAAGTGAGGAGGAAAGAGCTAGTAGTCCATTAGGTATCCCAGCAGAATAGATGCCACCAGACAGCAATGAAGGGAAACATAGATAACATAGGCAACCATAAGCTGTGTGACAGTGATAGTTTACCTAGCATGACTGGACAACACCTCACGACCCAGAAAATGCCATACTAGTGGATGAGATGTCGCTATGATGTTAACAAGAAAGTGAAAGCGTAGAAATGAGATCACAGGTAATAATAATAATAATAATAATAAATTTTATTTCATGGCGCCTTTCAAACTCTCAAGGTCACCTTACAGAGAGAAAAAGGAAGCATACAGCATGAAATACATAGAGTGCATTAAAACAACAATAACAACAATGCATAAACAGAGGGCCAGAATGTAAAGGCAAAAGTGCAGAGCATCCAGGAAGTGGGCGATGTACAGCAAAAGCAAATTGAAACACAAAAACCCAGATGACAGAACAACAAATATGAAACAATATGAGACAATATGAAATAGGCAGAGGGTGGTAGAACATCACGGGCTGCTTTGGGAAGTTAAGAGAGTTAGGTGGAAAACGCTATACGGAACAGATACGTTTTGAGTGATGATTTAAAAGTTGATAAGTCCGGAGACGACCGGATGCGATGAGGGAGAATGTTCCAAAGGCGGGGCGCAGTGTGGCTGAAGGATCTAGCGCCCATGGTGGCCAGGCGCACTGTAGGGAGCGGAGAGTACGAGGCGGAGAATAGATATGAAGTAGATCAGTGATGTATGGTGGGGCAATAGAGTGGAGGGCTTTGTAGGTGAGGAGGAGGATTTTATAGTTTATACGGAAGGACACAGGGAGCCAGTGAAGTTGTTTAAGGACAGGGGTAATATGATGTGAGGATGGAGTTCTGGTGATGATTCGGGCAGCAGAGTTCTGGACAAGTTGTAGTTTATGAAGTGATTTGAGAGGTAGACCAGTGAGGAGTGAGTTACAGTAGTCCAAACGAGAGGTGACAAAGGCATTAACGAGTATGGCCGTGCTATCGATGGTGAGTGAAGAACGGATGCGGTTTATGTTACGGAGATGGGAGTAGGCCGACCGGGTAGTGGTATTGATATGCTGAATGAAGGAGCATATCATGAACATGTTCATAACATGAACATACATTTGTCTTAGAGAGTGGTCCAAGATACGGCACAATTAGAATGCCCCAAATTAAAACCAAATGTGACCTGATCTTAAAAAGAGCAAATGTGGACCTTGAACAATTGCTGAAGCTAAATCAGAAGCGTACAAAACAATGCAAATCCAATTTGTTTTACAAATGGTTATGAATAATATATGAATATTCAGCTGAGACAGTCAGAGTTCATGCATAACATGTTATTACAGAACCAAAAATCCACAGATTAGGCCATTACCTTATTCAGTAGACGACTGAACGTGACGCAAGCAACTAGGCAAGCTGATTGATAGCCGAACAGCAGTATGTATTGTACTTCATGTCTCAGGAGCACATGGTAAAGCGCTATCCAGAATGCCAGGAAGTGGTTATATCTTCAGAGGGAGAAGAAGGGGTAGTGTCGCCAGTAGTAAATATACCACTTAACATAGAATTTCCCCTGTGCATATGATTCATATACAACAGACAAAAAAGACAGAGCTAGACATGCCACTACCTTGTCATGTCGAAGGAAAATATAACAACACCCTATGTACAACCACTGCAATAATAAATTGTCGGGAAGTCGTAAGGCCTCATCTACCATCGGTCAGTACTCAGTAAGGGATGCTAATATAGCATTAACCACATTTAAGATAGAGGACCACATGGAGAAATTGGATGAGAACCCATACATGGACATAACCTAAGGTCAGGATTCATGTCCTGGCTTCCTATTTTGGATGCTTATTGTTGGGTTATTTCCTGTGTTTCTGTTTTTTAGTCCTAGGTGGCTTATGTTCATTTCCCTGATTTGTTTTCATTTGTGTTTGCTCTTGTTCCCTGGTTTCTCCTCCCCTTTGTCACTCCTTTGTTCCTGGATTTCCCCGTTTAAACACCTTGGCTTGAGCTTTGGTGTAAATAAAGTTCTTTTTTTTTGGGTCAAGATTTAAAGTTATTTACTGAATCGTGCTACAAGGACTGCATGGCTTGGAGTCATTGGTATAAACAAGTCAAACAAAATAAGCAATAAATCATGGAAAGAATATAATATAAGAAAACCAAAAAAAAAAAAAAACAATATAATAAAAATCTACATATAGAATAAAAAAACACCAGTATGGTCTCGAATACAGGAAGCATAATAACATAATTCACATGTATTGGAAGATGAACTATAAGAAACAGTACCTAAAAGAGAAATCCACAATACCATCTACATCTAGCTTAGAAAAGGCATCACTCCCTCCACAAACCACAACCCGAACAAAGACAAAATTCAAGGTTCAATGTAACACACATCAGGAAAAGTTGAGATATCTGGAGCATGATAAACTGCTCCTGACCCTGCAAGTAAACACATTACAGGTGGAAGTGAAGAAATACTGATAAGAGAGACATTATGATAGCTCAATTGACAGAGGAATTCTTCTTGACCAGGATTAAACACCAAAGACTCAAGCTCATCGTGCATATGTGCTAGTAATAAGGACCCTCCATGATGTAAAAAGTATCTGGGTTCAAGATTCCTCATTTTGATTTGTTCTTGTTAGGTTAAATTCTTTAACAAACAGACTCAGAGAACAAACTTCAGTTGATCATATCTAAGTTTTACTTGCAAGGAGTAATGGTCATACAGCACCTTGGTACAGCATGAGAGTCACTGGCTGGTAACAGCCAAGTACATTGTTTTAATGGTAAGACACAGAATGAGATCCTGTGAAACAAAAAAACAAGAGGCACTCCCATCTTCAAAATATATAGACTGTAATGCCATCAGGTCATGACAACAGAAAGAGGAGTCACTCTCAAATGTAAGATATATAGTGGTATGATATCAAGAGTCTTTATCAGTAAGTCAAAGTCAGAACAAGCTGTCATGGAAGAAAAAGTTATGTTTGCACAATAGGCTCTATTCAGCAGTGTTTCACCTATTAGAGTGAATAGTGAATAAATTTGGAGGGAAGAAATGTGGAAAATTAAATTCAATATATAATCTGGTAGCATGTATTTAATCAATATGTAACCTTTGTATTACTGTAACTTGTAGGGGAATGGAAAAGTACAGCCTCACCAGATGTACAGTAGGTGGAGAATGTATGCTAAACTGTCTTACTGGATGATTAGAAGAGGAGGTGGGTGGTACAGCCACAGCTGAGGAGCAAGAGAGTCTCGCAGGGGGCAGTGCAGCCTCACAGGTGTGACTGTAAATCCAATGGTTTCAGCAAAAGTATGCAGAAAACAGACATTAAACTGTCATTTTGATTAATAGTTGGGGGAAAACCCTGACCTAGAGAATTTTGAAAATGCAGCATGGGTATGGTTGCTAGATGGACCCCATTATTTATGAATGTTGTATGTGACACCAATAATTCAAACATATTGACATTAGGGCCCCAATATTTATGGCTGGAAAACCCCAAAAGGAGGAGACATGTAACAAATATAAAGTTGAACACAATGAACAATAGTCACTGTCTCTGCACTGTAAAGACTGACGGCTCCATTAGGTTATATGGACTTATATTATCTCTTAAACTCCACTTGGTATAATGAGTTTTGGACACTGAACTTAAGTCTATACAGTGGTGTGAAAAAGTGTTGGCCCCCTTCCTGATTTCTTATTTTTTTGCATGTTTGTCCCACTTTAATGTTTCAGATCATCAAACAAATTTAAATATTAGTCAAAGATAACACAAGTAAACACATCATGCAGTTTTTAAATGAAGGTTTTTATTATTAAGGGAAAACAAAATCCCAAACTACATGGCCCTGTGTGAAAGCGTGTTTGCCCCCTAAACCTAATAACTGGTTGGGCCACCCATAGCAGCAACAACTGCAATCAAGCATTTCAAACAACTTGCAATGAGTCTGTTACAACTCTGTGGAGGAATTCTGGCCCTCTCATCTTTGCAGAATTGTTGTAATTCAGCCACATTGGAGGATTTTCAAGCATGAACCACCTTTTTAAGGTTATGCCACAGCATCTCAATCGGATTCAGGTCAGGACTTTGACTAGGCCACTCCAAAGTCTTCATTTTGTTTTTCTTCAGCCATTCAGAGGTGGACTTGCTGGTGTGTTTTTGGATCATTGTCCTGCTGCAGAACCCAAGTTCGCTTCAGCTTGAGGTCACGAACAGATGGCCGGACATTCTCCTTCAGGATTTTTTGGGAGACAGCAGAATTCATGGTTCCATATATCACCGCGAGTCTTCCAGGTCCTGAAGCATCAAAACAGCCCCAGACCATCACACTACCACCACCATATTTTACTGTTGGCATGATGCAGTGTTAATTTTGTTGACAAAGTATTTTCGTTATAATTTTCGTCAACAAGTTTTCACTGACGAAAACGAGATGTTAAGGAAATAAACATTAAGTCATGACGACGAAAACTCAATAAAAATATACTGACATTTTCGTTGACTAATAAAAACAAGACGAAAATGTGAGTCGGACGTTTTTAGAAAAGATCCAATTAGAATCAATCTTCTTAGATGCACACGCACATTTGAAAAGTAACTGATCCACCTAGTGACGTGGGATGCGCGAGTACACGACATCATCTTGCATAGCTTATGCTGAGTTTCTGTCCGACTTAAACTATAATAAAATGGCAACAGCTGAGAGAAAACAAAGAGAAGATATATGGGTCAGTTTCACGTTTGATGCAATGGCATTACTGCTAAACACAGTTTTTCTCTTAAATATTTTGCTTTAAGAGTTGCTCTTGTGTGCAGCATGGTGGCTGAGTGGTTAGCACTGTTGCCTCACAGCAAAAAGGTCGTGGGTTCGCAACCTGGCCTTTCTGTGTGGAGTTTGCATGTTCTCCCCGTGCTTGCGTGGGTTTACTCCAGGTACTCCGGTTTCCTCCCACAGTCCAAAAACTTGCATGTTGGGTTGATTGGTGAATCTAAATTGCCCGTAGGAGTGAGTGTGAGTGTGTGAGGTTGTTTGTCTCTATGTGGCCCTGTGATGGACTGGTGACCTGTCCAGGGTGTACCCCTGCCTTTTACCCGAGAGAGCTGGGATAGGCTCCAGCAGACCCCTCTATAGAAGATGGATGGAAGGATGGAGTTGCTCTTTTGCTTTAAAGAATTGAAGAATGTCATATGCAGGTTATAAACAATGCATATCTAATTTTTGGTCTTTTATGGAAAGGCCATATTCCATATATATTTAATGAAACTTGTTTTTCATTTAAATTAAATTTTAATTTAGTATATTATAATAGTTTAACTAAATTACACTTAAATTAAACCCAATATATTTAATATATAAAAAAATATATAAAATCTTATGCTATTTAGTTGACTAAAACAAAGCAGATGACTAAAACAAAGCAGATGACTAAAATATGACTAAAACTAAAATTGCATTTTAGTCAAAAGACTATGACTAAAACTAAATTAAAATCTGCTGTCAAAATTAACACTGGTATGGTGGTCTTTTTACTTTTACGCCAGACGTAATGGGACACACACCTTCCAAAAAGTTCAGCTTTTGTCTCGTCAGTCCAAAGAGTATTTTCCCAAAGGTCTTGGGGATCAGCAAAACTGAGACGAGCATTTTATGTTCTTTTTGCTCAGCAAAGGTTTTCATCTTGGAACTCTGCCATGCAGACCATTTTTGCCCAGTCTCTTTCTTATGGTGGAGTCATGAACAGTGACCTTAACTCAGGCAAGTGAGGCCTGCAGTTCTTTGGATGTTGTTGTGGGGTCTTTTGTGACCTCTTGGATGAGTCGTCGCTCTTGGGGTAATTTTGGTCAGCCAGCCACTCCTAGGAAGGTTCTCCACTGTTCCATGTTTTCGCCATTTGTAGATAATGGCTCTCACTGTGGTTCACTGCAGTCTCAAAGCTTTAGAAATGGCTTTATAACCTTTTCCAGATTGATACATCTCAATTACTTTCAATTACTCATTTGTTTTTGAATTTCTTTGCATCTCGGCATGATGTCTAGCTTTTGAGGATCTTTTGGTCTACTTCACTTTGTCCGGCAGGTCCTATTTAAGTGATTTCTTGATTGCGAACAGGTGTGGCTAGAGGAATTGAACTCAGGTGTGATAAACCACAGTTAAGTTATGTTTTAACAGGGGGGCAAACACTTTTTCACATAGGGCCATGTAGTTTTGAATTTTGTTTTCCCTTAATAAAAAGCTGCATGTTGTGTTTACTTGTGTTATATTTGACTAATATTTAAATTTGTCTGATGATCTGAAACAAAGTGTGACAAACATGCAAAAAAATAAGAAATCAGGAAGGAGGCCAAAACTTTTTCACACCACTGTAAGTTCTCATAAGCTTAACTAACAGACCTAAATTTTCCTGACTTTTGTTCACTTTTTCAACATCAATTTAACTCATGTTCTTAAGTCGAGTTTACTCACATATTTAAGGTAGTTTTGCACTTCAATTTCTAAGTTTAACCAGACTTGAAACTTATTACAGTGTGGGGATCAGTTTATTTGCAACTGCTGCTAGTGCATTATAAACCTTTGGCTCAGACTTTGTCTTTGATTTCAAACATTAGAAGAAGAGGAAGAACAGTGTCAGTGAAGTTCAGTTGCACTCAACCATGGCCTGACAATTCTCCAACGACAAAAGTTACATGTTAGATATCATTTATGCAGCACCTACCATTATCTTAAATTTGAGCTTTGTACTTTCAATAATATTGGAGTCCAGTTACTATATGAACAAAAAGACTGGCAAAAGCTCTGTGTTCAGTCATGTCTATAGTTTGTTGTATTATTGAATTAATATTTTAATAATTATAGATTACTACTGTGTTAAATCATTCATCAGGCTTCTACCTTCTTCTGTTAAACACTTCAGTGTAAATATCATTCCATAATGTACACTGCTGCAGTGTTTCAATATAAACAGTGTATATGTGTCATTATCTCCCAGCAAACAGGGGACTCTTATTGTTCCATGAAGTCCAACAGTGGACCTTCTTGTCTGTAATATACATTAACCTTCATTCATCAATCACATGAAATTTTCAAATAATTGTATCATCAATGTGTGTACTAAAATTCATAGTATCACTATCCAGTATACTAATACATGCTGTGTCTTTATTCACTTTGGAATGTTTGAACATGGTATATTTAATTATCATGTCATTTGTTAGTTTCTTGCATTTTTAAAAGACAATAGAAATAACATTATCAGGCTGTGATCACTTCATATGACCATTTCTATAATTGAGCCATTGTGGAGTGTGAATTTTGTGCTAGCATCCAGTGACATTTACACACTGAATGATATTAAGATATTGTAATCTAATTAATTATTGATTTTATTACTAATGTGCCAAGCATCAAAAAGTCTAAGAACACCTAATCACAATTGCTCTAGCTTGACTTTCTGGTAATATATTGGCTGGGTTGTAAAAGTACAATTGTTGAAATAAGAATCGCCAGTACTGTCACGTTTCTGGGTTTTATTAGTATTTGGACCAAAGATACGCCCACTCTGGTACTCAGGTGTAAACAAGGACTTTATTTTAAACAAGAAACCAAAATAAAACAAGGAGCAAGAATACAGGGCTTGGCGGGGAAAAGGTCAAAGCGGGAAACACAAGGACATGGAAATTCTAAGCTAAAGGACAAGGCGACATGAAACAAAAAGAGACAAGACATGAGGGTCTGGGTCACACACACATTCGGGGACTCACCAGACTACAAGGGAACATGAACATGGGAACAAGGGGACAAAGCATGAAAGCCTGGGTCACACACACGGGACTCACCAGACTACACTCCTGTAGAACAAACAAGAGCAGGGGAAGAAGGCATGAGGGTCTGGGTCACACACACTCGGGAAGACTCACCAGACCACAGGGGAACACGAGAACAAGACAGGAAAGTCAGGGCAGGTTAACATAGAGACAAGGAGACATGAGAACAGAGGCTGACACAACTAAGGATCTGGGAAAGCATGACACAACACATGACAAGGGATCCAGAAGGGTAACTTAAACTCTCTGGGAAAACTAAGAAACAGAAACACAAGACAAGGCAAGGGGTCCAAACAGAAATATAAAAATCTTCCAGGCCCAATAATCCTCAAACAGAAAACACAAAAGAAAAAGCTACTTAGCTTAGCCTGGGAAGCTACGGCAGTCCATAATCAAAAAATCCAAAAGAGGATATCCAAGGGTGAAAGGGAAAAGCAAAGCAGGCTTGGAACATGGCAAAACAAAACTCTTTCAGTTAGGCATGGCACTTAGTCAGATAACCTGGCAAAGTATGTGGCTGAGAAAGGGGTATATAAACTGAGTGGGTAAAACAAGACACAGGTGAAACAAATCAAATAATCAGGTCAAAGTAAAAGGGGACAAAACAAAAAAACTAGATCTGGCATGATCCGCCAAAATAAAAACATAAAACAGGAAGTCCAGATGCATATCATGTCAAGTACTGAAAACTGCTGCAGTGTTTCATAGTATATTTTATTTTTTATATTTAGTGCCAGCTACCACTGCCTTCTGTTGGACCTGAAAGTCCAGAATTAAGGTGTGAAATCCATGACAAACTTTTGAAAAATGCAGTATTTATAGTATGAGCAGCATATCTGGATTTCACCAAAACTTTAAGCAATAAAATGTAATGCTGTTTGAAGATTTGCTCAGGTCTAAGCCTTGTTTGATGGTGATGGTGATGTTACTGAATCATTCATCAGGCTACTGCCTTCTTCTGACGTTGAATGATCGAGTGTGATTATTGTTCCATAATATCTAAAATGGGACATGTTATGTCTCAGCAAACAGGGGATTCTTTCAGTGCAGTCCAACAATGGTCCTTCTTGTCATAAAACTTCATCCATCATTTACGCAAAATGTTCCACAATTAATTTTATCAATGCGTGCAGAAAACATGTCCCTTTTAGTGGCTATTTACTTTCATTGACTTTGGAAGTTGTAAACATGGTTTGTTCAAACCATGACCAAGTTTTGTTGATGGTTGGATTCTGTCATATTCTTGAAATATTTAAAACACAATTAAAATATTACTGACAATCATAAATATAATCATTTTGTTATTATCCTTCATCCTTATCCTTCATTTTCTGTAATTGATCTATTGTGTGCTACCTTGGTGGGAACTTACACAGATGGACAAAATTGTTGGTAACTTTCCATTAAAGAAAGAAAAACCCACAATGGTCACTGAAATAACTGGAAACTGAGAAAAGTAATAATCAAAAATTTACTAATAATTAAATGAGAAACTAAAGTGTGTTCTGTAATTAGCATTTCAGGTGTGTTCAAACTTGTAATCAGTCAGTTTGTCTATTCAAAGGCTGAAAAGTAGTCACTGTGCTGTTTGGTATCATGGTGTGTACCACATGGACCACAGAAAGCTAAGGAGAGAGTTGTCTTAGGAAATTAGAAAGAAAATTATCGACAAACATGTTAAAGGTAAAGGCTATAAGACCATCTCCAAGCAGCCTGATCTGGGTGACCCGTGCAGATTCCATGAAATGGACATGACATGATTGTGGCAGGAAAAGGAACAGAGAAAAGACTATCCTGCCTCCAGTGGTATCTCATATAGCACGATGTAGCAGTACAGCTCACTGATGCTGACGTCTGTCCATTTATATTTACAGTCCTTTTCATGTGCCCTGGCAGCCTGAGAATTGGTGTTTCGATACAGAGGTGACACAGCTGTTTCAGAAAAAAAAAATTCTAAAGAGACTCATGGGAGTGTGTGCATAACAGGGTCTTAGCTCTGGTCCAGGTTCCTGTGTGGGCAGGAATCTCAGAGCCTGTGGAGCCATGTCAACATGAGTCTCTGTTTTCCATGACCGAGTGGGCTTCATATTTGCTTTGGCTCTCTTTGCCACAGGTTCTTTTGTACTGTTTTTTTCCACATCTGAAAAAAAAAAAAAAAAACGACATTATTAACATTATTGTGATGTTCACTGATACTAGTACCAATTTACAGAACAAAAGAACACAATTACCATATAGCATACATTTTACCATACAGTAAATACATCAAATTAACATCTGTAACATCTGTTGTGAAAAATTAAGCAATACCTGCGTCCACTTCCTGTGCAAGATGCAGGTGAAGGTGAGAATGGTACATCCATTGTCCTAGAAGAATGTTGTAAACAACTGTTAGTATTTATTTTTCACAGTACCTTAGTATATTCATATTTGATGAGAAAACAGAATGCCAATAACAAAGAAACTATATTTTAACACTATCAACTACAAATAATATTACATCATATAGGTAATATTATATAATGTATGAATCTGAAGCTCATGAAAACATTGATATATTTATATATCTAGCCGAGCAACATTTTAAATCATGAAGGTAATAATAAAAGGCTTACTCATCAGCAATTATATCCTGGTACATCCAGTATATCCACTGGGTCCAGTCACTCTTCAAAATGTAAACAAAATGTCCAGAACCATCCAAAGTGCTTCTTCACTTGTAGCGTGCATTCATTCAAATGCGTAAAAAGTGAGTAAATTTTATGATGAAGCTTGACATTTTATGTCATTTCTCATGGGCGTGCACATAATTACCTGGCTCACCTCAGATTATTTCCATATGCTCAGTGCAGGATCACATTAGCTATAATGAGGTGAGACAGGAGAAACCGTACCACTCCTTACTTCCATACGGATTACATAAAAAGGGATTATTTTGACTTTGTTTAATTTAAAAGAAGACATTTCAAGCTTTCTATACATAGATTTCTCGTCTTTGAGGCAAGTATTCGCTGAGATTCTGGTTGTTTTATTTACTTGTCTGTGAAGAGAGGAGACAGAGACAGAGACGGCAGGGAGCACACCCTGTCTGTTTTCTTTATTTTACAAATGCACAGCATTTTTTTGTTATTATGAGTGTATACAACTAAAAGTAGACCCTTTACAGATTCAAATGATATATTGCTCTTATCTGTATTATCAAAACTGACAGAGTAATTTAAATTCTTTTCGGTCTTATCAGGAGAAGATGCCATAAAATGCTCTGGCATGTTTGTCGACCCCATACAGTTAAGTGGTCACAAGAGGAAAATTGATGACAAATTGAAGAGACAAATAATACGAATGGTAACCAAAGAGCCCAGAACAATTTCCAAAGAGATTAGAGGTGAACTCCAAGGTCAAGGTACATCAGTGTCAGATTGCATCATCTGTCACTGTTTGAGCCAAAGTGGACTTAATGGAAGACAACTGAGGAGGACTCCACTGTTGAAAGCAAATCATAAAAAAGCGAGACTGGAATTTGCCAAAATGCATATTGACAAGCCACAAAGCTTCTGGGAGAATGTCCTTTGGACAGATGAGACAAAACTGGCAAGTTTTTTGGCAAGTCACATAAGCTCTATGTTCACAGACCCAAAAATGAAGCATACAAAGAAAAGATCACTGTACCTACTGTGAAACATGGAGGAGGCTTGTTTATGTTCTGGGGTTGCTTTGTTGCATCTTGAATCTGTGCAGGGTACAATGAAATCTCAAGACTACCAAGCTATTCTGGAGCAAAATGTGCTGCCCAGTGTCAGAAAGCTTGGTCTCAGTCACAGGGCAAGGCTCCTCCCACAGGGCAATGACCCAAAACACACAGCTAAAAACATCCAAGAATGGCTAAGAACAAAACATTGGACTATTCTGAATGGCCTTCTATGAACCCTGATCTAAATCCTATTGAACATCTGTGAAAGAGCTGAAACATGCAGTCTGGAGAAGGCACCCTTCAAACCTGAGACAGCTGGCGCAGTTTGCTCACAAGTAGTGCGCCAAAATACCTGTCAACATGTACAGAAGTCACCTCAGGATGAATGAATAAGTATATGAATGTGTGCATTTCCATGGTAAATAGAAAAAAACCCATATTTATAGCGGCGTTTTATTGCTTTATTTTATTTCCTTTTTTCCCAACTTTTATGCCTATAATAGAGCTGCTGTCTGTGCAGTAATTCTAATGTAATACAACATATTAAAATAGTGAGTGTCTCCATTGCAATTATGCCTTTGGATTTTGTTATTATTGAAATTAAATCCAAACTGTTTAATGAGCAAGACTTTTCAGTAGCCCCTCCACAGTCACAGAGCCTCCCTGAGGCAGTAGACATGGGGAAGGGTGTTATAAATGACTTGGGTGAATGGTCATTAGAATCCCATCTCTCACCAGCTGGGGCACAAGTGTTTACAATTACACACTTGCAGGTCCCCTGTTGACAAAAGTAAAATATTTCCCCACAGCACTTTAGACGTGATTTTAGCATGATTTAAGGTATGTCGAAGAGGGGACCCAAAAACTGTCCCCTGTTGGAACCAGTGTTCCCACTTCACGGGTGTGTAACGGTGTAACGCAACCACTGTCCACTCTTAGATAGGAACGCACGCACACACACACATACACACTTCATTCTGTCTCTTCATTCTTCATTCTGGGGGGGGGGGGGGCGTTTACATCGGAGCTTGTCGCTGCTTCATGTTAAGAGAAGAACTGAAATGACACCAGAATTTAATCTCTGTCTGTTGGATAGTGCGTTGAAAAAGACAAGAAACTCGCCCGAGGTGGCAGTCTCTCTCATACTGCAGCACTCCTAGTGAGAATGTGAAAGGTAACTCACCATGTTCACTTCAGACACCATGTCAATACTGGCAATGTCTATGCTCATCCCAACATCCACAGGGGCGCCTATGGGAGAACAGCGCAGTGTTAGAGCCCCACTGGGCATCAGACGTCAGTTGCATCAGCGGACACTGCTGATTTTTACCTCCAAAATCAGGCCGCAGACGGATGTCATAGCCCTTCAAAAGCTTGTCCACTGTGACTTTCACATATGACATATTGCTCGGCTCATTGGCGCTGAGGACAAAAAACTCATTTCAGGTCAGAAAATAATTACATTTTATTTGAAATAAGACATGCCGAATGCTCATTTTCAGATCTTACCTTTGCGACCCACCGACTGCAGTCACCAGCAGAGACAAGGAGAACCACCAGCACCCACGGTTTAGAGTAGTCCACATTACTCCTAAGTCTGATTCTGCCAAGGACTTTTATAAGATTTCAGAGATACAATTTAGGCTGAAAAATTATTCCAAGAGCAACGCACACGCGTCGACTAACATCGAAGTGTCAGATAAAAATGAATTTGGATGAAATGTGTCCACAAAATGAAACGCTTATGACCTACATGTGACGGCTTTAACTGATGAGCGGAGGTTCGCACATCAAGCGGCACATTCAGTCTCTCACCCTAGATGTCAATGCATCCCCCACCTCTACTCTTCTCCCATCTTAATCTGACATACTAACATACAGCAGGAAAAAAAAGCAGGTCGGAGCAGACCTGTTTTACGCTTGTCTCTTCCCTGCCGATCAATTTGACGATGTTTAACAGTGAACAATGATCGCACCTCCCCGGGAATAGAGCCAGAGAGTAAAACAGACGAAGTCAGCGCGCGAGAACGAGAGACAGAGCGTCCTGCAACATAAGAGACGAACTGCGACAGGAGCTGCGCATTTTCTGGGCTTCGCCAGACAGAGCATCGCGTCAAATTGCGGCTGCTCACCAACTTAATTGTTTAACATCGAACTAACTGATGAGAAAAGAGATACGATACATTAACTGAAATGGCTTCTGCTCACATTATAATAGATGGCTGTATAAACACTGCAGGGACCCACTGACATAGTAACCATAGGTGTGGGGCAAAATGTCTGTTTACACACATTTGCCCTCTATGTGTGCTGTGTTGTGCTCTGTGTGTGTGTGTGTAGTCTGTGACTTTAAAGTTCGTCAAGCAGACTATGCAGTAGCCACATGGCCTTTTCATTCTGCTCAGACACCCATAAAACTATTGTTTCTCCTATGCTGGATTAACAGATGAGGTACCACACCAGTGAATCAGTGGTTAATGATTAGTTTATAAGTATTTGTTAAATGAAATGAAAACTACTACCCCCATTACTTCTGTTCATTGATTACAGTCACATTCTTGTTCTGTATTAACTCATCATTTACTACATAGTCTATGATTGAGTTATTGGTGAACCACTCATTAATGGATCATTAACTGTTATTTTGTTCCTCATTCATTCCTCAATAACTACTCATGTTTTCGTATACAACACTGTAGTGTTAATGTTGTACCTCTACATCGGTTTGTATGATGGGATAAGAAAAGCCATGATGTTATTGGTGTTTTATGTAACATGTGGCACTGTCATTGCTTTGCAATGGTGCTTTTCTTTCTGAGCAGCAGTAGCCTTATTAGTTACTGGATGTTAGAAGCCATGTAGTGCTGAGAAGAAGCAACTTTGATGGCAGCAGACCTGTGTGTTTTTATTTCACCATCAGAGGGTGTATATTACTGCTGCTGTCTCAGACAATCAAAGTAAAGTCTTACTCATCACCATGATGCTGGGAAGAGATTAGTATGAAAATATCCAGGCTATTAAAATAGAATTATATTATGATATTAAAGTTTCATTTCCAATATCTAGTAGTGTTTGGTTAAGATAAGGCAAGGAAGCTTTATTTGAATTTTATCTAAAAAGCAATAAAAATAACCAGAATATGCAATGCATTTAAAACATGTCCATAATACTAGCACTGGATTTATTTTATACTGTATGAATTATTTACAATTGCACTGTTTTGTAATTATTGCATTGTGCAAATATTGCAGGTGTTTGCTGTATCCTGTTGTGCAGACAAGTGTGATGGCATGGGGAAAGAAAGTGTACTTGTGTCTGGTGATTTTGGGATACCATTTTCTGTAAGTGCTGTCCAGAAGGTAAAAGTTAAAACAGTTTGTGGGGCCTGCAGAAATCCTCTCTGCCCTCCTCTTGATCTGTGAGGAGTACAGATCTTCATAAATGGTCTTATAGTTAAACAAAGTGCTTACAGCATTTTCTATTCACCAATTCCCATATACAATTTTATTTTAATTCAATTTTATTTGTATGGTGTCAAATCAGAATAAAATTATCTCATGGCCATTACATAGAAACCAAACATATCCCTTATGAGCAAGTACTTAGCAACTCAGGGGAGGAAAAACAAAAGAAACCTCCAGCAGAGCCGGGCAGTCATCTGCCTTGACCAGCTGGGGTGAGTGGATAGAGGAGAGAGAAAAGAACAGCAACAATACAAAACAGTAAACAATAAATAACAAAAAACTGCAGTAACCAGTAACTGGTTGGAGCCCCCCGGCAGTCTAGGCCTGTAGCAGCATAACTAAGGGATGGTTCAGGATCACCTGAGCCAGCCCTAACTATAAGCTTAACTTTAAAAGTAGAGAGCATGTCTGCTTCATGAACCCAGACTGGGAGCTGGTTCTCCAGGAAAGGCGTAGCTAAAGGTGCATCTCAATAAATTAGAATATCATCAAACAATTGATTTATTTCAGTAATTCAATTCAAAAAGTGAAACTCATATCTTATATAGTTTCATTACACACAGACTAATATATTTCAAGTGTTTGTTTATTACTTAAGACCAAAAAAAAATTTTTTTTAATACAGAAATGTTGGACTACTAAAAGGTATGAACATGTACAGCATTCAATACTTGGTTGGGGTTCCTTTTGCATGAATGACTGCAGCAATGTGGCGTGGCATGGAAGCGATCAGACTGTGGCACTGCTGAGCTGTTATGGAAGCCCAGGTTGCTCTGATAGTGTGATGGGTAGAATGACAACTATGTGTTTACAGGCAAGATATGTAATTCTGAGAAAGTTAATTAATGTTCCTTTTACAGTTATTGTATTATTCCATTATCAGTGTGTGTAATTTTGTTTCCTGCCAAATGGGTACAGGCACTAGTTGCAGTGAAGATTATCCCAAGAACAATGTTAGGAGGGTAATGTAAATATATGACACATTATCTGCTATGTAGAATGATTGTGCATGGATGAGGGTATGTCAGATCTCCTCAATGCTGAGAACATAATAGACAGAATCTAAACTGCTGATAAACCAAATCAGAGTGCAGTTTTAAATGAAAGTAATGAACAGTATGATATCCAGAAGAAGCTAGAGGCAGTGAGGGTATCAGGACAGAATGTAATGCAAGATCTGATAAACAAAAACATGACCCCTACTGCATGCTCAAGCACCCCCCTAGAGAATATGGCCACAGCAACAACTAGTAGCTCTATGTGGTGATGAGATTTCAAAATAGCAGGCCAGATAAGTGAGCCAGGACAAAGGAGACTAACCTTCTCTAGCCTGACTAGAAAGATTGAAAGTGGACTTAGTAAAGGCTATCCAGACATGGAAATTGTTGATGCTGTAATTTGTGCCATCACACCAGGCTTGCAGCTACCTAGTACGGAAAGAAACCCTAACGCTACCTGCTCTCCGTAGAATTCCCAGATCTCACTACCAGGAGAGAGGTGATACGGAATTGTACAAGCAACTTACCTCTGAGGTCCAGAGCAGCAGAGAAACACCTCAAAATTTGCTGTTGAGGGCCATGGACTTGCAATAGAAAAGTGAGGCTTGTAAAGGACCAGGTGGGACAGAAATGCTGTATATTGGGTGGCTTGAAGTGTCCCTTCAGCTTACTGCTAGTGATGACAAATTGCTAACCCCTGTGTTAGTATTAAAAGGTGAACAACAACAGTATTCTATTATTGGCTTTAATGTTACTGAACACTGTTACATCCCTGCCTGGACAGAACATAACATAATGTAAATGGGAAGGAGGAAGCAAAAACAGCTCACGTAATGCTCAATGGTTCGGTGTTTACTTTACTTTAACAAGTGAAAAGAACAACGATAAAGGTGCTAGTGATTATTTACAAATGAAAACCACCAACAAAGCTAGCGCGACAATACGTGAGACAAACAAATGGGAACAAAAACAAACTAACACTCAACAGTTAACCCTCTGGGGTCTGAGGGCGTTTTGGGGGCCTGGACAATTTTTGACATGTCCTGACATTTGGGCTTTTTTCAGTGTCTTTTAAACATATTAATGTCTAAAGTCTGATCTAAAGTCGGCTTTCTTTATTTAAAAAAAGCGCAACGTTTTGTTGTTATTATGATGGTATAGCCTACCACTAAAACTAGACCCTTTACAGATTTGAATGATATACTTCTTTTATCTGTACGATCAGAATTGACGGTGTAATTTAAGTTTGTTTCGGCGTTATCAGAAAAAGATGCGTCAAAACATTTTCTATACCTGCCAGTACACAAGTGTGCAATCAAGAAAATATCTACATTGGGCAGATCCCCAAATTTGCCAGTGGCATTTGTTGACAACAAGGCGTATACAGGAAGCTACAACCACAACCCCTTTAATTTTGAACATTTCAACACAGAGTTTATATGGCTTTATGCTGATGGACAATCTTACCCTTCTAAACCGTTTCAGCCTCATTTTCAGAGAGGCCTGTATGCTAGAGAGTTTTATCAACTAATACAGACCATGGGGTGGCATCTTAAAAGACAGATCACTGGCCATTTCATGTGATGATTCTGGCTGGGGATATACATTGTTCTGTTTCTGTATCTGGAACTGGATGAAAGAGGCTCGGGGAATGTCTCCCTGATTAAGAGCAGTAATGTAAGACTGTATGATGATTTGTTATTCTGTCATCGAGATATCAAACAATAGACAAGTACTGGTGGGCTATTACTAAATTACTAACAATGTCATGAATACCATCGAATTGACTAGTGTTGTTAAAAGAATAATTATTAAAGGCACAGATTTTGTGGGGATTCTAGCATGTGACCAGCTGGCAAAACTCAAAATAACTCAATACCCTGCAATGTTGATTGTAAACACTGATCCTTCACACTTACCTGGTGAACACTGGCTGGCCATCTACTTCACAGGCAATATGCAAGGATACTTCTTTGACAGTTTCAGAAATCCACCGGACAACTTTCTTCCACATATGAACAATCATAAATATGATATAATATAAATGTAAAAAATATAAATAATTCATGCTATACATTCTTACACGCTACACTGGATATTCCATCCATCCATCTTCTACCGCTTATCCGGGGCCGGGTCGCGGGGGCAGTAGCCGAATCAGGGATACCCAGACTTCCTTCTCCCTGGACACTTCCTCCAGCTCTTCCGGGGGGGCACCGAGGCGTTCCCAGGCCAGCCGGGAGACATAGGCCCTCCAGCGTGTCCTGGGTCTTCCCCGGGGCCTCCTCCCGGTGGGACATGCCCAGAACACCTCCTGAGGCGCCGGACGGTTTGCCAGAATTTCTTCGGGGCCGACAGGTAGTCCTTCTCCATGGCCTCACCGAACTCCTCCCATACCCGAGTTTTTGCCTCCGTCACTGCCTGGGCTGCAGCACACTTGGCCCTGCGGTACCTGTCAGCTGCTTCGGAAGTCCCACAAGCCAACCAAGCTCGGTAGGACTCCTTCTTCAGCTTGACGGCATCCCTTAACTCCGGTGTCCAGGGATTGCCGCCACGACAGGCACCCGAAACCTTACGGCCACAGCTCGTTTGGACCTGCCAAGTCTGTCCCGCCTTCTCCTCCGTCAGCGGATCCAACTCACCACCAGGTGGTGATCAGTTGACAGCTCTGCCCCTCTCTTCACCCGAGTGTCCAAGACATACGACCGAAGGTCAGATGACACGACAACAAAGTCGATCATTGACCTCCGGCCTAGGGTGTCCTGGTGCCATGTGCACTGATGAACACCCTTATGCTTGAACATGGTGTTCGTTATGGACAAACTGTGACTAGCACAGAAGTCCAACGACAGAACACCACTCGGGTTCGTATCGGGGAGGCTGTTCCTCCCAATCACACCCCTCCAGGTTTCACTGTCGCTGCCCACGTGAGCGTTGAAGTCCCCCAACACAATAATGGAGTCCCCAGTAGGAGCACCTTTCAGCACCCCCCCGAGAGACTTCAAAAAGGCTGGGTACTCTGCACTGTTGTTCGGCCCATAGGCCGAAACAACAGTGAGAGACCTATCCCCGACCCGAAGGCGCAGGGAAACGACCCTTTCACTCTGGGGGGAAAACTCCAACACGTGGCGGCTGAGCTGGAGAGCTATGAGCAAGCCCACACCAGCTCGCGGCCGCTCACTGCGAGCAACTCCAGAGTAGAAGAGAGTCCAGCCCCTCTCAAGGAGCTGGGTTCCAGAGCCCAGGCTGTGTGTGGAGGTGAGCCCGACTATCTCTAGTCGGTACCGCTCGACCTCCCGCACAAGCTCAGGCTCCTTCCCCCCCAGCGAGGTGACATTCCATGTCCCTAGAGCCAGTTTCAGCATCCAGGGATCGGGTCGCCGAGGTCCCTGTCCTCGACCACTGCCCGATCCACTATGCACCGGTCCCTTATGGATCCTCCTGCGGGTGGGGGTTCCACAGAAGGGCGGCCCCACATCGCTCTTTTGGGCTTTGCCTGGCTGGGCCCCATGGGGGGAGACCCAGCCACCAGGCGCTCGCCTACGGGCCCGAACCCCAGGCCTGGCTCCAGGGTGGGGCCCCGGCTTCGCCATGCCATGCGACGTCACGGTCCTCGTTTGTCTTTCCATAAGAGGTCACTGAACCGCTCTTACACTGGATATTGTATATCTTTATGTCTATATATTTACATAATGATCCTGCTTCACACTCAACCTTTGGTGCACAGGTACAGGAAGTACATGCAGAGACTGTGTTTACTCTGTGAGCTGTGTTATACAGGCAGGTGTGTCAGCATGGAAGCTGGTCTAAACAATGACAGCAGCTCTATGTTCTTTCTACTTTAATATTATATTTATATGATACACGTCATTCTGCAATAAGTATTTGCTTCAGACTTGCCCTGCAATAGAAGAAATGAACATAGCCACAACTTATTGGTAATAAAAACAAGTAACATAAACAGTTGATCAAATGTCAAAGGATTTTATTATGTTGAAATAAAAGTCACTATATAGCCAGATTTACACACAGATTTGCAGACAGAGAGTGACTGCTTCTGGACAGTCAGCTTTTTAATTTAAATATGTAAAAATAGAACATGCTCTAATAATTTACAAAATTATAAAAACATGGCACTTCTAAAAATAAGGGAAGTTTCTATGTTTTACAGTGCTGTACGCTTAAAAAATCGGAACAATTTATCTTATCTATTTGTATAAACTACTACAATTTATATAACCTTGGGTGACCGGTGGATTTCTGCATTGTGGTTGAGTTGTGTGTGGAGGCTGAATAACCCAAGAGACACTGGAACTGCATTTAGAGCCATACAGATCTAGATGTCAGGTATGAATAACACTGAATCAAATGGACATTTTTGTGTAATAATAATACAATACAATATGTAGTGGTTACAATTATCTGTTGTTTATGTTTATGATGATTTACGATGGAACATTTTCATCAATAATTGTGCCCAGGGTTTTCGCTGCATGACACTTTATAAAGCCTTCCAGTCTCATGAGGATGTCTATTGTCACCTACAGAAGCAAACATTGAAGATGACGTAGATTAACGACAAAACAAATTACATCAATATTAAAAATAATATGGACACAGTTACATCTGATATGAAATGTGCAATAAAAAAATGTAATAAATGTAGTTATTGGAAAGCACCAGCCTTGATGCGATACCTCTGGCACCATAACAGCAATGATGAAGTCCACATTTCTTAAATTTTGTTCGTCCAAGTCCAGTGCTTTCTTGATGAGCTTAATTAGCTCATCAAGCTGTAGAATTTAACAAAAATCTGTTAAATACTTGTTAACCAAGTTATAACAAAATTCATCTTTACCCAAAACAACTTACATAGATCTCACTGAAACAAGATGGTCTGCTATTTAGGATATTCTTCAGTGTCATGTTGCGGCCTGGATTTTCCCAAAGGAACATTCTGTTGGACTTTCGCTCTTGGTTGTCCAGCATATGTTTCACAGCCTACTGAATATGATTTAGTTAGAACACCCATTTGTGTTGATTTGTAAAAGAATAAAATGTCATGATCCGCATTTTGTGACTTCCTGTTTCTTTTATTTTGAAGGATCATGACAGGAACTAGTTTTGTTTGATTTTGTTTCACTTTACTTTGCCCCAATTGGTTAATTGTTTTCACCTGTGCCTTGTTTTGTCCCTCACTTTATATACCTTTGTTTAGCCACAGTTTTTTTTGCTGACAACTGCCCACAATTGCTCAGAACTGCCAAGAATTGTGCATCCATGATTAGAGGTTTTAGTTAAGTAGTCCTGCTTGTTTCATGTCCCGTGTAGTACTGTTTTGTTTCATGTCTCCTGTAGTCCTGCCTTGTCTCTGTGTTTCCTGTTCATGTTCCCTGTGTGGTCTGGTGAATCCCTAGTGTGTGTGACCCAGACCCTCATGCCCTGTTAACCCTGTATTCCTGTTCATGTTCCCTGTGTGGTCTGGTGCGTCGCCCTGAGTGTGTGTGACCCAGACCTTCCTGCCTTGTCCTCTGAGTTCATGTCCTGTCTCCCCTGTGTTTTCATGTTTATGTCATCTCCCCGTAGTTCATGTGCTTTGTTTAGATATCCGTGTCCTGGTGTTCCCTAGTTTCCTGTTTTCTGCTTTTGAGTTTTGAATAAAGTCCCCGTTTTCACCTGAGTACCAGAGTTACGCGTCCTGATTTAGTTACAACCCCGACACATGACATAAAATATAAAACACAAACCTATATCTTCTCCTCAGATGTGAGCCCACCAATTCCTTGGCTGTTCAGGATGGTCAAAGTACGGCATATATAAGAAGTTTTTATTAGAACTATCAAACATATTCACAAGACATATATATATATATATATGTATATATTAATCGAATGGGGCAAACCTGGTGAAGTGATAAGGCTCAGGTAGGTCACACCTGCATGTGAAGATTGTTGCCATTTTAAGAGACTGGGCCAGCCATTGCAGGCCTCACATTTCACCCAATCCTGTCTTCACATGTGGATATAAACGCCTATAAGAAACAAAAAAAGAATAATAATAATCAAGGCACAACACATACACATCATCATACTTTATAAATGCATCAAAATTAAAATTGTTGCATTTATAAAATTGTGAAAATCTAAAACAGTTACCATGTGTTATTGTCTTACCACCTATTCTGTTATTTTACTTCATAAAGAGGTGGAAGAACAGAATGAAAAGCCTACCGATAGTGTGGATTGTACATGAATTTTATTACACTGAAACTGACCTCCACTGATACTGATATAGTACTGATCACATTCTAATTGCATTTTTGGAGAAATGCCAAAAATAGCCTACAGAAGACATAAATTTGGTTGATGGTCCATAAGATTGATAGGATACAGCTTGTAATAGAAGGTTGAGAAAGGTGGGAGGGGGTGGGAGGGGCATTTAAAATCAAATTTTAATTACATGGTAATTCTGAACACCATTATGTACCTTTTATGCCCCTTTCCACTTCTGTCGTAGTATATGCAGGCATGGATTGCTTCTGCCATACAGGATTCACTCAGTTTCTTTCCCTTAGAAAGACAAAAAAGTTTTAGGGCCAATGCACTGCCATGTATACTGCCATATACAGTTATAAGTCGTACCAACAACTAATGCATTCTGAGTTACTTTACCTGAGGAACAGCATCTGCAACCAAGCATGTTCCATGGTAGACCCTCAGATGGCCAAACTGAATTTGGTTCCTGGGCTCATTATTCATTTCAACTCCTCTAACATACAGGTCTGCCGCCTGGCATGGTGACATCAATGGTTAAGGTTTAAAATCTGAGGACCTACCTTCAAGCTGTAACTTATTTGCATTTTCAGCTCTACAAATGCTGTTTAATGCTACATATTGTGAATACTCACAATCTTTCACCACAATGATACTTACTGTACAGACAAGCACTCCGCAGTTGACAACATCCTTCTGTCTCCACTGGTTGGGATACAGAACATTCCATTCCATCAGATCCCAGGTCTTTTTAAAGGCTTGGCTTAAAATGACAGAATCAGATAAAATTTCAAAGGGCAGCCAATGAAAGTTGGCAATTTTGGACCCACTTACAACACAGTTTCTTAGAAGAAAAGATCATCCACACCGTAGTATGTCCATGTCCCGGTCTGAGATGTCTGTGTACTCTTCCAGGGAGTCATAGATTTGTATTTCTTTTTTTTCAGGATCAAAGTTTGCATTTACTACAGTACTAAAACTACTACTACTACTACTACTACTACACTCTTACAGTGAAAACCTTACACAGAGTGTCCTAAGAAAAATGCCTGAATATGACATTAATATGCTCTTTATGACATGCATATCTTATCATAATGTCATTAAAACATCCATTATAGCCTTTTGTTATAGGTTCTTGTGTTCACTTCTCCATATAAGTTCAGACTGCTTTTATACACTATCAACAAGTGAGTAAGGTAAATTCATTACAACTCACAGGTAAGTACAACATTTAATAACATCAAAACATCCATTATACTATATAAAGTACTAACCCACAAAATGAAGTGGTTGCCAGTTTTAGGGGTCTGATGCCCAACAACAGTTAAGTCTTTCATCAAATCCTAGATGACAATATTTGCAGACCTGTTGATACACTAGTGAAACCACTCAAAAAATATACAGTGATAGTTGATAAAAAACACAGCATCTGACCTGTAAGCATGTCAAGTGTCTGGAGTTTATTTTTTCCCCATTTTTCCAGTTTCTCCACCATGTAGTGAAATTATACGTTTGTAATGCAAACACCTGTAAAGAGGCAAATAATTAAGGCAATGACTGTACCATTTTAGTCTCAGCATGCCATATTACAATAACAATAACAATATTACATTTTATAAGTGTCTTGTCAGCTGGAGAAGTCTTGCATTAACAACCTGTAAAGAAAAAAGTAAAGCTCTTAATAAATATAAAAATCCCTTGGGTCAATGCACTCGAAGGTGCTGCAACTTACATCATCTGTGAGCCAGGGATATGTGGTGTGTGGGTTGTCTTTCAATAGATCTTTTGGACAGACGCTTTCAAGGTCACTCAGATAAACCAAAGCTTGGTCCACTTTGATTATGGCATAGCCATTGGTAGCGGTCATGTAGAGAGAGGAAAGTTTTTCCTGTTGTTGGGCATATAATAAAATTATATAATTATTATGATTAGAGGATTAGCGAACACATAAAGTAATTTATAGTTTATATGTAACATTTCATATTGTGAAAATTGTGAGTAAATAGTATTGCATTATCCATATTGTAGACATAATGCTGAAGTGTGCCAGTTTAGAATAAGGTTAAAATTAGGAGTTTGCTGTTTAAGATACATCTCAGAACAAGTGACAACAAACATGAACCCCCTGCCTTTCATAGTTTTAACTTGTAAACATTTTAAAAAGTTGATCCAGGGAGTAAATATGTTTGAAACAAAAGCAGATCTCTACCTACAAAGTGGAAAGTAGCAGAAGTCATTCTAACATACTGTATTACCTTGTGTCCTTCCTGTATTTTGAATAGTGCCATTGAGAACCCCTTTGTGCGCTTTTGTTGCTCAGTTTGTTACAATGATTCCTCCAGCACGTCAGTATCTGTACTCCCCCCTGCAGCAGATGTCATCAGCTCTGAAGACAAAGATATGTACATTATCATCTACTATCCCACACATTCTATCGATAACTAATCATAACTACAGCTATAATTACCTGCACTTGTGAGTACCAGCCGTCCATCAGAGCTCAGTCCAAACATATTCTGAGTTTGCTTCTGAATGCTGGATGTGAACTTGTGATTTATACCTTCAATGTGAAGGTGAAATATTAACCTCAAGGAAAACATGAAGTGGGTATCCTTCATTTGACAAACGAAGTAGCGATCATAGAAAAGTTCCCTGTTCTTCTGTTCAGCTTCAGATGAATTTATCAAGCTGCACAGCTCTGCGGTAAGTTTTAGGCTCCGCAGTGTTTCCTCTTGTCTGGACTGGTTCTTTTGGTGGAAAACATCATACAGAGAATAGTGCTCTTTTGACCCCGTAATGGGATGTGGCCTCTGAAACCTGTCCATTCACTCATGCAACTCAGGCTTTGAGGCAGAGTTGTACTTTCTTGTCCAGAGATTTTTTACCCAAGCAGCTGTACTTTTAGGGTTTTGTTCTTAGCTGCATTTAGGTTCTCATCAGAGACCTCACATAGTCGCCCATCGTGAGGCTGGAAAAATTTTTGCTCTGTCCTGTTGTTTGCATGCCAGGCCACCTGACCGGCAATATCTGATATGTATACAGTTGGAGGACATGCAAAACTTAAAAGAATATCAGCAATGGTCTCTTGCACTCTCTTGCCACAACCGTGGTGAACAGTAATATGTTATACCATGTGTGCAGCCCATGTGCAGTACACCACCTGGAAGAACATAAAACATATATAGGTTTTCCATAATTAAAAAAAAGATTAATACATGCAATTGCATTAGCGGTTCTAAATATAAATCACAGTTTGCATGTGCATCTGCTTCTATACCTCCTGCTCATTGAAGCTTCACAAACATCTTGGGATAAATATCCTTGTAGAGAAGCATTTCCTGAAGTTGATTTATCATATCACTCTCTGACCCCTCTGTCGAGAGCCCAAGATTGGTACATTCTTTCAAGAGCTCGCTCTTGCTCGGCTGTAGTGTGAAAAGGAAATGAAATATTTAAATAGGCAAGTTAGATATAAACACTGTCTGATTTAAAATGGGTAAATATTAGTTACGGGATGTAACTCCAGTTCTATGAGTATGTGCGTAACCCTTTACCCACAGGCCCAGCTGTTACATAGGCCTGAACGATGTGCCAGGACCAGTCTGCAATTGGGGAGGTGAGTACTTCATTTTTTCTCAGAAGTACTGGTATTGGCCAGAGAGAGGTAACCAGTAGCAAAGCCCACAAAAGGGGTAGCCCATACAAAATAGAAACATGGTTACTTTGTAGTAACATTAGAAAAATATGAAAGTATGGCACCTTCTTTGATTCAATTAGGAGGGGGAGTTCATCTTCATTAAATGATAGATGGTTGTGGCCATCTGTTTCCTTGACAGACTTGGAAGCAAGTCCTTTCAGGATCTCAGTTTTTGGTAGAACATCACTAATCCTTGTGGCAGGTCCAATCCATGGTGCAAAAATGGCATGGTCCAGACTTTTAAGTCTTACAAAGTGTTGAAAAGTCAGACCTAATACAGACATAATGAGGTTTTTCCACTGACCAAATGCAAAACAACAATCATTACAGTCAGGGTCGTAAGGACCCCCAATACCTTCCCAAATCCAAACATCTCCGTTTTAACTCCCCAGTTGTTAACTAAACTATCTGACAATGGCTAAGCATACACAATAAACTAAATAGATCAACGGCTAAAACTACCACTCAAAATCACAACCAACAATCCCTCGACGTTGCCTCCCTCTGCACTCTGATTCGTCGGCTGGAGGCTTGGCACACCTCTTGCTGGAGAGGGGCGCTACCTTCACCCCCTCCCTTTAGGGCCGTGTCGGCCACTGTTCCTCTTATCTTCGGACTGAGGGTAGACTACCTCAGTACCTAGACCCAAACCTCGGGGATTATTCTGCCCTTTCGTGAGGAGGGTCCTTCTCTGCCTCAGCCGAGACAGAGGTATGTTGTTGCAGGTCCTCCTGGACCTTGGTCAAAGATCTGGATGGCGGTTCTCCTGGTGCACACTGCGACCAGTGGTACCAGGTGTCCCCTTTCCCCTTTAACCTCACTGCGTGGGATGTTCTCTCTGTCAACTGGTAGGGTCCTGTCCACCGTGGCTCTGCCCACTTCCTTTTGATGACCTTCAGCAGCACCCAGTCGACATCAGGTGGAGTGTGTGTTCCATCGCCCTGCTGGTCCGCCACCCGATGTGAGAAAGCTGAAACGAGAGCTTGCAGAAAGTTAAAATATGCTTTGGCTGACAGAACCTCATTCTCTACAATGGTTACTGGGGTAGTGGTGTGGGGCCCTGGAAAAGGTCTCCCTGTTAAGTCTGGTTAACTGGTTTGTGTTAACAGGTTTAATAGATAGATATAACTGCGTGTCATCTGCATAGCAGTGGTAATTAATAGAGTGCTTCCTAATGACATATCCTAAAGGAAGCATGTACAGGGTGAACAGAATCGGTCCTAGCACGGAGCCTTGTGGAACTCCATAACTAACTTTTGTTAGTCCATTATCTGAGGCTAAGAGAAGATTGTTGGTAACTTTTAACAGTGCTGTTTCTGTACTATGATGTGCTCTAAATCCTGATTGAAATTCTTCAAATAGTTCATTCCTGTGTAAGTGGTCTGATAGCTGCTTAGCAACAGCTTTTTCTAGGATTTTAGAAATAAATGGCAGGTTGGATATTGGTCTATAATTAGCCAAGACTCCTGGATTAAGGCTAGGCTTTTTGAGTAAAGGTTTGATTACTGCAGTCTTAAAGGCCTGTGGTACGTAGCCTGATACTAGAGATAAATTTACCAAGTCTAATAAAGATGAGTTCATTAATGGCAGGATGTCTTTAAGCAGTCTAGTCGGGATGGGGTCTAAGAGACACGTTGATGATTTCGATGAAGCAACTACTGATGTAAATTCAGAGAGATCTATGGGAGAGAAGCAGTCTAAACATCTCACAGGTCGGCTTTATTTAGATTTTCATTGAGCTGGCTACAATGGCAAAAAGCTGATTAAAAATGTTACAAATACAGAGAACATGACGACCAGCAAATACATGCAAAAAGCCCCCGACTACAAGACACATACAGTGGGTACGGAAAGTATTCAGACCCCTTTAAATTTTTCACTCTTTGTGTCATTGCAGCCATTTGCCAAAATCAAAAAAGTTCATTTTATTTCTCATTAATGTACACTCAGGACCCCATCTTGACAGAAAAAACCAGAAATGTAGAAATTTTTGCAAATTTATTAAAAAAGAAAAACTGAAATATCACATGGTCATAAGTATTCAGACCCTTTGCAGTGACACTCATATTTAACTCACATGCTGTCCATTTCTTCTGATCCTCCTTGAGATGGTTCTGCTCCTTCATTGGAGTCCAGCTGTGTTTAATTAAACTGATTGGACTTGATTAGGAAAGGCACACACCTGTCTATATAAGACCTTACAGCTCACAGTGCATGTCAGAGCAAATGAGAATCATGAGGTCGAAGGAACTGCCCAAGGAGCTCAGAGACAGAATTGTGGCAAGGCACAGATCTGGCCAAGGTTACAAAAGAATTTCTGCAGCACTCAAGGTTCCTAAGAGCACAGTGGCCTCCATAATCCTCAAATGGAAAAAGTTTGGGACAACCAGAACTCTTCCTAGACCTGGCCGTCCAGCCAAACTGAGCGATCGTGGGAGAAGAGCCTTGGTGAGACAAGTAAAGAAGAACCCAAAGATCACTGTGGCTGAGCTCCAGAGATGCAGTAGGGAGATGGGAGAAAGTTCCACAAAGTCAACTATCACTGCAGCCCTCCACCAGTCGGTGCTTTATGGCAGAGTGGCCCGACGGAAGCCTCCCCTCAGTGCAAGACACATGAAAGCCCGCATAGAGTTTGCCAAAAAACACATGAAGGACTCCCAGACTATAAGAAATAAGATTCTCTGGTCTGATGAGACCAAGATTGAACTTTTTGGCGTTAATTCTAAGCGGTATGTGTGGAGAAAACCCAGGCACTGCTCATCACCTGCCCAATACAATCCCTACAGTGAAACATGGTGGTGGGAGCATCATGTTGTGGGGGTGATTTTCAGCTGCAGGGACAGGACGACTGGTTGCAATTGAAGGAAACATGAATGCGGCCAAGTACAAAGATATCCTGGAAGAAAATCTCTTCCAGAGTGCTCAGGACCTCAGACTGGGTTGAAGGTTCAACTTTCAACAGGACAATGACCCTAAGCACACAGCACCACAACAAAGGAGTGGCTTCGGAACAACTCTGTGACCATCCTTGACTGGCCCAGCCAGAGCCCTGACCTAAATCCAATTGAGTATCTCTGGAGAGACTTGAAAATGGCTGTCACCATCCAACCTGACAGAACTGGAGAGGATCTGCAAGGAAGAATGGCAGAGGATCCCCAAATCCAGGTGTGAAAAACTTGTTGCATCATTCCCAAGAAGACTCATGGCTGTACTAGCTCAAAAGGGTGCTTCTACTCAATACTGAGCACAGGGTCTGAATACTTATGACCATGTGATATTTCAGTTTTTCTTTTATAATAAATTTGCAAAAATTTCTACACTTCTGTTTTTTTCTGTCAAGATGGGGTGCTGAGTGTACATTAATGAGAAATAAAATGAACTTTTGTGATTTTGGCAAATGGCTGCAATGACACAAAGAGTGAAAAACTTAAAGGGGTCTGAATACTTTCCATACCCACTGTACATATTCATTAAAAATACATATTCAGAATCACATAATACTCATATTCATAGCATTAACAGTGGTTATGTAATTGTAGTGTCTGCCATAGAGCTCTGTCTTCAGACTCTATCTTGTTTAGGCTGCCGCTGGTCCATATCTGCCTGGTCCAAACTCTAGTGGACTGTCCACACAACCTACACTTTTTTCTTAATACATTTATTATCAGCCGAACCAGCTGCACTACCTTTTAGCCTACAATGACTTTGAAATGACTTCAATCCATCACTACACCATCCACATTATAATTTTCGTCATGTAACAATCAATCAATCAAAAGGGGGAAATACTGTGTGTGAAAATACTGTGTAAATACTGTGTGAGCTAATACTGTGGTCCGTGCCACTCAGACCACGGACGGACCAGACAGGCCACACCGCGCGACACACACCAGTGGTCCGTGCCACTCAGACCACGGACGGACCAGACAGGCCACACCGCCGCGACACAGACCAATGGTCCGTGCCACTCAGACCACGAACGGACCATATAGGCCACACTGCCGCGACACAGACCAGTGGACCAGGTTAACATGTAACATGTGTTAACAGTGTTATACCTGGTTACCTACATAATAATAAAATACATTTCTATAATACCTTCTCATGTGCTCGTGAATAAAATCAGATGCCTAAGCAAGACTCGATCTTGCAACCTCTTGGACTGGGGGTATCTGCTTACACCTACGAGCTAAAGAGCCACAAAATTCTCTCTTATTGTGGTTCATATACAACGCGATTTGAAAGACAAATTAAATAAATAAATAGATAGATTAAGATTAACGAAAAAACCCAGAAAGTCATGCTATATTTTATTTTTGGACTGTCTGCGAAATACTGCTTAGTGTGATATCGTGTTGTGATTTTAATACAATGACATGCATTTATATAGATGCCACAAACCACCAGGACCACACATACCATGGCACGGACCTCAAATACTGGCAGGCACGGACCAGACAGGCCACACTGCTGCCACTCAGACCCCTAGAGATGGTCTCTGTAATGGTCCGTGCCACCGACAGGCCACACAAGCCAGTGGTCCGTGCCACACAGGCCACAGAACAACGCCCCTAGAGTCGGCTCCTGTAATGGTCCGTGTCATTTCCAGTCTCTATATAATTTGCCTTGGTTGAAGTGATTACCCACCTCCATTCACCTCCAATGGTTCCTAATAAAACCCTGTATTTCTACGATCGTGGTTGTCTGTCTCGGAAGTATTGCCTACAGAAGTGTTGAGGGGATCCTGTACAACCAGGCCAGAAACAAGGAAATTAGTGTAGCTAAGAGGAGTTACACTGAAAAAATGAGAAACCAGTTCTCAGCCATTGACCACACATCAGTACAGAGAGGCCTACAAAAAATCACTGCCTACAGGAAATCATCTCCTAGTGCTGTGGAGAACCATCAACTAGCAGACGACCTGATTGTGTTTGAATGAAGCAACATTCCACATCCCTCACCAACTCCACCTCAGACACACCAGCTCCATTACTGGACTGAATGACTACAGACATCTGTGGTCATGAGGTCCTTTGAGAGACTGGCATTGACCTGTCCGAAGTGCCAGTTTTAGCTAATTATATAGGGTGTGCTGGTACAAATAATAGGCAGGAGATTGGTGATAGTGGCCCCAACATCTAATTCAGTTCTCCCCATAGCCAGATTTACAAAATTAGGAGAAGTCTAATTCAAACTCAAACTGAAAAGTGATAACAAATCTTTTAAAACGTGAAACCTTAATCTATATATAAAAGCTCTATTGGCCCAGTTTAGTTCCCAAATTAAGATTCATACTAACTGAGATTATCCAGCCAGTATTTACAAAACTAAAAGGTAGGCTTATGTTAGGTAAATTCTTTAACAAATAGACTCAGAGGACGAACTTTGGCAGGATTATATAGAAGTTTTACTTGCAAGGAGTTACAGTCACACAGCACCTTGGTACAGCGTGAGGGTCACTGGCTGCTTGCAGCCCAACACATCAGTTTTCATGGTAACACAAAAAAAAGGTGATTTCTCACAGAAAGACATCTGGGCCCTTATCAAATAGTCAAGGTTAGAGCAAACTGTGCTCACTGAGAGCAACAATTATATTTCCACAGAAGAGAGATATTTCTGTGTAGCAGTGGGGTCATCCAAGAGATAGGAGAGGTGGTTAGATGGCTTGAGGTGGTTGCATCAGGTTTGTGTATGTGTCTAATTGAGAGTGTGGGTGTGTGAGTAATTCATTTGGGACTAATGTGGCAATTAGTGTGTTGGTACTTGAGATGAGGAGCAGTGGGGAGAGCTCTACCCCTGACAACAGTGCTGCAAAAGAGAAGCTACCAACTGGAGCACTTATCAGCTGAAGCAGGAGAGCATGTCAGATGGCCAGAGCAGTGAGCTGCTGGCAAGGATGTTTAAGGGCTTAGCAGCCAGGGACAGCCAGGCTGTCAGCTAAAAGAGAAAGAGGAACTATTGCTTTATCTGAATGAAATAAAAACCTTTAATAATGCCATGTTTGTGTGTGTCAATACAGGCAGATGATCCCAGAATGGCAGAGAAAATTTTACAGTGTGCTTTGGAGCAATTGTTGAGGACGTTGGAGAAGTAGTGCTTGTGGAGGGCACAATGGAGGTAGGAGTAGCTTAGGATGTGCTAGCAGTACCTTTGCTAGAGGCAGAAGCAGCACTAGGTTTGCTTACACTGTAGGCCTAACAAAATTATATATTACACAGCATGTGAAGTTGTAACAGTTGAATAAATAATTCAATTTAATGCCAATGTTGGTCAAATTTTGAGCAGTTGTTAGCTGGTGCACAGCAAACACAAACTGGGAATGGTAAACTGAAAATTCAGTGTGGTGCCCATGCACCTGCAATTAAGTTTTGCCTCAGGTTATCTTTAGTTTCAATAAAGTCTTTAGTTTTACAGCCTTGTGTCCTTGTTTACCTTTCATGTCCACCATGGAACAGAACGAACTGACCAGACAATGGGCCCAGCAAACAAAGGCTTAGAAACAGCAGAGAAAAGAGTTACTTCTGGTCTCCTGACCGATTTTGGGAATATCGCTCAGGAGTACCGGGAAGTGTTGGAGCAATTATTCAAACACCCCCCCCCACTATGTGACCAGGCAGAGGGTAGACCAAATGCTGGCAGTTACCGCTATGATCCACTCTATGCTGGGGGGTGCCAGGGCCTCCAGATCCCTCTCCAGTCGGCCAAGGGGCTGTGCTACCCCCTAACGGTTTTCCCTTTTTCGATGCTGGCTCTCCAGTCTCTGATGCCAGCTCTCCAGTCCCCACCGCTGGCTCTCCAGTCTCCGCTGCCACCAATAATTTTCTGGGCCAAGGTGATGACCCACTGGAGCATCTTCTTCTCTGCTATTGTACAGCTGGCATACCACGCACATAGTGGTGGTAGTGGTAGGTATGCAGTGGTAGGTCATCAGCAATGTCTGGGAGAGATGGTTCTTCAGAAGAAGTAGTCGTCTCTGGCTCTGCTTTAGTACCTCTGTGGTATTGGCACCTCAGGTTAGATCCTCCTCAAACTGCATGCCCAGAAACCTGAATGTACTGTATCATCCATCTATCCATCCATCTTCTGCTTATCCGTGGCTGGGTCACAGGGGCAGTAGCCTAAGCAGTGATGCCCAAACTTCCTTTTCCCTGGACAACGCCTCCAGCTCTTCCAGGGGGACACCAAGGCGTTCCTAGGCCAGCCGGGTGACATAGTCCCAGAACACCTTTCCACCTAGCTTTTAAATTCAGCAATATACAGGTGCATCTCAATAAATTAGAATATTATCAAAAAGTTGATTTATTTAGTAATTCAATTCAAAAAGTGAAATTCATATATAGATTAATTTCACACGGACTGATATATTCTTTTAATTTTGATTATTATAACTTACAGCTAAGGAAAACCCAAAATTCAGTAAATTAGAATATTGTGAAAAAGTTCAATATTGGAGACTCATGGTGGCACACTCTAATCAACTAGTTAACTCAAAACACCTACAAAGTTTTCCTGAGCCTTTAAATGGTCTCTCAGTACGGATCAGTCGTGAGGAAGACTACTGACTTCACTGAAACCCTGCACAAGGAGGCTAAGACACAAAAGGTTATTGCTAAAAAAACTGGCTGTTCACAGAGTATTGTATCCAAGCACAATAACGGAAAGTTGAATGGAAGGAAGGTGCACACACAAAAAGGTGCACAAGCAACAGGGATAACTGCAGTCTTGAGAGGATTGTGAAACGAAGCACATTCAACAATCTGGGGGAGATTCACAAGGAGTGGATTGCAGCTGGAGTCAGTGCTTCAAGACCCACCATGGGGAGAGTTACAGAATTCAAGTTGCTTGAGGTCCAGTGTAAAGTTTCCAGTCAGTGGTGGTTTGGGGAGCCATATCATCTGTTGGTGTTGGTGCACTGTGTTTTCTCAGGTGACTTCTTGAGCAAACTTGTCTGCCCTAAATCCCATAGACTATCTATGGGGTACTGTGAAGAGGAAGATGCAAGACAATGTAGAAGAGTCATTCTACCCGTCACATATTCCCCCTCAAAACAGATGTTGTCACATTGCAACCTTTGAGCTTTAGTGCAATAAAGAGTAAACTATGCCAAAAATATACAAAACAACATTTCAGATTTACTTTTAAATACCCAGACCTTGTTTTACTTTCTGGTCCTCTTTTGACCTACAGTGTCCACTGTATTACCCAGTTAGGGCACAGCCCAATCCTGTCTTGCTACACTCTTTGTATTGTCATTGAGTCCCCTACACTCTGCTATCCCAAATGTGAATGTAGTCCATGAATGTAGTATAACTGCACCCTTGAATGAAGCAGGCATTACATGCATATGCAAATGCACCTTCACCAGTCCATTTTGATCTGTATAATGTATGTGTACTTAATGCATTAGCATACAATGTTTCTACCTGACATGTCCATAATGTTGCTGGGAGTGGTATGGATGAGCAATGCATGCACATGGCACCCCACAATATGTATGTCAATATGTTCACTGCCTCAAGTAAACATGGTTTGGTTTGCAGCTGTGATGGAATTAAATAATACTCATCATCCTTTTAAGCTGACTGCTCTACCTACTAATTTCTCTGCACACTTCTTTTCTTTGCTCGTGGCCATACTGACGTCTCATGGGGTGTCAGGACACAATCACCAGGTAGTAATACTGAGCTTTTCACTTTGCTGTCATAATGTCTCTTGCCTCTCATAGCAGCTTTGTGAGCCTTTTCTCTTGTTATCTCATACGCTTCTTCTATGCCCTTCTTCCATCCATCCATCCATCTTCTATACCCGCTTTTCCTAGCTCAGGGTCACGGGGATCTGCTGGAGCCTATCCCAGCTCTCTCTCGGGTGGAAGGCAGAGGTACACCCTGGGCAGGTCACCAGTCCATCACAGGGCTGCCCTTCTTCCACTTCTCACAATAACATGTGAGGAGCAAGTTTATGATTGTGTTTTTGAGAAAACAGCATTTATGCATGGTTAGTGAAAAACTAAACTTTTAAAGTCACTGAAATAAGACCATAAAACACAGAACATTGGTTCACAAGACTTTTAAGAACTGGATCTTGTAGCCTAAAGTGTTTGCTTCAAAATTATGTTAATGTCATCTTGTTCACTCATACACAGAAAACAATACACTGATTTAAATTTTCTAATACACTTTTTGTTTAGAAAAGACATATACAGGAAAGCGTGCCTGATCATGAACACTGCGCTCAGTGCGAGGCAGGATCACATTAGCTATATTGAGGTGAGACAGGAGAAACCGTGCTGCTCTTTACTTTCATACAGATTACATAAAAAGAGATTATTTGCTTTAGACTTGAATTGTTTCATTTAAAAGAAGACACTTCAACCTTTCTCATTTTTATGAAGCAAGTATTCGCTGAGATTCAGGTTGTTATATTTACGTGTCTGTGAAGAGAGATGCCAGACAGAGAAGACAGAGAGCACACCGTCTGCATTCTTTATTTTACAAAAGTACAGCGTTTTATTGTTATTATGAGTGTATACAAATAAAACTAGACCCTTTACAGATTCAAATGATATATTGCTACATTTCTGCGTTTTCAGGAGGAGATGCCACAAAATGCGCCAGCGCATTCGTCAACCCCTGAGGGTTAAGGTATGAAGGAGCTTGATCATGAAGGGATTTGTATGTAAGGAGAATGATTTTAAATTGTATTCTGGATTTTACAGGGAGCCAATGAAGAGAAGCTAATATATCAGAATTATGATCTCTCTTTGGCTGAGTGGTTAGCACTGCTGCCTCACAGCAAGAAGGTTGTGGGTTTGCATCCCGGCCTTTCTGTGTTGAGTTTGTATGTTCTCCCTGTGCTTGCGTGGGTTTACTCCGGGTACTCCGGTTTCCTCCCTCAGTCCAAAAACATGCATGTTAGGTTGATTGGTGACTCTAAAATTGCCCGTAGGAGTGAGTGTGAGTGTGTGAGGTTGTCTGTCTTTGTGTGTCTATATGTGGCCCTGTGATGGTGACCTGTCCAGGGTGTACCCCTGCCTTCCACCCGAGAGAGAGCTGGGATAGGCTCCAGCAGATCCCCGTGACCCTGAGCCAGGAAAAGTGGGTATAGAATATGGATGGATGGATGGATGATCTCTCTTGCTAGTTCCTGTCAGGACTCTGGCTGCAGCATTTTGGATTAACTGGAAGCTTTTAATGGAGTTACTGGGACATCCTGATAGTAGTTACAGAGTTACAGTAATCTAGCCTTGAAGTAACAAATGCATGAACTAGTTTTTCTGCATCATTTTGAGACAGGATGTTCCTAATTTTGTTCCTAATTTTCACAGACTAGAACTGCATTCTTTCACCTGCGCAACATTTCCAAAATTAGGAGCTTTTGCTCTCAGAGTGCAGGTCTACTTGTGGTTCCCAGAGTTTCCAGAAGCAGACTGGGAGGCAGAGCCTTTAGTTATCAAGCTCCTCTCCTGTGGAACCAGCTCCCAGCCTGGGTTCAGGAGGCAGACACTCTCTGTACTTTTAAGGCTAGACTTAAAACCTTCCTCTTTGACAAAGCATATAGTTAGGGCTGGCCTCAGGCAACCCTGAACCATCCCTTAGTTATGCTGCTATAGGCCTAGACTGCCCGAGGACCATCGGTGCGCTGAGCTCCCCTACCCTAACCCCCCCCTTCCCTTCCCCTCCCCTCTCTTCCTCTCCTCCCACCTCATGTATATTCCACCATTGAATGTCACTAACCTTGTGCTTTCTCTCTCCCCTAGTTTGTGCTCTCTCCCTCTCTCTCTGTTCTCTCTGTACCTTCTGCAGGTGTCCCTGGTTCTGGAGCTGTATATCGCTGATGTGCAGTTACTGGTCCCACCAACCTGCAGTGTCTTTGTTGTTTATTGTTGCTGTTCTTTTCTCTCTGCTCTATCCACTCACCCCAACCGGTCGAGGCAGATGGCCGCCCAAACTGAGCCCGGTTCTGCTGGAGGTTTTTTCTTCCGTTAAAGGGAGTTTTTCCTCTCCACTGTCGCCAAGTGCTTGCTCATAAGGGAATTGTTGGGTTTTTAGTTTTAGTTTTTGTAAAGTGCCTTGAGATGATTTGTACTGTGATTTGGCGCTATACAAATAAAATTGAATTGAATTGAATTAATTTTGGCAATATTGTGCAAGTGAAAGAAGGCAGTTCTAGAGATTTGTTTTATGTGTGAATTAAAGGACATGTCCTGGTCAAAAATAACTCCCAAGGTTTTTCACAATAGTGCTGGAAATACAAATACAATAACTCCTGTTTTCTCTGAGTTTAAAAGTAGGAAGTTACTGGTGATCCAGGCCTTTATGTCCTTTAGACACACCTGAAGTCTGGATGACTGGTTTGTGTTATCAGGTGTGTCTAAAGGACATAGAGTGTCATCTCCATAGCAGTGGTAATTAATAGTCTTTCCTAGTAACATTGCCTAAAGGAAGCATAAATAAGGTGAACAGAATCGGTCCTAGCACAGAACCTTGTGGAACTCCATAACTAACTTTTGTGCACATGGAGGGGCCATTATGGACATGAACAAATTGGAATCTGGTTGATAAATAGGATTGGAACAATTTTTATGCTGTTCCTCTGATACCAATCACATGGGTTTTTAGTTTTAGTTTTTGTAAAGTGCCTTAAGATGATTTGTATTGTGATTTGGCGCTATACAATTACACAATTATACAATTACAATTACAATTACAATTACAATTATACAATTGCTCCAGTCTCCAGTCATGCTCCAGTAATAAGATGCTGTGGCCGATGGTGTCAAATGCAGCACTAATGTCCAGCAGGACAAGTATAGAAATGAGTCCATTATCTGAGGCTAAGAGAAGGTCTTTGGTGACTGTCAATAGTGCTGTTTCTGTACTATGATGTGCTCTAAATCCTGATTGAAAATCTTCAAATAGTTCATTTCTGTGTGAGTCGTCTGATCGCTGCTTAGCAACAGCTTTTTCAAGGAGTTCAGAAATAAATGGTAGGTTGGATATTGGTCTATAATTAGCTAAGACTCCTGGATCAAGGCTAGGCTTTTTGAGTAAGGTTTGATTACTGCAGTCTTAAAGGCCTGTGGTATGTAGCCTGTATGTAGCCTGAGATAAATTTACGAAGTCTAATAAAGATGAGTTAATTAATGGCAGTCTTTAAGCAGTCTAGTCGGGATGGGGTCTAAGAGACACGTTGATGATTTGGATGAAGCAACTACTGATGTGAATTCAGATAGATCTATGGGAGAGAAGCAGTCTAAACATAACTGAGGTCTTCCAGATGATTCAAGAGCTACTGTGGTAGAAGATTAATTTATGGCAGCTATAGGAAGCATCTGATGAAATTTATCTCTAATAGTTGTGATATTATTTGTAAAGAAACTCATAAATTCATCACTGCTGAGAGCTAAGGGAACACTGGGCTCAACATAGCTGTGACTTTTTGTCAGCCTGGCCACAGTGCTGAAAAGAAATCTGTGATTGTTCTTATTTTCCTCTATTAGTGATGAATAGTATGCAGTTCTGGCTTTACGTAGAGCTTTTTTTATATGTTCAATTCAATTCAATTCAATTTTATTTGTATAGCGCCAAATCACAATATAATCATCTCAAGGCACTTTACAAAAAACAAAAATACCCAACAAATGGATAGAGGAGAGAGAAAAAGAACAGCAACAATAAACAACAAATAGACACTGCAGGTTGGTGGGGCCAGTAACTGCACATCAGCAATATACAGCTCCAGGACCAGGGACACCTGCAGAGGTACAGAGAGAGGGAGGGAGAGAGGACAAAGTTAGTGACATTCAATGGTGGAATATACAGTGGGTATGGAAAGTATTCAGACCCCTTTAAATTTTTCACTCTTTGTGTCATTGCAGCCATTTGCCAAAATCAAAAAGTTCATTTTATTTCTCATTAATGTACACATTTCTGTTTTTTCTGTCAAGATGGTGATCTTGACAGAAAAAACAGAAATGTAGAAATTTTTGCAAATTTATTAAAAAAGAAAAACTGAAATATCACATGGTCATAAGTATTCAGACCCTGTGCTCAGTATTGAGTAGAAGCACCCTTTTGAGCTAGTACAGCCATGAGTCTTCTTGGGAATGATGCAACAAGTTCTTCACACCTGGATTTGGGGATCCTCTGCCATTCTTCCTTGCAGATCCTCTCTAGTTCTGTCAGGTTGGATGGTGAACATTGGTGGACAGCCATTTTCAGGTCTCTCCAGAGATGCTCAATTGGGTTTAGGTCAGGGCTCTGGCTGGACCAGTCAAGAACTGTCACAGAGTTGTTCCGAAGCCACTCCTTTGTTATTTTAGCTGTGTGCTTAGGGTCATTGTCCTGTTGAAAGGTGAACCTTTGGCCCAGTCTGAGGTCCTGAGCACTCTGGAAGAGGTTTTCTTCCAGGATATCTCTGTACTTGGCCGCATTCATCTTTCCTGCAATTGCAACCAGTCGTCCTGTCCCTGCAGATGAAAAACACCCCCACAACATGATGCTCCCACCACCATGTTTCAATGTAGGGATTGTATTGGACAGGTAATGAGCAGTGCCTGGTTTTCTCCACACATACTGCTTAGAATTAACGCCAAAAAGTTCAATCTTGGTCTCATCAGAGCAGAGAATATTATTTCTCATAGTCTGGGAGTCCTTCATGTGTTTTTTGGCAAACTCTATGTGCGCTTTCATGTGTCTTGCACTGAGGAGAGGTTTCCGTCGGGCCACTCTGCCATAAAGCCTCGACTGGTGGAGGGCTGCAGTGATAGTTGACTTTGTGGAACTTTCTCCCATCTCCCTACTGTATCTCTGGAGCTCAGCCACAGTGATCTTTGGGTTCTTCTTTACCTCTCTCACCAAGGCTCTTCTCCCTCGATTGCTCAGTTTGGCTGGACGGCCAGGTCTAGGAAGAGTTCTGGTCGTCCCAAACTTTTTCCATTTGAGGATTATTGAGGCCACTGTGCTCTTAGGAACATTGAATGCTGCAGAAATTCTTTTGTAACCTTGGCCAGAACTGTGCCTTGCCACAATTCTGTCTCTGAGCTCCTTGGGTAGTTCCTTCGACCTCATGATTCTCATTTGCTCTGACATGCACTGTGAGCTGTAAGGTCTTATATAGACATTTAGCCTTTCCTAATCAAGTCCAATCAGTTTAATTAAACACAGCTGGACTCCAATGAAGGAGCAGAACCATCTCAAGGAGAATCAGAAGAAATGGACAGCATGTGAGTTAAGTATGAGTGTCACTGCAAAGGGTCTGAATACTTATGATCATGTGATATTTCAGTTTTTCTTTTTTAATAAATTTGCAAAAATTTCTACATTTCTGGTTTTTTTCTGTCAAGATGGAGTCCTGAGTGTACATTAATGACAAATAAAATGAACTTTTTTGATTTGGGCAAATGGCTGCAATGACACAAAGAGTGAAAAATTTAAAGGGGTTGTTGAATCCGAACCGAGTTCCTTAATTGAGAAAGGACGAGCTGAATCAGAGACTAAATTAACCGGTTTTATTATAAACAGCGATATCTCTGGAGATCAGCACTCTACAGTGAGTCTGTTCCTCAGCCTGTGCCTAGTGAGATCTACATAAAACAGGAAAAACAGTGGTTTTCACAGACAAGAGCCACTCCCTGGTTGACCTCTCCGTTCCCGCACTGGTTAAGGTCACTTCCTTATAAGGTAAAACTGCCCAATTCCCTTAGCAACAGCTATGCTGCAGGCGCACCCTATATCTGGGGGTCACAGTGTCTTACACAAAGAGGAGGTTACAGGGCGCGGCTGTTGTCTCTACATACCATACTTAATTCATACTAGCAGGACCTATACAATTTTATGCCTTAAATCCTATGTTCTATGAAACCCTTTTCTCAGGTAGTTGCTGCATTCCCACAGGGTCTGAATACTTTCCATACCCAGTGTACATTAAGAATGGTATGCAAGCTCTCAAGTTTCTCCTTTGCGCTGATTGGTCCGTGCTGAGGAATTTTCCCAACCGCTGTCATGTCTCTGCCAGCGACCCCCACTCCTTGGTTGTTGTCTTTATTTGGAGACACACACTCAAACAACACAAACCATATACTATTACAACTACAACTACTACTCTATATTATTCTACTTCCCTGAGTCTCCCTTATCATTATGTTAACCCCTATTTCGATACAAAGTAGTTTAATAAAAGTAATTAGCCAAACATGCTTTATTTAAATTCCCATACTATGGAAACGCCAATTATCAGAGTCGCTGAGTGGGGAAATCTATTCGAACGTGAACAGGCAGGTGATGAGCCGTGGGCTTCTGCTTAGGAGTATGTTTTGGGTGTCGGACTGTCACCCAGGCTAATTCTCTGGGCTGCTCCGGAGCTGCCCTTGGACCACTAACAGACCCTGAGCCTGAGCTCGGTGGGTCCACACCTGCTAACTGGGGTAGGCTAGCTGGCTTTTGTTCAAAGGTGCAGAGCCACGCTTCCAAATCAGTGATCCTCTCCTCCAAAGCTACCAGAACCTTGCACTTATTACAAGTATCATTATCACTAAAGGAAGCAGGGGAATAACTAAACATGTGGCACACCAAGCAGGAGAGAGAGGAAGAAGCCATGTTACTAGCTTGCTAAGCTAACTGGTAGGCTAACAAACGCTAAGTCTGGAAATAGCAATAAATACTGGTCAAAATGGAAAAGTACTTGACTAGTACAGGAATGTAGCGGTTAATGAATTGTTTAGAGAGTTTAGTTAGTTTTTAGGTGTGTTAAACTATAGCTAGGCTGTTGCTAGTCTGTAGACGAACTATACAACACACACAACACCACACGCTTGCAATAGGAAGTGAATTAACTTACCCGGAAACAGTCTCTCAGTGACTGAAATGAGAGAAGGATGAAGGATTTAGTGTCTTATCCTCCCTAAAGGGTGAAGCCTGCACTTGAAACTCAATTTCGACAGAACTAGTTTTTTGGCACACTGATCCTCTGATTGACTGTCACTGCTTTATTTTTTATGAGGTGAGGGAATGCTATTTTTACTTCCTCCACCAGCTTTTCTTTGCTCCCATGTCTTGTCTGGTCCATCTGTGTCGCCAAGCTTCTGAAATTGTTTACGCCTTATCGTAATCTAAGTGTTGTTTGCAAGACCTCTTGGTCAGAGTACGTTGAACGGGTCGCTGACCTGTTCAGTGTACTCGTGTGTGCATCTGATTTGTAGAAGTAGTTTCTAACTACTTGTTGACTGGCTTTAACCCTCTGGGGTCGACGCACGCGCCGGCGCGTTTTGACGCATCTTTTCCTGATAAGGCCGAAACAAACTTAAATTACTCCGTCAATTCTGATCGTACAGATAAAAGAAGTATATCATTCAAATCTGTAAAAGGTCTAGTTTTAGTGGTAGGCTATACCATCATAATAACAACAAAACGTTGTGCTTTTTTTAAATAAAGAAAGCCGACAGGGTGCGCTCTCTGACTTTTCTGTCTCTGCCATTTCTCTTCACAGACGCGTAAATAAAACAACCAGAATCTCAGCGAATACTTGGCTCATAAAAATAAGAATTATATGGCTAGAAAGCTTGAAATGTTTTCTTTTAAGTGAAACAATTCAAGTGGAAAACAAATCATCACTTTTTATTTAATCTGTATGAACGTAAGGAGAAGTCCGTTTTTTCCTGTCTCACCTCATTACAGGTAATGCGGTCCCGCCTTGTACACTGTTCACTGTTCACATGTAAATAATCTCAGGTGAACCAGGTAAATATGTGCACACCCCCGAGAAATGACACAAAATATCAAACTTCATCATAGAATTTACTCACTTTTTCTGCGCGTTTGGATGATGGCGCGTTACGCACGTGATGAAGCGCTTCTTGTATTCCACACAGAGACAAATACTTTAGCTTGTCCTCAGAGTAAAAACACTGATTTTAACTCAAATGAGGATCGTTTGGCTCCTCATTGTGTTGTATTGTGCTGCACTAATCCGTCCCATCTACATTGACTGAAAGGCTCATTATGCGCGTCTTTGTCTGGTCGTTCAGTGCGTCTTTTGTGTTCTCAGGTAAATCACATGACTATTCATCCTCAGACACACCCTCTTGCATATGGCCTTTCTGGACAAAAAGTGTCTTAGAAAATTTAAATCAGTGTATTGTTTACTGTGAATGTGTGAACAAGATGACATTCACAGCACTCTGAAGTCAACACTTTAGCCTACAACATGCTGGTCTCCAAAGTCTTGTGAACCAATGTTCTGTTTGTGTTTTATGGTCTTATTTCAGTGAGTAAAAAATTGTAGTTTTACACTAACCATGCATAAACACTTTTTTCTCTAAAACACAATAATGTATAAACTTGCTGCTCACATATTATTGTAGCCAATTTTGTGCTGATTACAGTGTTATCAGACTTTAGACATTAATATGTTTAAAAGACACTGAAAAAAGCACAAATGTCAGGACATGTCAAAATTTGTCCAGGCCCCAAAAACCCCCTCAGACCCCAGAGGGTTAAAATGCTGTAGTATCTGCTGTGGCACCTCTGAAAATGCCGTGGTATCTGCAATGGCACCTCTTAAAATGCAGTGGCACCTCTTAAAATGCAGTGGCACCTCTTAAAATGTAGTCGCACCTCCTAAAATGCAGTGGCACTTCTTAAAATGCTGTAGAATCTGCAGTGGCACGTCTTAAAATGCCGTGGTACCTGCTGTGGCACCTCTTAAAATGCCATAGTATCTGCAGTGGCACCTCTTAAAATGTAGTGGCACCTCCTAAAATGCAGTGGCACCTTTTAAAATGCTGTGGTATCTGCAGTGACACCTCCAAAAATGCAGTGGCACCTCTTAAAATGTTGTGGCACCTACTAAAATGCAGTTGCACCTCTTATAATGCAGTGGCACCTCTTAAAATGCCGTGGTACCTGCAGTGGCACCTATTAAAATGCCGTGGCATCTGCCGTGACACCTCCTAAAATGCACTGGCACCTCTTAAAATGCAACGGCACCTCTTAAAATGTAGTGGCACCTCCTAAAATGCAGTGGCACCTATTAAAATGCCGTGGCATCTGCCGTGGCACGTCCTAAAATGCAGTGGTACCTATTAAAATGCCGTGGCATCTGCCGTGGCACCTCCTAAAATGCAGTGGCACCTCTTAAAATGCCGTAGTATCTGCAGTGGCAGCTATTAAAATGCCGTGGCATCTGCTGTGCCACCTCCTAAAATGCAGTGGCACCTCCTAAAATGCAGTGGAACTTCTTAAAATGCTGTAGTATCTGCAGTGGAACCTCTTAAAATGCAGTGGCACTTCTTAAAATGCTGTAGTGTCTGCAGTGGATCCTCTTAAAATGCAGTGGCACTTCTTAAAATGCAGTGGCGCCTCTTAAAATGCCGTAGTATCTGCAGTGGCACCTATTAAAATGCTGTGGCATCTGCCGTGGCACGTCCTAAAATGCAGTGGCACCTATTAAATTGCCGTGGCATCTGCCATGGCACCTCCTAAAATGCAGTGGCACCTCTTAAAATGCAGTGGCACCTCTTAAAATGTAGTGGAACCTCCTAAAATGCAGTGGCACTTCTTAAAATGCTGTAGTATCTGCAGTGGAACCTCTTAAAATGCAGTGGCACTTCTTAAAATGCTGTAGTATCTGCAGTGGAACCTCTTAAAATGGAATGGCACTTCTTAAAATGCTGTAGTATCTGCAGTGGCACCTCTTAAAATGCCGTGGTATCTGCAGTGGCACCTCCTAACATGCAGTGGCATATTTAGTAGCACCTCCTAAAATGCTGTGGTATCTGTAGTGGCACCTCTTAAAATGCAGTGGCATATGTAGTGGCACCTCCTAAAATGCAGTGACACCTCTTAAAATGCAGTGGCACCTCTTAAAATGCCATGGCACCCTTAAAATGCCGTGGTATCTGCAGTGACACCTCCAAAAATACAGTGGCACCTCCTAAAATGCAGTGACATATGTAGCAACAACTCGCTGCCGGTGCCACAAATTGAGCCTGCTGTCTCTCCCGCTGCCCAGCTTTCTGGCACGGCAGCTCGGTCACCCGCACTTCGTGAAGACATCACGCTCCGGCTTGCAACGATCGTTCCTAGTTTTCACTTTATTCCTTATTATTTAAATAAAGCACTATGTACAGCATTTGGGTCCTACACCTTCTCCTTCTCTCCCACACCCTAACACCATCGCAATATGACATTCAATTGATTCAGCTTTCATTTAAAATTTTAACCAATATTATTCAAAGTAAATAGTCTTATACTTGTATAAAGTAATTGAACTGCCAAATTACATATTGAATTTGCAATTATAAAATGAATTGCAAATTAAATGAAGAGATCAGAAAACGTCTAGTTTTCAGCATCCAACAAAGGTGGCTGTTTCAGTTTAATTTCAGTTTAATTTATTTATATAGCGCAAATCGCAATAAACGTTGTCTCAAGGCACTTTAGTAAGGTCAAGTCCTTGTAATATTACAAAATACAGAACAGTGAGAGGACAGAGAGAGAGAGAGAGCACAAACTATGGGAGAGAGGAGGCACAAAGTTAGTGCCTTTCTTCTTAGTCCAGTGTGTGAGCTGCTGGAATACAGAACAGTGATATTTTGAAATTTGATAGTGTTAGGTGGGTATTTTATATGCTAATTATAGTAATTTTAGAATCAGTACAACTACTTTAGGTATAGAATGCAGTGAATGTGACACTCTCTTCCCATAAAATTGCCAAGGTGCCCGTGAGCAAGGCTTTGAATCCACTCAAATCAGAGATTTGGCAGCCTGTGGTTAGTTTCCAGTTTTCCCCAGCATAGTGTGGCTCTACATAGCTGCTCCTGCACTGTAAATGGCTCACACAGAAGCTGGAGGAAATGCAAACTAGGCTATAACAGTTATGTGTTGGTTGGATATAACTGTGTATAATAGTAAACAGTATTAGTAAACAACAATAGAAAGCTCCGAGTCAGTCATCCATCATTCAGAAAATCAAGATTTTTTGCGAAGCTGTCAGTATGGGAGCACCGTGTGTCTGAGGCACTGCAGATGGACTAGAGCACAGTCAGCTCTACGGCAGAAACCTCGCTTACTGTGCAATGTCCTCCCCTCTACACACACACACACACACACACACACTAGACGCATCTCTCACATCCTACCCTCGCTACATTTAGACGGCGCTGCATGTACATGCCACATTACGAAAAACCAATCCGATTTCCTCTGTTTTCCCGTGGAGACTGCTAAGGTCGACTCCCCAGCAGTGTAAGGGACAATGAAGCGGCTTTTTGTCAGGACTGCGCAGGACAAAGCCATGAACCCTTGGCTGCTCTTCGCTCTTCTCGGACTTTGGTAAGTGTGTATTGATGTGAAGGAGCAGTGATGTCAGGAGCAGTGACAGAAGGAAAATTTCTCAAGGCAAATGGTTGCGGATGTTTCATGCCTACCTGTCATTCTCATTAACGCTAACAATAAGACGAATCGCTGCTTTTCGCATGTTCTAGTCATTCGATGAGTTAGGCCTTGTAGGAAAGGATGTGAGGAAGCAGTGTGATCCTCTGCTTCATCGTAAAAATTAACCAGTGTGTTCTGCAATTTTCTATATTTTGCGAAACAATTATACTTTAAATGCAAAATAGGATGGCTTCATCATGCCTGCATCAGAGTTTTGTAGTTTCAAAGGCTGCCATAAGCCTTAAACCCTTATCTGTCTTAGTATAGCGGTGAAATGGCATATTTCATTGTAATTGACGGGTGATAGATTAGAATGGATTTGATTTTGCTCCTTGGAAGACACAGATCAAAGGTTTGGCAAAAAGAGGCCCACACTGTTCTTACACGTAAAGATGTCAGTCAGACTTTATCAAACCGGTAGATAGTGCATATCTTTATTCAACAAATAACAGTGCATATTAAAATTTCAACCACCGTTGCTTGAGATAGAAAACTAAAAAGAAAACATTTTAATGAATGAAAAGATAAGCCAATTATAGCCTACATTTTTAATATATTGAAAAATTACATTTCAAAATGAAATCTAAAAGGCTTTCTAAAAGATTGTGTTTCCCTTTAATAATGTGACTGCTCAGAACTGAGGAATGCTTTAATATTTAAATTTTGAATTAAGTGGTATATTTACATGTAAAGAGGCAAATGATAGGTTTACTTTTATGACCCTTTTCCAGTCCGTGGTTCCAGCTTGAGTCACCTAAACTCTACTTGACTTTATTGGTTTTCCAGGATAAAAACAATATTTTACAAGAATCACCCTCCTCTGTGAAAGTCATGTTTACAACCAAGTCATTCATCCCATCCTTCATCCAATCCAGACTTTATTTCCTTATTGACAAGATCACCTGATGTCCTCCTTTACTTATCATACTTACTAGAGGTCTAGCTCGACTAGAGGCCTAACTCTAACTCCTTGCTATGTCACATTTTTGTATTAGGAACAATAGGAAAATAGGACCCCAGTGTAATAAGGTCACAGACAAAAAGATCATTTTAAATTACTTCACAAGTTTATGATAACACCAGCTAACCAAATCTAGGCATGAATAATTAGTAGGCTCAGTTATGAGATATGTGATGTAGAAAACTAGCAAGTTAATAGTCCAAGTCAATAGTACCATTTCGGGAAAATCACCAGAAAGAAAAGTCTAAGCGGATATGCAGAAGATCAAAAAAAAAAAAAAAAAAAAAAAGACAGGCTTGTCAAAACAGGGCAATGTTAAACAGGTAGAAGTAAACCAAAAACAGATCAAACTTGGGCAGAACAGAAACCCCATGATCTGGCATGTTGTGAAAGGAACAGGTCTCCAAATACTTGTTTCTGATAACATCTTGTTCTGCTCTACAGTGCAGCATTTGGGCCCAGTAAACAGGAAGAAGAGGACTATGAAGATGTACCCATAAATAAGACCTGGGTCTTATCACCGAAGGTCTATGAGAGTGATGTGACTTTGATCTTAAATAAACTGCTGCAGGGTTATGACAACAAACTACGGCCTGACATTGGAGGCAAGTTTATCTTGTGCTTTGCTTTTTCTCTGTTCACTCAAAACATACAGTGGTAAAGGAAAGTTCAGTATAGTGGGTTACTGCCTTATTTGTTGCATGGAAATATTTCTGTTCTGTGATGGACTGGTGACCTGTCCAGGATGTACCCCTGCCTTTCACCCAAAGAGAGCTGGGATAGGCTCCAGCAGATCCCTGTGACCCTGGTTAGGAATAAACAGCTATAGATAATGAATGAACGAATTAATATTTCTGTCAGCTGGCTGCGAATTTTTTCCAAGTAAATCAGAAGCCAACCTGTGGTTGACTGGGGCCTTTTTCTGTGAAGTTTGCATGTTCTTGTTGTTTCTGTGTGGGTTCTCTGCAGGTATTCTGGCTTCCTTTTGCAGTCCTAACACATGCAGGTTATATTAACTGGTGACACTAAATCGTACATTGGTGTGAATATTGAATGTTTATCTCTATGTGTCAGTCCTATCTGTCCAAGTGTACCCTGCCTCCTGCGGGTAGTCAGCTGGGACTGGCTTCAGCTCCCTTTTGGTCCTCTGCTGAATATATACATTTAATTACTTAAGCTCACCCTTTATTTAGGCAAGGGGGAGTCTATATTGTGTAGTTATATTGTCTGTGTCAGTGCAGTATATGTTCTGTTGTGTTTCAGTGAGACCAACAGTGATTGAAACAGCTGTGTATGTCAACAGCATTGGGCCAGTTGACCCCATCAATATGGTGAGACAGCATCTTCTAATTTTTCTTGACTTTTTTGTCTGCTAATATCAATTAGTAATAACTATAAATCCACCAAATAATGTTAAAAAATCAGACTCTGCAAACTACAATGAAATGCATGCATGTGACTGCTAGTCACATCCTTCTGTGCCCAGTGAGAAATGGAAAGCAGATTATCCCATGCAAATTTTACAAGTGTTTTAAGCTGCAAGCCACTTTTAACTAGAAGTCATTAGCAGATGGCTACAGAGGGAAGTGGCATACACAGTCCCCAAACAGGCAAAACTGGAATGAATGTTGCTAAGGTACTGTATTGCCAAAACATGGGACGTGTAAATGGTTTGTTTATGCAGGAGACAAACTTCTTTCACATGAGCTCATTCATATTGATTTTATTATATATGGCCCATGGAAAAAATGTGCTTGACACCCCTGAACAAATAAAAACTGATACATTTTTATTTCAGAATCATCAGTGATTTAGATTCATTGCCTGGGAACGAAGAATATTTTTAGAATTTCTGTGTCAAGCTTTAAATAAAGATACTGACAAGCTAACACCTTGAAATTTTGACCTGATGATGTCTTCGATGGAAGTCGGGGTCACAAAAACAGTTATAACTGTGTGAAGAATGCTAAATATTAAACAAAAAGGTAAAAAATCTTGGGTAGTATGATGGATTAGTGGTTAGCCCTGTTGCCTCACAGCACGAAGGTTCATTTACTTTCAAAGGTTTAAAGGTTTTTTCTATTTCTGTGATTGTTTATTATCGTTGTCTTAATTTTATATTGGTGCATTTATGTTTTTTTTGGTTTTGTTTTTTTGTAAAGGTTACACTTACATAGGACTCAGGGAACTGTTTCATGTTTTTTTTAAATTACCTGTGGATTTCCTAACTGTGTTACAGGAATACACCATTGACATCTTCTTTGCCCAGACATGGTATGATAGCCGGCTAAAGTTCAACAGCTCAATGAAGCTGCTTATGCTGAACAGTAACATGGTAGGCAAAATCTGGATTCCTGACACATTCTTCAGAAATTCCCGCAAATCTGATGCTCACTGGATCACCACTCCCAATCGGCTGCTGAGGCTGTGGAGTAATGGGAGAGTCATGTATACACTAAGGTAGGACAATTATACAGCCAGTTTACTAACCATTGTTGATTTAGTAACTTTTCAAAACTTTTTGTTGCTTGTGCAGTGTGATTTAAATGACACCAGTTTGTCAAAGCATAATTATCATTTATTAAACCTGGGAAGGAAAAACAATGCTGAGTCTTGCCTTTTCTCTGATACAATTCTGTTTTTGTCAGGTTGACTATTAATGCGGAGTGTTACCTTAAGCTGCATAACTTTCCAATGGATGAGCACTCGTGTCCACTGGAGTTTTCGAGCTGTAGGTGGTCAAATGTTTTCCCCTCTCATTTTTGAACATGTCATCTCAAATTCAAGAAAGATGGGGGTTTTGTGGGCTAAACAATGTTTAAGCCATTGTGTCTTCTCATTGACAGAAGACCCATCTGCTTTAGGCTGCCCCTTCTAAGCCTTTACCAATCTGTCATTTGCTCCACCAGCGGCGAGAGGAGGTCACTCAGTCCCATTTCTTCTGACAGACTTGATGAATTATGCTCTCTCTCCTAGTCTGATTCATGTCATCTTTCATTAATCTCTTGCTTTGCACTTTAGGCTCTCATGTCTTGTCATGATCTTACTCTTTCACACAATAGTGAAAAAAAACATTTCATGGAGTGTATCAATGTAATTACACCAAATCGGAACCGAAGGGCACACATCAGTAGTGATTTCATCAACAAAAACTGTTAAACTAAAAAGAGCTTCTCCTAAAATAATTAACTGCCTAAAGCAATGTAAATTATGGCCTGAATTAAGCATCCTCTTGCAGCTCATAAAATAGGGCTTTGTCAGTATCATTCGGATCAACAGTCAAAGTAAGCACATTCCAATTGCCAGATGGTTATAGATGCACATCATGTACACAGGCACAGAGTGTGTACAATGTCAGCAGCTGTCCTTTGCCATACATCTCCCCTTTCTCTAACTCTTTCCTTTTTTCTGGCCATATAAATATGTAAAAAAAATCAAATAGTTGATGTAAGATAAGATCAAACATTCAACCTATGCAAGCTCACTTTTTCCAACCGGATACTGCAGCTCAGGGCATGTTATTTGCATTTGAAGACATCTTGCTCATTTGAAGACATTTCATTCACTGAGCAGGTCATTTCCATCTTGAATGCTGTCATTTGCCTTGCCATGGCGCAGTGTTGTCCTGTGATGTACAGTATACTGAATAACAAAGTTAGGCTTCCTGTTTAATATTACTGGCATTAGTAAAGCTTCTAATCTATTATTTCTGTCTTTTTGGGATGTCTATAGATGGTTATCCCAAGAATGAGATCATGTACCGGTGGCAGAGGCGAGCGGTAGAGGTGGCAGACCAGCGGTATTGGAGACTATACCAGTTTGCCTTTGTAGGACTGAGGAACATGTCTGATGTGGCACACACCCAGTCAGGTGAGAGGTTATGGTCAAGTCCTTGTACTGAAAAAAGGTATGCGAACCCTTTGCAATTACATACATTTATGTATATGACTGAAAATATGATCAGATCTTTTTCTAAGTTACAATAGTGAACAAGCACAATTATATATTAATTAATGACACACAAATCATTGTATTGTTGTTGTCATCAGTTACACATTCACAGTATAAGGTCAGGAATTCCAAGTGAGCAAACCTGTGATGTAGCTAATGAAACAAAGTTGGACGTATTCATTATAGCTATGTCATAGACTTCCTGTGCAGACCATATTTCAACATTATTTCCTGTGTTGCCTTGGTTTATGTTCCACTGTTTTACATTTTACATTCCATCCATCCATCCATCTATTTTCTTCCGCTTATGCAGGGCAGGTCGTGGGGGCAGTGGTTTAAGCAAAGAATCCCAGACTTCCTTCTCCCTGGTCACTTACCCCAGCCTTTCCCATGGAATACCAAGGCGTTCCCAGGCCAGACATAGTCCCTCCAGTGTGTCCTGGGTCTTCCCTGGGGCCTCCTCCCAGTAGGGCATGCCTGGAACACCTCCCCAGGGAGGCATCCAGGGGGCATCCGGAACAGATGCCCGATCCACCTCATCTGGCTCCTCTCAATTCTCTCTATTCCAAGCTACTCCTGGGTGACTGACCACCTCACCCTATCTCTAAGGGAGCTCCCGGCCACCCTGCGGAAGAAACTCATTTCAGCCGCTTATACCTGTGATCTTGTCCTTTTGGTCATGACCCAGAGCTTATTATCATAGGTGAGAGTAGGAACATAGATTGACCAATAAATCGAGAACTTTGCCTTTCGACTCAGCTCCTTCTTTACCACAACAGACATTGACCGCATTGCTGCTGCACTGATCCGTCTGTCAATCTCCTGTTCCATTCTTCTCTCACTCATGAACAAGACTCCAAGATACGAGAAACTCCTGCACTTGAGGCAGGATCTCTCCTCTGACCTGAAGAGTGCAAGTGACCTTTTTCCGGTTGAGAATCATGGCCTTGGACTTGGAGGTGCTGATTTTCATCCCAGCCGCTTCACACTCGGCTGCAAACCACCCCAGTGCATGCTGAAGGTCCTGGCTCAATGAAGCCAATAGAACAACATCATCTGCAAAAAGCAAAGATGGAATCCTGTGGGCCTCTGGCTATGCCTAGAAGTTCTGTCCATACAAATGAATAGAACCAGTGACAAAGGGAAGCCCTGCCAAAGTCCAACCATGAGAGGGTATAGAGCTGGTCCGTTCCACGACCAGGATGAAAACCGCATTGTACCTCCTCAATCTGAGGTTCTACTATAGCCTGAATTCTCCTCTGCAGTACCCTGGCATAGACTTTCCCGGCGAGGCTTAGGAGTGTTATCCCCCTGTGGTTGGAACACACCCTCCAGTCCCCCTTCTTGAAAAGAGGGACCACCACCCTGGTCTGCCTGTCCAGAGGTACTGTCCCCGATCACCACATGATGTTGCAGAGGCATGTCAGCCAAGACAGCCCAACAACATCCATAGACTTAAGGTACTTAAGGGTGGATCTCGTACACCCCCGGTGCTTTGCCCCCGAGGATCTTCCGAACCACTTCAGTGACTTCAGCCCTGGTGATGGACAGATCAGCTTTCAAGTCCTTAGCATCTGCTTCCTCTATGGAAGGCATGTCAGTAGGATTGAGGAGATCCTTGAAATATTCCTTCCACCGCCCGACAATGTACCCAGTTGAGGTCAACAGCTCCCCACCTCCACTGTAAACAGTGTTGGAAGAGCACTGCTTCCCCCACCTGAGGTGCTGAACGGTTTGTCAGAATTTCCTCAAGGCTGACCGATAGTCCTCCTCCATGGCCTCACTAAGCTCCTCCCAGACATGAGTTTTTGCCTCTGCCACCACCTGTGCCGCAGCATGCTTGGCCTGCTGGGCCCGATAAGGCTCGATAAGACTCGATAAGACTACTTCAGCTCAACGGCAACCCGCACTTCCAGCGTTCGCCACCGGGTTTGGGGATTTCCGCCACGACAGGTACCAGAGACTGTATGACCACAGCTTCACGCGGCTGTATTGACAATGGAGGTGGAGAACATGGTACATTTGGACTCCTCAATTGCTAGTCGAAGTTCTCTTAGAAGTGGGATCCTCCACCAGCGGATCCAACTCACCACCAGGTGGTGATTAGTTGATTGCTCTGCCCCTCTCTTCAGTGTCTAAGACACACAGCCGAAGGTAAGATGACATGACCATGATCATCGACCTCCAGCCTAGGGTGTCCTGGTGCCACGTGCATCGATGGACACCCCTATGCTCGAATATGATGTTTGTTATGGACAAGCTATGACTAGTGAAGTCCAACAACAAAAGGGATGTGATTGGGAGGCCGTTCCTCCAGGTTTTACTGTCCCCCAGCATCTTCCATTTGGAGCACCTTCTAACACCCTTCGTACGGACTCTAAGAAGGCTAGGAAAGGCCGGGTAGGCCGAAACAACAGTAAGAGTCCTATCTCAAGGAGTTGAGTACCAGAGCTGTGTGTGGAGGTAAGCCTGACTATCTCTAGTCTGGACCACTCAACCTCCCACCCAAGCTCAGGTTCCCACCCCCCCAGTGAGGTGACGGTCTCTAGGGCCAGTTTCGATATCCAGAAATCAGGTCGTTGAGCCCCCCGCCTTCGACCACCGCCTGTTACACAATGTACTGGCTCCTTACAGTTCCTCCTGTGGGTGGTGGGTCCACAAGAGGACGCCGTCCTTTCGGGCTTTGCCTGGCCAGGCCCCGTGAGGAGAAACCCAAGTGCTCGCCTGCGAGTCCCAACCCCAGGCCTAGCTCCAGGTTGGGGCCCCAGCTCTGTAGCTCTGCCATAGGTCTGAGCTACAGTTACAGGCAACACGTTTTTTAGGTTATTGCAGCCAAAGGAGGTTCATCCAATCATTAAAGGTTTCTATTAATTTTCCCAATGCACTGTGAATGTTTAATGGGTGTGTGGAACTAAGATAATGAGGATTAAAATTGCTTTTGTGTTATTAGTTTATGCACATTGCGAGACAATGTGCATAAACTAATGACACATAGATCTGATCACATTTTATTCCAAGGGGTTCACATACATTTTTGCCCCCTATAAATTCTAATATGTGCTTTATTTTACACCCTGTTGCCTACATTTTTTAATCATTTTAATTTTCCCCTGACCTTATTTATGTTTTATAATTATATGTTGAACTTTCAGGGGAATATGTAATCATGACAATCTTTTTTGACCTGAGTCGAAGAATGGGTTACTTCACTATCCAGACCTACATTCCCTGCAGCATGATTGTGGTCTTGTCCTGGGTCTCCTTCTGGATCAATAAGGATGCCGTCCCAGCTCGTACATCTCTAGGTTTGAAATGTTCTTATGTCATACACAGTTAAAATAAGTCAGTCACAGAGTCAGTGACCTTTTAACCACAATATGGTAATTAGGCTTTTAAAGGCTCCGTATTATCTCAATTGATTTCTTGCCATGAGTGAACTACAGTAGTAGCAGTTTAAAGTGTCATACTGACTGTTCATCATTTGTACCACAGCATGGCATGAGTTATACTATAATGTCTGTAGGTGGCGCTCAGCTTATACTCACACATACAGCACCCTGTGCATGCCCAGATCATACTGTAGTCCATATTATAATGAATGTGTACTTAGAAACTGACATAAAGAAGTTACACCAGGAACATTTTAATATTTTGGAAATTTTTGCTTGACTTCATGAGAACAACCAGCCAACCCTCTTTCCTAAAACATTCCTGTGCAACTAAACTGTAAATGTAGATACGTCTTGTATGTATTTGATTGTTTGCTGATACAGCATGCCAGGCAATCCTCTTTGAAGGTTGCACTTCAAGATAAGGATTATTTTAAATTTTCACTGTGAGACTCTGCACATAATAAAATTTTAAGTAAATAAAATGTGAGCTATAGACAGAAAATTGGCTTTTGTGCTAGAGGATTAGATATTTTTGCAGTTTGTAAATGTCTACACAGAAAAATCATCAGTGTTAAATCAGCACTAAAGTGTATTTACATGTGAACAGTGAAAACATATAAACACACATATATATAGTAGGAGTGGAAAGGTTTACACATTAACATGTATGAGTACTCGCCTATTTTTGAAGCTTAACATTTTTACCCAGGCTGTGAATTATTAGAGGACTGTTTTTCACTATTTATTTTCTCCTGCCGAAGACAATTGAAAAAGGTAATACAAATTGTCTTAGTTAGTTCTGCACATCTGACCCCTTCAGCAATGTGTAGCAGCACTGTCTGTGTGGTCTTATCTTCTCAACAGAATATATGAGATATTACATTTGTACACATTCATATATTTATAACTGTCGAGCTACCAAAATTTACAGGGAAACTTTATTTCTAACAAATTGCTAATTATTTATGAATTTAATTTGGCTTGAACTGTGAAAAACATTTAAACCAAAGCCATTTAGTGGCTGAAGTGAAGAGGTACAGTACATGTCACTAGGTGGTGGTGAAGTGTAACTGATAAAAATGGTGACAAAACAAAATAAACGTACTTGCCTGAAAACTGTCTTCATTAGTCAGTCTGCTGTAAATTAAAACTTAGATAAGCCTTAAATTGGTGGTTAAAACAACACAAAAAATGACTGGGCATAGTAGCAATATCAAGTGAAAATAACATGCAGTAATAGCAGCGACCCAAACAGCTCACTTTTAGGAGATAAATGTAAAATAGCATCAGCGGAATTTCTCCATACAGCTTATCTTGCAATGTGTAGCAGCACTGTGAGGGGAGGGGGAAACTACGGAAGCTCTAGACATACAGGAAGAGGCAATGTGCAGCAACATAACACTTTCGGGAAATCAAAATAAAATGGCATAATTTCAGGCAAATCAAACTGATAACATTCACAATTATTAAATAAAATAACAAAAATAAAATTCAACATAGAATTTGACAATAAGGATGAGGTGTTCAGGGGAAAGGAGGTCTGGGCATCTCTGCTTAGGCTACTGCTTTCGCGACCCGGCCCTTGATAAGAGGAAGAAGATGGCTGGATGGATGGAATTAACAAAGTGCATTTACATAAAGACATTACATAAAGATTCCAAGTTCTAGGATCAATATGTTAATAGTGAAATATTGTTAAAACACATAGGAGGCTTTTTACAACTGTTCTAAGACAGACGAGCTACAGCCAAATTTCATCAGAACAAGCTGTTTTCACCCTGGAGACTGTTCCTGTGCACTTGTCTCACAGCGGCTGCACAGACCAGTTTGTCCTGCACTGAGGACGGCTCTGTTTGATGAAGTTTAACTTGTCGTTTGTTGTCTGTCTTACTACAGGTGGAATATGAATATTTGTCTAACTTTACTGTAGTGCTGCACAGTTGTTGAGAATCATTGAAAGTGCAGGGGTGAGTGATATTGTAGCTGTTTGATGCTTCATCAGGCAATAAACTGAAAATGTGTTTTATTTTCTGATTGAAGTTACAAAATGTTTAACGTACAGACAGATAGTGAAATCCAACAAAAGATTAAAAGCAGACCGAAGCACTACAACTACAAGTTATAAAATATAATGACTTTAGATAACATGCTTAAATTTGACTCTGGTTTGAAAATGAAGGGAGTAAGAGAAAAGAGATTTCTGTGATTGTTAATGCAAATCTATAATCTAAAACTCAAACCAGATGGGGCAAAGGCAGGTCGGCTTGTGATCCATGGAGCTGAACTATGAACACTCTAGTTAATGGTGAAAAGTTATATAACCAGTGTCGCTGTGCTCCCTCCTAGTTGTGCAGAGAAGACGTTATTATGATTAATTTCTTAATTTAATATCTTCTTAAAAAAGATTCTTGATAGTTTAAGCTGAGTTAAACAGTTTGTTTGGGGAAATTCACTACGACTTACCACAAGGGAAAAGGACTTTAGTCATCTTTTACACAGGTAAAGAACGTAAAATGTAAGACACAAAATAAAAACACATACACAGCACAATATAAGCACATACTGTATAGCACAGTGCAGCAGAATCTCCTGTCAATACTAAAAAGTGTTTATGTGTAAAGTTTTTGTGTTAGATTAACACCCTCAGTTGATATAACACTAGTAATTTGCTGTGTAGTTCATGTCTGTTTATATGTCAACCAGTCAAAATGAACACGAGCTTGTCACAGAGATGAGGCTATTTTACTACTGTATGTGCCTAACGCATAATCTAGCACTCCTGTCAGTAGAAATAGATTGTCTTAGTAGTATTGATTATGTATCATCATTGATCAGTTTGTTATGTCAAGGAAGCTTAACCAATGAAGTGTCTTTCATTGGTTAATATGCATGGCTAAGGATTTACTTGTAAAACATTATGAAGAGTTGATATGTATAAATATATATACACATACATGCATAATTTTCTATAAAATATGCCTAGCAAAAATCTTAACCTACCACCTAAACTGTTGATTTATACAGCTTGAAGACTCAAAGGAATCATTGGAGCTGATTAACATCTCTCTTCATGAGTCACCCACGCACAACTTGAGGCGCACAGTTGCATGAGTATTGTATGCATGGCAGGACACCACAGAGGAAGCTGATGTCTCCAAAGATACTTTTATTACCACTGTATATAAATTTGTCTCTGAAAAATCCATTTAGGTATCACAACAGTGCTCACCATGACAACTCTAAGTACCATCTCCAGGAAGTCCCTGCCCAAGGTTTCCTATATCACTGCTATGGACCTGTTTGTCTCTGTCTGCTTCATTTTCACCTTTGCTGCCCTCATGGAGTATGGCACTCTTCACTACTTCACCAGCAATAGACAGACAAAGAAATCTAAAGCCAACAATAACACACAGGTACCTATCTTTGTGTTTGTTGTTTTTTCTTAATTTTCTTTTTTCTTCATGTTTTTCAGTTTCATTTTTTCATGAAATGTACTAGCAATATAGTTTGTGTTTTCCTTCTCAGCAGAAAGCATCCAGTATGGTGAACATCCGACCTGGCACATCCCTCCTGCAGATGAACAACATTGTGCCCTATCATGAGGAGGATGACTATGCTTATGAGTGTCTGGATGGAAAAGACTGCACTAGCTTTTTCTGCTGCTTCGATGACTGCCGTTCAGGTGCCTGGCGTGAAAACAGGATGCACGTGCGGGTTTCCAAAATTGATTCTTACTCACGAATATTCTTCCCCACTGCTTTTGGCCTATTCAATCTGGTTTATTGGATAGGATATCTGTATTTATAAAAGCAGTAGTTCTTAAAAGGTGACTAGAGTTTAACATCTGTAAGCATTTCCAAAAAGCAGAGCTGCTAATTTCTAAACGTGGGAAAAAAAGAAACAAAATTAAAATCTGACTGGCAGTGCCTTGTCTACCCCAATGCTTGCTACTCTGTTAGTTTATGCTTCGTCACTTCTCATACTTATTTTAAGAGCAAAGAAAACAATAAGACTGGTTTTTATCCGTTTTCTGTCTGCTATAGAGGACTTGCAAGTATTGATAGTAAAAGGGATTTGAAAGGATTATAATTCAATAACTACAATTTAGCAGCTCTGACCCAAGAAATTATTGTACCAGTAAAACTATGTATATGTATATATATATATATATATATATATATATATATATATATATATATATATATATATATATATATAATGTTTGTTTACTCTTTGCCACTGTGCTATAGAATTTATTGAGAAGCAGGAAGCAAGGAAGTGGAGGTACGCTACTCTTTGTAGCTGTGTTAAAGAATGGAGAGGTATTGTTCCTTCTCTTAAAGGTATAGTCCCTGAATTTCTTAGAGGGCCAGTAGTTCTTAAGATGTAAACTCAATGGTTAGTTTAGAGGGTTTTAATGTCCCCACTTACTTGGGTACACTAATAGTCACTGTAACACAACTAGGGAACATGTCTGTGAAGATTCTCAGTCATCCATTTGAATTTATCTATAAGCTGATTCATGGCAACTGGACTTCTAGTAGGTAACTGACTCAGCTTCTAGACAACTTCAACTGGATGACTGAAAATCTTCAACTTGCCATGACTCAGCTCCTAGACAACCAGGGAACGTATCTTTAAATACTTGAGCAACTGCATTGTTCATAGGGTTCTATTTTTCTAGGCAACACCTCACAGCATTATGATGAGTGAGGTCAAACTGGGCTAGTCTCTGCTCAGAAGATACTGAATGGAATAAATTTGTATCCTCTGTCAAACAGTGAATTGTCATGAACAATGATGATCGTATTTCCAGCAGCCAGATTTTATATTCTAAAGTATCGTTAAAAAAAAGATGTGCTTTGTTCAGGCAAATGATTATGCTGTATGATCTAAAAGCACCTCAGTTCCAAGTTGAAATTCTAAATCACACATTTTCTTTCAGAAAACTGTCATTTATTTTACAGCTCATAAATTACTTGAATTTCCTTTTATACAGTTCTGCTGGATGTAAAAGACAGATATTTCTACCACCCTGAAAAGAATGAATCTTAGAATTACTCAGCACAACATTAATGTCCTAATGGCAGCTGTCAATTTACTTTTCCACTCCTCATCTGCACAGAAATACAGTAAATAATTTCATGAGCAATGGGAGATGTTCAGAAAGTTACCATGTAACTTGATATGATCTAGTTTACTCTGAATTAGCAGTGGATTGATCAGTATGAACCTGCAATGGACTGGTAACCTGTCCAGGGTGTACCCCTGCCTTTCACCCAGAGATCACTCCAGCAGATCCCCGTGACCCTAAATAGGAATAAGCGCGTATAGATAGGATATGGATGGATGAACATTTTGAATCTTTTTTGCTAATTTTCATTGTTTCTTTCTAGATTTGTTTATAACATTGTGATGTTTATAATATTGTGATGTTATGCTACTGTTTCTGACTTTTTAGTCAGTAGTTTGGTATCTACATCAGAATTTTAGCATCATGATTTCTGTCCTCATGTTGACTTTAAGAAAGTTGACCAGTAATGAAGAATTTTCACATTTCAAAATTAGTCTGCACTAAGTGCCAGTGCATACAGCTGTGGGTCAGAGAGTTGGAGAATTTAAAGTGGCGGTAAAAGGGGTCAGTCGCTAATAATAAGCAAGTAAGTTGAACTTCGGTAATACTATTTAAAACAACATAATTGTCTCTGTTGGACAGTGCAGAAATTATAAGGGCTTTTATGAAGTCAAGTATTGCGCATACTAATACAAATGTATTATGGTATAAGTACATTTTTGCTTTGTAACAGATGTGCAAAGCAGAAGTTATGAATATGTCATGAAATTATGCCATTATAAAAAAATATATGTACTCTGACATTATTTTTTAATTTGATGTTTAATTTGAAACATTTAATGTAAATAACATTTACATTAGAAATATTGCAAATATAGAAAAAAAAAGGCTTTAAGCCCTAAAACACTTGTACTCTTTTAAGATCTAATAGTTAACTTGCAGTATGCTGTGCATCCATATGCTAAATTCTTTTTTTCTGTAAAATTTAAAAAAGAAAACAGGTAAATATTCCTTCAGGTATTTTCTCATATTCTAAAATACAGCAATGGAACCAACACCACCCTAGGAAAAAATGCTACACCAACATTACCCATTATAAAATTGCAGACAAGAGGTTCTTTTCACATAAACCAAAGAAAGCATCAGAGAGATTGTTGCCTGCGAGTCCTCTGTAAATGTTTTGTCATATATCAGTTCTGATTGTATCAAGTCTCCAAATATGTCAAACCTCAAATACAAAATAATCTTAGCCCTTACGACAGCATTTCCTTTTTCCCATTATGCCATATTTCTGGTGTGTTTTCAGAATTTTCTAGGTGACCGAACTATGAATTGTGTATTTAGATGTCATCACCGAAGTAGTTTTCAACCACACTAACATCTAACTAGAAATGTACTTAAAGCCACATGAATCTATGCAAACATGAACACTTGAAATTGTTCTCTTTGGGTGTGAAAACTCCTATCTTACTTTCTTTAGTCTAATCAGGCGATGTGACATTTATTAAAACTTCTATAATGGTAATAAAGAAATTCTATATGAGTGCAAAATGTCTGTAAATCCAAATGAAATGGTAGCATTTTATACATAGATCATACACTTAGTTCAGTTTCCAGTTACTAGACTGGTTTTCTACAGTATTGGTACACCTTGCACCCCTTGTACTCCATATCTTAGATACAAAAAGCATATTTGATCATATTTCCATAAGACCTGTTGTTTACTGATATAACATTAATATAAAAAACAAATAACACACTAAAGTTTTTTCACAACCAGAAAAATATACCTACAATTAAATCATTGCAAAATAAAAACACTAACATATTTAACTTTCATTCAGAAGAGAAACTAAGAGCCCTTTTCATGACTGCTAGTGAACTAATGGGATTTATGTTGTGGAAATATATATTATGAATGGATCACTGAATTTATGTGACTAGTAGATGTAGTTAAACTACCCTCAGTGTTTTAATTAAACCACATTTTATTAGGGGTATATACCAGCCAAAGGTCTGTTTTTTTATACTGAGAATTTACAGCAGGCCAGTTTAAATACCGAAACTTTCTTCACACACTGCAACACTATCTAACCACTCAATGTACAAATTGATAAGCATCACACATCAGTGTTTTGTCCCACCGAGTACAGTTGAGCTTTCTCTCTACAGCCAAAATCACACAGAAATCTCTCCTACATCTCCTTTGCAAGGAAAATACGAATGACAGATGTTCTTCTAATGTAGCATTTATAGGAGGTTTGGTAAACCTATTGATATTGTACCAAAAGGAATTTCTGCATTCTGCTAGATGGCTTGCAAAATATCATCATTGCAGTGCTTTTACATATTAATATAAGGTTGCATTTTAATGTAGTTTTTCGGGGGAGTCAAATTATGAACTTAATATGCTTAATTTTTACAATACCCCAGATTCTTCATTAATTTCAAGACACAAATCTGTGTCTTAGGGTTATAAACTAATCCTTCTGATAGTCCTGTAGGACTATAGGACCTTAGGTTGGCCAGGCTGTAGCACACCTTTCTTTTGGCATCATGATATTTGTTAAAAAAAAGTGTAGTTTCTTTTCATTTGTTCTGGATCTCAAGTGCAGAAATAGAATGCTGTGTTTTTCAGCCCATCAACCTCAAAACCATGTTCAATTATCAAAGGAACTTGACTAAATGTTCGAAGTTGACTGCTGTACTAATAACTGGCAGTGCACTGGAGTGCTACTGTATGCTCATGCCATATAAACATATCATCTGTGTACAATGTCATTCTTTGTCATGTCGTTTATATTGTATTGTGACTACTAATTCAATACACTGTGAGAAAATAAAGCAGTGCCTGGAAAAAATTAAAATGGTGTTATCAATTTGCTCTAGGAAACCATGTCTGATACAGTAAAATCTTTTATGTAATGAGTGCCGCCTACATTTTATTTTACTGGCCCAACCTTTTCCTTTCCTCTAAAAATGCAAAATAATAATAATGATTAAAATTTAAATTCTCACGAAAGTGGATTTTTCACAATTAGCAATTAACAATGCCACATGAAGAAGGTTAAGAAATAAGTTTCATGTCAGTGTCACATTCGAATAGTATACAGTTGAGGACAAAATTATTAGCCCCACCTATGAAATTTTAAGTTTAGTTCAAACTTTTACCAAGGGCTGTTAAACAGATCAAGGATTTTTTTAACACAGCTTACACAACATTTTATTTTGGATACTTACATTACTTTACTTTGCACACAGAAACACAAAATACTAAATATTTCACAAAATCTAAAAACCACCAGGGTCAAAATTATTAGCCCCCGTGATGCTAATAGTCAATTGTGTATCCTTTTTGCTGGATAACAGCAAGCAGTTGTTTGCTGTAGTTTGTAACTGGTCTGTGACACATCTCCTAAGGAAACACAGCCCATTCTTCTTTGGCAAATCTCTCAAGCTCCTCCAGATTTGACGATCTTCTGGCATGAACCCTGGTATTAAGTTCACCACACAGATTTTCAATGGGATCCAGGTCAGGGCTTTGTACAGGCTATCTGTGAAGATTCTCAGTCGTCCAGGGGAAGTTATCTAAAGGTTGAGTCATGGCAACTGGACTTTCACTTTTAAGGCCGAAATGTTTCACCACCCATCCGATGGCTTCATCAGTCTAAGAAAAAAGCTGGACTGGAACCTCCAATTTATCTTGTCCAGCAGGCACAACATCAGAAAGGCAAAGAAAGACAGAGCAAGAAAAGAAGCCACTGGAAAGAGAACTAATGAAAATGGGACAACCACAGAGGCCACAAAGGACAAATGGGTTAAGAACCTTTCAGACAGGGAACTCTCACAAGCAGAGAGAGATGTCCCAGCTAAGGGACTTAACTTTTCAGTCACACCTAAACATATTCCTGTTGTGGATTTTATTACAGCCACAGAATCTGCCATTCGCAACAATTCGCCAATCTAACACAGAAGCAGAGGAACGCCAGTTAAAAGTCGCTGCAACACTCTCTGGTTCTAAGCCAACACCACCCAACATCACCACCCAGGAGAGCAGGGCCCTATCATCCCTAAGGACGAGACTATTACCATCCTGCGGGCAGACAAAGGGAGATACACAGTGGTTTTAAACACAACAGACCATCATGAAAAAATAACCTCTCTCTTGGAAGACCAAAAGACCTACGAAAAGCTAAGAAGGGACCCCACCAGCACCTACAAGAAAAACGTGATTGACTGTTTAAAACAACTGGAAAAGAACAACGCTATTGACAGGACCACCTACTACAGGCTATATCCAGGGGATATCACAAAGAAGGAGCCCCTCTCAGGCCCATTGTCAGCAGCACCACTGGTAGGTCACACAGACCACCACCTCCGGAATTCAGAGGAATTTTCCTCCAGAGTCAGAGATCTGAAACTGGATAGAGATGAAACTGTGGTGTCCTTTGATGTTACATCCCTCTTCACTAGCATCCCCACCACCGATGCTTTAACATCTTTTAGGAGAAGACTAAAAGAGGACAGCAATCTCTCTACCAGGAGCAGCCTCAACCCAGACCAAATCTGCCTGCTACTGGACCTATTCCTGAATACCACATACTTTTCATACAGACAGAAACATAGATGTGCCATGGCAGACACAGGGAGATGCACAGTGATTTTAAACACAACAGACCATCATGAAAAAATAACCTCTCTTTTGGCCAATCTGTACATGGAAGAAGTGGAAAAGAAAGCTCCCATTTGAAGAAAGCTTCACAGGAACAGCACCAACCCACTGGTTCAGATATGTGGATGACACCTGGGTGAAAATCAAAATCCAGGAAGTTCAAGCCTTCACAGATCACATAAATGCAGTAGACACAAACATCAAATTCACCAGAGAGGACACCAAAAAGAACAGGCTATCCTTTTTGGACTGTGAGGTCGTCATCGGGTATGATAGGAAGCTAGACATAGAAGTATACAGGAAACCCACACACACAGACCTTCTTTTTGACTCCCATCACCCACTGCAGCACAAACTACAAGCCATCAGGACTTTATGCCACAGAGCAAACAACATCCCTACCTCTAATAGATGCCAAGAGAAAGGAGGATACACTTGAAGACAGCCCTCAAAACCTGTAGCTACCCCAAGTGGGCCTTCAACAAGGCAACATCCACATCAGGCAGAAAAACACACACAACTGAGCCTCAAGATCCACAGAGGAAAAACCTGGTCATTCCCTATTTAGCAGGTGTTTCAGAGAGGCTTAAATGGATTTTTGGGAAACATCAGATCAACATCATTTAAAGGAAACAGGACACTCATTTGAAGACAGTGATGTACATTTTGGACAGAGAAGATAGATGGTTTGAGAGAGGGGTCAGGGAAGCTATCTATGTCCGGAAAAACCCTCTCTTAACAGGGGTGGAGGGCTGAGACATAATCTGTCTTCAATCTACCAGGCTGCCCTTTCATCTGTTCCCAGGAAATTAAGGAACAAATCAAATGTTTCCCAGGGAGGACACACTCTGCAGACAGTTGGTGAATCACAGGGGTCACATGAGTCCACCATTAGATCCTAATGACCCTCACCTAAGCTCACTCCTTTGTTCACCTAACAAGCCTATTCAGACCAGGCGTGAAGTGAAACCAACTCAGGGGCATGGGTCTAACGACTCTCACCTGATTTACATAGCTCACCTAGTGAGCCTATCGGTCTAGGGGTGGAGTGAAACCAACGCGTGAGATCAATTGGAGGTTCCAGTCCAGCTTTTTACTTGGACCAATGAAGCCACCTGGATGGATGGTGAAACGTTTCAGCCTTAAAACTGAAAGCCCAGTTGCCATGACTCAACCTGTAGATTTGTAAAGGCTAGTCAATAATGTTCACTTTGGTGTTCTGAAGGTAGTTCTTCACCAGGACGCTGTTTCCTGGTAAGAGAATTCACTTCCTGTTGCAAGCGTGTTGTGCTGTGTAGTCTGTCTACGGATTAGCAACAGACTAGCTTTAGTCTAACACACCTAAAAACCAACTAAACTCTCTAAACAAATCAATAACTGCTAGATATTCCTATACTAGTCAAGGACCTTTCTATTTTGTCCGGTATTTCTTGCTAGTTCCAGACTCATTAGCCTACCAGTTAGCTTAGCTATCTAGTAATGTTAGCATGGCTTCTCCCTCTCTCTCCTGCTTGGTGTGACACATGTTTAGCTATTCCTCTGCCTCCCTTAGTGATAATGATACCTGTAATAAGTGCAGGGTTCTTGTAGCTTTGAAGGCAAGGATCACTGAATTGGAAGCGCAGCTCCACACGTTTGAACAAAAGCCGGTGTGCAGGTGTGGATCCGCCAAGCTCAGGGTCTGTTAGCTGTCAAATGGCAGCTCCAGAGCGGCCCAGAGAATTGGCCTGCGTGGTCTGAAGGGAAACATACTCCTAAGCAGAAGCCCACGGCTCATCATGTTGATGTCATGCTCATGCTGACGTTTCTAATTGATTTTCCCTGCTCAGCGACACACCCGCTGAGAAACCGACTTTGATAATTGGCGATTCCATAGTCAGAAACGTGAAGCTAGAGACACCAGCGACCATAGTCAAATGTTTCCTGGGGCCAGAGCGGGCGACATTGAGTCAAATTTGAAGCTGCTGGCTAAGGCTAATCGTAAATATGGAAAAATTGTTAATCATGTCAGCAGCAATGACACCTGATTATGTCAATCGATGGTCCGGTCGATTTGACAACTGATCACCAAATTGACTTACTGAAACCTGGCTAAAGCAGGATGAATATGTCAGTCTGAATGAATCAACCCCCCCAGTCACAAAAATGATCATGTTCCTTGAAGCACAGGTCGAGGTGGAGGAGTAGCAGCAGTCTTCCACTCAAGCTTATTAAACTTTCATCTTCAGAACAGTTATAACTCATTTGAGAGCCTCACTCTTAGTCTCTCACATCCAAACTGGAAAAAACAAAAACCAGTTCTACTTGTCATTGTGTATCGTCCACCTGTCCCTTACTCAGAGTTTTTAACTGAATTTCCAGACTTCCTATCTGATTTAGTGCTTAGTTCAGATAAAGTCATTATAGTGGGAGATTAACACTCATGTAGATGTTGAACATAATAGTCTCAGCACTGCATTTAGTTCAATATTAGATTCAATTGGTTTCAATCAAAATGTTAATAAACCCACCTACTGTTTCAATCACACCATTGTTCTTGTTCTTACCTGCGGCATTGAAATTGAACATTTAATAGTTTTTCCCCAAAATCCTATTTTGTCAGATCATTCTTTAATAACTTTCGAATTTAAGGTAATGGATCATGCAGCATTTGGAAGAAACTCACTAGATGTTTATCTGACAACAGTGTTGATAAATTTAAGGAAATGATTCCATCTTTATTTACATCTATGCTACCAACACAGTGGAGGGCAGCTGCCTCAATCCTACTCCCTACCAAATTGATCATATTGTTGACAGTGCTGTAGCCTCACTGCGTGATACTCTTGATACTGTGGCCCCTCTGAAAAAGAAGTTAGTGAATCAGAGGAGATTAGCCCCATGGTATAATTTACATATTCGTACCTTAAAGCAGGCATCACGAAGGCTGGAAAGGAAGTGGTGTTCCACAAATTTAGAGGAATTTTATCTACCCTGGTCTATTAACATATAAAAAAGCTCTCCATAAAGCCAGAATTGCATACTATTCATCACTAATAGAGGAAAATAAGAACAATCCCAGGTTTCGTTTCAGCACTGTAGCCAGGCTGACAAAAAATTACAGCTCTGTTGAGCCCAGTGTTCCCTTAGCTCTCAGCAGTGATGACTTTATGAGTTTCTTTACAAATAAATTTACAACTATTAGAGATAAAATTCATCAGATGCTTCCTATAGCTGCCATAAATGAATCTTCTACTACAGTAGCTTTTGAATCATAAGACCTCTGATGTTTAGACTGCTTCTCTCCCATAGATCTCTCTGAATTCACCTCAATAGTTGCTTCATCTACAGTGGGTACGGAAAGTATTCAGACCCCTTTAAATTTTTCACTCTTTGTGTCATTGCAGCCATTTGCCAAAATCAAAAAAGTTCATTTTATTTCTCATTAATGTACACTCAGCACCCCATCTTGACAGAAAAAAACAGAAATGTAGAAATTTTTGCAAATTTATTAAAAAAGAAAAACTGAAATATCACATTGGTCATAAGTATTCAGACCCTGTGCTCAGTATTGAGTAGAAGCACCCTTTTGAGCTAGTACAGCCATGAGCCTTCTTGGGAATGATGCAACAAGTTTTTCACACCTGGATTTGGGGATCCTCTGCCATTCTTCCTTGCAGATCCTCTCCAGTTCTGTCAGGTTGGATGGTGAACGTTGGTGGACAGCCATTTTCAGGTCTCTCCAGAGATGCTCAGTTGGGTTTAGGTCAGGGCTCTGGCTGGGCCAGTCAAGAACGGTCACAGAGTTGTTCCGAAGCCACTCCTTTGTTATTTTAGCTGTGTGCTTAGGGTCATTGTCCTGTTGAAAGATGAACCTTCGGCCCAGTCTGAGGTCTTGAGCAGAGGTTTTCTTCCAGGATATCTCTGTACTTGGCCGCATTCATCTTTCCTTCAATTGCAACCAGTTGTCCTGTCCCTGCAGCTGAAAAACACCCCCACAACATGATGCTACCATCACCATGTTTCACTGTAGGGATTGTATTGGGCAGGTGATGAGCAGTGCCTGGTTTTCTCCACACATACCGCTTAGAATTAACAGCAAAAAGTTCAATCTTGGTCTCATCAGACCAGAGAATCTTATTTCTTATTTCTGTCTTGGAGTCCTTCATGTGTTTTTTGGCAAACTCTGTGTGGGCTTTCATGTGTCTTGCACTGAGGAGAGGTCTCCGTCGGGCCACTCTGCCATAAAGCCCCGACTGGTGGAGGCTGACTTTGTGGAACTTTCTCCCATCTCCCTACTGCATCTCTGGAGCTCAGCCACAGTGATCTTTGAGTTCTTCTTTACCTCTCTCACCAAGGCTCCTCTCCCACTATTGCTCAGTTTGGCTGGAAGGCCAGGTCTAGGAAGAGTTCTGGTCGTCCCAAACTTTTTCCATTTGAGGATTATGGAGGCCACTGTGCTCTTAGGAACCTTGAGTGCTGCAGAAATTCTTTTGTAACCTTGGCCAGATCTGTGCCTTGCCACAATTCTGTCTCTAAGCTCCTTGGGCGGTTCCTTCATGATTCTCATTTGCTCTGACATGCACTGTGAGCTGTAAGGTCTTATAAAGACAGGTGTGTGCCTTTCCTAATCAAGTCCAATCAGTTTAATTAAACACAGCTGGACTCCAATGAAGGAGCAGAACCATCTCAAGGAGGATCAGAAAAAATGGACAGCATGTGAGTTAAATATGAGTGTCACTGAAAAGGGTCTGAATACTTATGACCATGTAATATTTCAGTTTTTCTTTTTTAATAAATTTGCAAAAATTTCTACATTTCTGTTTTTTTCTGTCAAGATGGGGTGCTGAGTGTACATTAATGAGAAATAAAATGAACTTTTTTTTATTTTGGCAAATGGCTGCAATGACACAAAGAGTGAAAAATTTAAAGGGGTCTGAATACTTTCCATACCCACTGTAAATCATCAACACGTCTCTTAGACCCGATTCCAACTAGACTGCTCAAAGACACCCTGCCATTAGTTGGTTCATTTTTAGTAGACTTGGTAAATTTATCTCTAGTATCAGGCTACATACCACAGGCTTTTAAGACTGCAGTAATCAAAAAGCCTAGTCTTGATCCAGGAGACTTGGCTAATTATAGACCAATATCCAACCTACCATTTATTTCTAAAATCCTTGAAAAAGCTGTTGCTAAGCAGCCATCAGACCACTTACACAGGAATGAACTATTTGAAGATTTTCAACCAGGATTTAGAGCACATCATAGTACAGAAACAGCACTGTCAAAAGTCACCAACGATCTTCTCTTAGCCTCAGATAATGGTCTCATTTCTATACTTGTCCTGCTGGACATTAGTGCTGCATTTGACACCATCGGCCACAGTATCATATTTTAGAGACTGGAGCATGTGATTGGAATCAAAGGAACAGCATTAAAATGGTTCCAATCTTATTTATCAACCAGATTCCAATTTGTTCATGTCCATGATGAACCTTCCATGTGCACAAAAGTTAGTTATGGAGTTCCACATGGTTCTGTGCTAGGACCGATTCTGTTCACCATATACATGCTTCCTTTAGGCTAGACTTAAAACCTTCCTTTTTGACAAAGCTTATAGTTAGGGTTGGTTTAAGTAACCCTAAACCAAGGGTTTAGTCCCTTACTTATGCTGCTATAGGCTTAGATTGCCTGAGGACTCTCCATCGGTGCACTGAGCTCCCCTACCCTAAACCCCCACTACCTTTCCCCTCTCATTATCTTCTCTCCTTCCCTCCTCCCACCTCATGTATATTCCACCATTGAATGTCACGAACTTTGTGCTAGTTTGTGCTCTCTCTCTGTCCTCTCTCTCTCTGTACCTTCTGCAGGTGTCCCTGGTCCTGGAGCCATGCAGTTACTGGCCCCACCAACCCACAGTGTCTATTTGTTGTTTATTGTTGCTGTTCTTTTCTATCTCCTCTATCCACTCACCCCAACCGGTCGAGGCAGATGGCTGCCCAAACTGACCCTAATTCTGCTGGAGGTTTTTTCTACCGTTAAAGGGAGTTTTTCCTCTCCACTGTCGCCAAGTGCTGCTCCATTGGGATTTGTTGGGGCTTTATTGTTTGTTTGTTTTTTGTATGGTGCCTTGAGATGATTTAAATGTGATTTGGCGCTATACAAATAAAACTGAATTGAAATGAATTGAATACTACAGCTGCAATATAGCCACTGTTTTTGTGCATTGTATTGGGTGCATGCTGCATTGTATTTTTTATGCTTTTATGTAGGGGCCCCACTGCACAAGGTCATCATCACTTGATGAGGAATAAATTGTTTGACTTTTTAGAAGCTGTAGTCGCATATTCGCATCGCCTTTGACACCTCTGCAGTGCATTTAATTTGTCTCAAAATCTTTCTTTTTTGCAACAATAAGTCATACAACTATCAGTCAGGTAACCCTAAAACAGATGTAGACTATAGAGATACCTTTAAGCCAACAAGAGCCTATATGGTTTCTGGTGTCCACGTCACCTTGTCATTCAATTCAATTCAATTCAATTTTATTTGTATAGCGCCAAATCACAATACAAATCATCTCAAGGCACTTTACAAAAACTAAAACTAAAAACCCAACAATTCCCTTATGAGCAAGCACTTGGCGACAGTGGAGAGGAAAAAACTCCCTTTAACGGAAGAAAAAAACCTCCAGCAGAACCGGGCTCAGTTTGGGCGGCCATCTGCCTCGACCGGTTGGGGTGAGTGGATAGAGCAGAGAGAAAAGAACAGCAACAATAAACAACAAATAGACACTGCAGGTTGGTGGGACCAGTAACTTCACATCAGCGATAAACAGCTCCAGGACCAGGGACACCTGCAGAAGGTACAGAGAGAACAGAGAGAGAGGGAGAGAGCACAAATTAGGGGAGAGAGAGAGCACAAGGTTAGTGACATTCAATGGTGGAATATACATGAGGTGGGAGGAGAGAAGAGAGAGGAGGGGAAGGGGGGGGGGGGGGTTAGGGTAGGGGAGCTCAGTGCACCGATGGTCCTCGGGCAGTCTAGGCCTATAGCAGCATAACTAACTAAGGGATGGTTCAGGGTTGCCTGAAGCCAGCCCTAACTATATGCTTTGTCAAAGAGGAAGGTTTTAAGTCTAGCCTTAAAAGTACAGAGAGTGTCTGCCTCCTGAACCCCGGCTGAGAGCTGGTTCCACAGGAGAGGAGCTTGATAGCTAAAGGCTCTGCCTCCCATTCTGCTTTTGAGAACTCTGGGAACCACAAGTAGGCCTGCACTCTGAGAGCGAAGTGGTCTATTGGGATAATATGGTACTATGAGGTCTTTAAGGTATGAAGGAGCTTGATTATGAAGGGATTTGTATGTGAGAAGAAGGATTTTAAATTCTATTCTGTATTTTACAGGGAGCCAATGAAGAGAAGCCAATATAGGAGAAATATGATCTCTCTTGCTAGTTCCTGTCAGGACTCTGGCTGCGGCATTCTGGATTAATTGGAGGCTTTTTATTAAGATATTAGGACATCCAGATAGTAATGAGTTACAGTAATCTAGCCTTGAGGAAACAAATGCATGGACTAGTTTTTCTGCATCATTTTGAGACAGGATGTTCCTAATTTTGGAAATGTTGCGCAGGTGAAAGAATGCAGTTCTAGAAATTTGTTTTATGTGTGAGTTAAAGGACATGTCCTGGTCAAAAATAACTCCAAGGTTTTTTACAGTAGTGCTGGAGGCCAGGGCTATGCCATCTAGAGTAGCTATAATTTTAGAAAAGTTATTTCTGAGATTTTTAGGCCCAAATATAATGACTTCTGTTTTCTCCGAGTTTAAAAGTAAAAAGTTACTGGTCATCCAGGCCTTTATGTCAGTTAGACAGGCTTGAAGTCTGGTTAACTGGTTTGTGTTAACAGGTTTAATAGATAGATATAACTGAGTGTCATCCGCATAGCAGTGGTAATTAATAGAGTGCTTCCTAATGATATATCCTAAAGGAAGCATGTACAGGGTGAACAGAATCGGTCCTAGCACAGAACCTTGTGGAATTCCATAACTAACTTTTGTTCGTGTGGAAGGTTCATCATGGACATGAACAACCTGGAATCTGTCCGATAAATAGGATTGGAACCACTTTAACGCTGTTCCTCTGATACCAATCACATGCTCCAGTCTCTGTAATAAGATGTTGTGGTCAATGGTGTCGAATGCTGCACTAAGGTCTAGGAGGACAAGTATCGAAACAAGTCCATTATCTGAGGCTAAGAGAAGATCGTTGGTAACTTTCAACAGTGCTGTTTCTGTACTATGATGTGCTCTAAATCCTGATTGAAAATCTTCAAATAGTTCATTCCTGTGTAAGTGGTCTGATAGCTGCTTAGCAACAGCTTTTTCAAGGATTTTAGAAATAAATGGTAGGTTGGATATTGGTCTATAATTAGCCAAGACGTCTGGATCAAGACTAGGCTTTTTGAGTAAAGGTTTGATTACTGCAGTCTTAAAGGCCTGTGGTACGTAGCCTGATACTAGAGATAAATTTACCAAGTCCAATAAAGATGAGTTCATTAATGGCAGGGTGCCTTTAAGCAGTCTAGTCGGGATGGGGTCCAAGAGACACGTTGATGATTTCGATGAAGCAACTACTGATGTAAATTCAGAGAGATCTATAGGAGAGAAGCAGTCTAAACATAACTGAGGTCCTACAGATGATTCAAGAGCTACTGTAGTAAAAGATTCATTTATTGCAGGTATAGGAAGCATCTGCTGAATTTTATCTCTAATAGTTGTGATTTTATTTGTAAAGAAACTCATAAATTCATCACTGCTGAGAGGGCTCAACGGAGCTGTGACTTTTTGTCAGCCTGGCTACAGTGCTGAAAAGAAACCTGGGATTGTTCTTATTTTCCTCTATTAGTGATGAATAGTATGCAGTTCTGGCTTTATGGAGAGCTTTTTTATATGTTAGTAGACTGTTTTTCCAGGCTAGAAAAATTTCCTCTAAGTTTGTGGAACGCCACTTCCTTTCCAGCCTTCGTGATGCCTGCTTTAAGGTACGAACATGTAAATTATACCATGGGGCTAGTCTTCTCTGATTCACTAACTTCTTTTTCAGAGGGGCTACAGAATCAAGCGTTTCACGCAGTGAGGTTACAGCGCTGTCAACAACATGATCAATTTGGTAGGGAGTAGGATTAAGGCAGCTGCCCTCCACTATGTTTATACTTGGCATAGATGCAAATAAAGATGGAATCATTTTCTTAAATTTATTAACAGCGTTGTCGGATAAACATCTGCTGTAGTGGAATTTTCTTCCAGACGCTGCATGATCCATCATTTTAAATTCGAAAGTTATTAAAGAATGATCTGACAAAACAGGATTTGGGGGAAAAATTATTAGATGTTCAATTTCGATGCCATAGGTCAGAACAAGATCAAGGGTGTGATTAAAACAGTGGGTGGGTTTATTAACGTTTTGAATGAAACCAATTGAATCTAATATAGAATTAAATGCAATGCTGAGGCTGTTATTTTCAACATCTACATGAATGTTAAAATCTCCCACTATAATGACTTTATCTGATCTAAGCACTAAATCAGACAGGAAGTCAGGGAATTCAGTTAAAAACTCTGAGTAAGGAACAGGTGGACGGTACAAAATGACAAGTAGAACTGGTTTTTGTGTTTTCCAGTTTGTATGTGAGAGACTAAGAGTGAGGCTCTCAAATGAGTTATAACTGTTCTGAGGATGAAAGTTTAATAATAAGTTTGAGTGGAAGATTGCAGCTACTCCTCCACCTCGACCTGTGCTTCGAGGAACATGATAATTTTTATGACTGAGGGGGGTTGATTCATTCAGACTGACATATTAATCCTGCTGTAACCAGGTTTCAGTAAGATAAAGTAGGTCAATTTGGTGATCAGTTATCAAATCATTTACTAACAGAGATTTAGAAGAAAGGGACCTAATATTTAATAATCCACATTTGACAGTTCTGTTTTTCTGTTCAATAAGAGGAGTGGTCTTAATTTTTATTAAGTTTTTATGAATAACTCCTCTTCTGTTAACTTCTGATTTATTTGATTTATATGTTCGAGGGGCAGACACAGTCTCTATGTGGTTTGAGGGGGGCGGCGGCTCTAAGGAAACTGCAGAGAAGCGTTTTAGACTGAGTCTCTGCATCCCGGTCCCCACCCTGGATTGTCAGGCTTTAGGTCGGCTAATAAACTCGGCCAAATTCCTAGAGATGAGAGCTGCACCATTCAAAGTGGGATGGATGCCGTCTCTCGCTACCAGACCGGGTTTTCCCCAGAAAGTGGCCCAATTGTCTATGAAGCCCACATCGTTTGCTGGACACCACCTAGACAGCCAGCGACGGAACGACGACATGCGGCTAAACATGTCATCGCTGGTCAGATTGGGGAGGGGTCCAGAGAAAACTACGGAGTCCGACATTAATTTGGCAAAGTTACACACCAACTCAACATTAATTTTAGTGACCTCCGATTGGCGTAATCGGGTGTCATTGCTGCCGACGTGAATAACAATTTTCCCATATTTACGATTAGCCTTAGCCAGCAGCTTCAGATTTGACTCGATGTCGCCCGCTCTGGCCCCAGGAATACATTTGACTATGGTCGCTGGTGTCTCTAGCTTCACGTTCCTGACTATGGAATCGCCAATTATCAGAGTCGGTTTCTCAGCGGGTGTGTCGCTGAGCGGGGAAAATCTATTAGAAACATGAACAGGCAGGTGATGAGCCGTGGGCTTCTGCTTAGGAGTATGTTTCCTTCGGACCGTCACCCAGGCTAATTCTCCGGGCTGCTCCGGAGCTGCCCTTGGACCGCTAACAGACCCTGAGCTCGGTGGCTCCACACCAGCTAACGGGGCTAGGCTAGCTGGCTTTTGTTCGAAGGTGCGGAGCCGTGCTTCCAAATCAGTGATCCTCGCCTCCAAGGCTAACAGAACCTTACACTTAATACAGGTATCATTATCGCTAAAGGAGGCAGAGGAATAGCTAAACATGTGGCACACCGAGCAGGAGAGAGAGAGAGAGGGAGAGGCCATGTTAGTTAAGCTAACTAGCTAGCTAAGCTAACCGGTAGGCCAACGAGCGCTAAGTCAGGAAATAGCAACAAACACCGGTCAAAACAGAAAGGTACCCGACCAGCACCGGAATGCAGCAGCCAGTGAACCGTTCAAAGTCTAGCCGGTTCCCAGGTGTGCCAAACCACAGCTAGTCTGCCGCCAGTCTGCAGACGAACCACACAACACACACAACACGACACGCCTGCAAGACAAAAGTGATTCGCTTACCCGGATGTTCAACTACTCACCTCCCAACTAGAGTTGCACTTTTTAGAGAAGATAATGTGATTGCAGTCCATCTGCAGCAGGAGGCAGAGGTGCACTAAAAATACAAAATTTGGAATAAGTATTTTTACAGTAGAAACACCTTGTTAGGATCAAAAGTCTAAATTGTTTATCATAGAATTTATTCACTGCTATAAGTAAATGTACATGTGATCTTGTTGAGTAATTGAACTTTTGACTGCTTTGAATGTTGACAGCTCAACACATGTCAGTTGTCCATATGTTGTAAGAATGTATGCGTTTAGGAAGTGAAACAGACCCGCTCTGGGGGCAAGGAACTTGTGACACCAAGTGTCCCCTGGTTGAACTTCATGAATCTATAGGGACAAAAGCCAGTTTCCTTGTTTCTAAAGCGAACGTGATATATGTTAAAGGTCTTCTGTGCAACTATTGCGTAACCTTGTTTGCTATAAATAAAGAAGTCTGTGTGAAGCTCGGGGCTGCAGCCACAAACCCAAGAAGAGACGTCTTCTTGCAGCCACGAGCTGATCCCAGCCTGAAAAGATGCAACGTGTCTCTTGTTAAATGTTTGAGTAGAACCAACATTTATTGGTGTTTCCGCCCGGTTTCCAATACGGCATCAACGGTGAAGAGGAGGACAGCGAGGACAGGATGCTGAAATCTGTGCACAGTCAGCCTCGGTAGGAGGTTGTGAAAACCCACCCTCGTGAATTCGACGGGAGGTCAGCTGTTTCTCTCCAACGTTGGTCCTCTCCATCGTTTCTGCTTGACGGAAGCCGAGCCAGAAGACACGCACATCTGAGCTGGGGTAAGCTGCGTGGTTGGGGGTCCGGGACCCCATACAGTGTCAGGGACACTAGAAAGCAGCTGAAAGAGTTCGTCCGGGACGAACCCTATGTCAGGGACATAGCAGTGTCAGGGACACTAGGAAGCAGCTGCAAGAGTTCGTCAGGGACGAACCCTATGTCTGGGACATAGAAGTGTCAGGGACACTTAAATAGGAAAAGCGCTATTCGTCTGGGACGAAAAGAAAGTATCAGGGATACTGAAACACGTGTGAGTGAATGAGAATGTGTGATTGATGGTAGTTGACGGACTATTGTCGGCTGAGTAGAACAGTGTCACTACCTATTTAAACTGTGTGTTATTTGTTGGGCACAAGTAAAAATTGAAAAGTTGGGTGTGGTGGACGGCTGTATCCGCAGGTAATTAGTATCTGTAGAAGCTTGATACAGTGGACGATCCCCATGCTGTTGTGACTGATCGTTTGCTTGTGCCAAAAGTTGCAACTATGGGAAAGGGAAACAGTAAACCCCAATTGGCTGGGGATTCTAAATTCATGAACACTTACTCCCCTGGATCCGCAAGGTATTTAGGGGAATGGAAGAAGAAGTATGAGTTTCCAGGAAAATTGGAAACCTGCGCATGCGATAAATTGGTAACTCAGAAGTGGCTATAGCAGAACCTAAGAAAATTGATAAGTTTAAACTTCAGCTTATTGAAGCAGTAAAGTGGCAGGAACAAGCCGAGAAGCGCAGACAGAAAAAGAAAGATAAGAAATCCCTCATAGCAGCGCTCCAAGAGGACCCTGCTGATTTTGTTGGGAGGCCACTAGCACTTATCCAGCAGGAGGAGGATAAGAAAAAGAAGCCTAAGCCAGCCCAAGGGGAATTGGCGGCCCGAGGGCCACAGGTGACTGCAGCACCAAAGGCCAAGCCGGAGGCGACGGAACCGCAGTCTCAAGGTTCGTCTACAGGCTCCGCTCCCCCTCTTCCTCCTCCACCTCTCCCGTTCGGGTTTGGTTGGCTGAGTCCTTCCCATTCGCGGTCGGGAAAGCAGTATGGCCCTTACGGTGAGGTACAGACAGAGCTGTCAGCCATGGTCAAGCGAGATGAGCCATGGGGACCACGACCTGATCCCCCACCGTGGCCACCAACGGACCCGACTAGCATTTTTCCTGCAATTGAGGTACCTAATCCTCATTTTGGAGTAAGTGGAGATAACAAACCTCTCCTCTTAGTTAGACGCCCATGGTCATGTAAAGAGTTAGAAGATGCAGTTAAAGGCCTGGGTGACCCCCTGGCTAATGTCCACCAGTGGATTGTTAATCTTCAGCAGTTGAGACAAACATATAATTTAGATGGACAGGAAATTGACTCAGTATGTAGGAAAGCTTTGGGTCATAGATATGGGGGAGTCAGAGGCAGTTATACAGGAACTGATCTGAATGGGTTTCCCTTAGCACCTAGGTCACGGGAGCTTACGGGAGAAGTAGAGGAGCTGATGGAGAGGGTAGAGAAAAAGTTTGTAAAACCTCCTGATTACCAGGCCATTGCCCAATGCAAGCAGAAAGAAGGAGAGGATGTACAGGATTATAGGGGAAGGCTAGAGGAAGTGTTTAAAGCAAATAGTGGTCTGGATCATGATGATGATTCTAAGAGTGCCTATCAGCAACAATTAAAACAGGCTTTATTAAGTGGCTTCCTCCCCTCCATCACTCACCACACTCAGAAAGCCTCCCCCCAGAGCAGATGCATGTTACTCTCTATTATAAATACACTCCAGGTCCAGATTTTGATTATGTACAGAAGTTTGAGAAGTTAGGGCCACAGAGGATAACGCTTAAGACCCTTTATACTGATAGGAAAGGACAGGCAGTCTGCTCTGTTAGTCTTCCTCCAGAAGCTAAGCGTCTCTTGAAGGGATGGTCACCTAATCCTCATTTGTCAGTGTCTAAGACGAATGACATGTATTGGGAGGAGTTAAAACAGTTTTTGAATAAAGCTGAGAGTATTTGTGATTGGCATGAAGAAGAAGGAGGCTGGTTTCTGGTCTCAAAGCAAAACTGATGTAGGCCTAATGACCACTGCTCCAGAAGTTACTATCAAACCTAAATCTGATTATAGACCTAGGATAAAGCAGTATCCCCTTAAACCAGACGCCCTTCAGGGAATCAAGCCTGTGGTACAAGAGATGCTTGATGCAGGAATCCTGGTGAGAGCACCAGAGGCTCAGTGTAACACCCCTATATTCCCAGTGAAAAAGGCTGATGGGAGGAGTTGGAGGATGATTCAAGACTTAAGGGAAGTAAATAAGGCAGTTGAGAGTAGGGCCCCGTGTGTCCCAGATCCTCATACTTTGTTGAACCATATTAAACCTGAAATGAAGTGGTTCACGGTTGTGGATCTTAGTAATGCTTTTTTCTCAATCCCAGTACATCCAGACTCACAGGGATGGTTTGGGTTCACCTTTGAGGGAAAGAAACTCACCTACACCAGGTTGCCACAGGGTTATGTTGATAGCCCTACTATATTTGCATCAGAATTGGAAAATTGCTTATCTACATTCCATGTGCCCTCACATAGCCAAATTTTGACCTATGTAGATGATATTTTAATTGCATCAGACACTCAGCAACACAACAAGGACACAGCAATAGCACTGTTTAAACATTTGGAAAGAACAGGCAACAAAGCATCTCCAGAAAAACTGCAGTGGGCTGCTTCTGAAGTTGTATTCTTGGGTCATAAGCTAACACCAGAAGGCAGAGCCCTGACTGAATCCAGGAAAGCAGCTGTTCAGCAAGCCTGTAAGCCTATCACTAAGCAGCAGATGATGCAATTCTTAGGGCTGTGTAACTACTGTCGACAGTGGATTCCAGATTATGCTCAGGTAACACAACCACTGTTAGACCTGATTTATGAAACACCGATGGCCATGAAGCAGGAAATACAGTGGACTCCAGAAGGCGAGAAGGCTTTCTGTGAATTAAAAGAGCAGTTAGTGACCACACCTGTCTTGAGTCTCCCAGATTATAGTAAACCCTTTGTTCAAACTGTAGATTGTAAGGGGAGGTTCATGACCTCAGTGCTAACTCAGTTATCAGGAGGAAAGCAGAAGCCGGTAGCCTATTACTCTAAGAGGCTAGATCCTGTGGCTTGTGCTTTGCCTGCCTGTGTTAGAGCTGTGTGCGCCGCTGCAATGGCGATAGAAGCCTCAGCGGAAGTAGTACTTTTCCATCAACTCACATTGCTAGTCCCACACTCGGTTGACTTACTTCTGACAGAAACTAAAATGTCATTTTTGTCACCAGCCAGACATCTGTCAGTTATGGCGCTCCTAATGTCCCAGCCACATTTGACTATAAAAAGATGCTCTGCACTCAATCCATCTACATTATTGCCCACAGCTGAGGAAGGCACACCACACTGTTGTATTACAAACACTGAGGAGATGTGTAAACCTCGTAGTGATTTGAAGGATGTAGCCTTGGCTGAAGGGGAAGTGTGGTTTGTAGATGGTTCTTGTTTTAAGAATAATAACGGAGAAAATGTGTGGTTTTGCTGTGGTGTCTCAACAGGAAGTCTGTGTTGCAGGTCAACTCCCTTCTCATTTCTCTGCACAAGCAGCGGAAATAGTTGCCTTAACACAAGCCTGTCAGTTAGCAGAAGGGAAAAGTGTCACCATTTATACAGACAGTCAGTATGCTTTCTCCACATTGCACTTCTTTGCTGCACAGTGGGCCCGAAGGGGCATGAAGACGGCCAGTGGGCAATCAGTAAAGCACTCTATGCTGCTGCTAGACCTCCTTGCAGCAATTCAGTTACCGGCCAAAGTGGCAGTTTGTAAATGTGCAGCGCACACGCAAGGAGCAGATACTATTTCATTGGGTAATGCCAAAGCTGATGCTACTGCTAAGGCAGCAGCCCAAGGCCAGTTTGGCAAATGCAACTTGTACCTCCTTGCACACATCAATCAATCTATTGATACTGAAGTTCTTTCTGACATGCAAAAGCGTGCCCCGCCTGCTGAGCAACAGCTGTGGCTCAAAGAAGGGGCCATGATAGAGCAGGATCTTTTTAAGGTAAAAGATAAACTCTGCCTGCCTAGAAGTCTCTTTCATACGGCAGCTATTTTGACGCATGGGCCTTGCCATGTGTCAACAGGAGGGATGGTATATGCAGTGGAAAAGTATTTCTATGCACCAGGTTTTAATAACTACTCAAAAAATTTTTGTAAATCCTGTTTGACTTGCTGTAAGCATAACTCACAGGGAAACCTCAGACCAAAGAGAGGGAGATTCCCTAATCCGGACTATCCATTCCAAGTTATTCACATGGATTTTATAGAGTTGTCACAATGTCAGACATACAAGTATTGTCTTGTTTTGATAGATGCATACTCTAAGTGGGGTGAGATTGTGCCCAGCAAAAGTGCTGATGCACTGACAGTGGCTAAAGCGCTGTGTAAAAACATTATTCCGGATCATGGAATCCCACAGCGAGTCTACAGTGATAATGGTCCACATTTTGTGAATGAAGTAGTTACACAGATGTCTAAGCACCTGGGTTTTGAGCTGAAGAACCACTGTTCATACCATCCCCAAAGTGCAGGCCTGGTAGAAAGAACTAATGGCACTATAAAAATGAGACTGAGGAAAACAATGGAGCAAACGGGAAGAACATGGGTGGAATGTCTCCCTCTGGTAAAACTGTACATGAGGGTCACGCCAACAGACAAAGGCCTGACCCCGTTTGAAATCCTTTATGGAAGATCTTTTACACTTCCCATTTGTGAGAATGTGTGTGAAAAGCCTCAAGGAGAAACTACTCTAGCTGAATGGATGAGTAAGATGTTGCAGACTAGAGAAGTTATGAGTGCAAATAATCTGCCAAGAGATGTTTTGTCTCCACAGGTGCAGAGAGTTAAGCCTGGTGACCAAATCTTGATAAAGGTCATCAAAAGGAAGGCCTGGTCCACTCCCAAGTGGGAGGGGCCCTATACAGTGATCCTGACCACTCCCACTGCAGTAAAGATCCAGGAGAGACCCACGTGGATTCACCAGAGCCACTGTAAAGTATTACAGCCTTTGGGAGCCGAGTAAGGTGGAAGTCAGCCGGTATCAAAACCCTTGGCTGCCGAAGAGACCATCTGATCCTTACTCCCAGCTATGGCTCTCCACTGGCTGATTCTGTGCCTAGGGGCAGCAAGTACTCTCTGTCCTGTTGACACAGAAGTCATTAATAACACCACATGTTCCATGCAGCTGGAGCAGACCCTTGGTTCACTCTTACCATCTGTGCTGAAAATCGTACTACTACTAGTATTTTAGAAGGATGGACCCATGAGGGAGTCGTACAGCGGTGCTGTAGGCTGGTTGGGAATTTTTCCCTTTTTGAAGGTTTTCGCCCAACCTCCATTACCTGACACCATCTCATTTGACCTTTATGACATTGAATATGGAAATCCCTTAGGGAAACATATACAACTGATGTATTGAGCGTCAAACAGGAGGGAATGTTAGGATCAAAAGTCTAAATTGTTTATCATAGAATTTATTCACTGCTATAAGTAAATGTACATGTGATCTTGTTGAGTAATTGAACTTTTGACTGCTTTGAATGTTGACAGCTCAACACATGTCAGTTGTCCATATGTTGTAAGAATGTATGCGTTTAGGAAGTGAAACAGACCCGCTCTGGGGGCAAGGAACTTGTGACACCAAGTGTCCCCTGGTTGAACTTCATGAATCTATAGGGACAAAAGCCAGTTTCCTTGTTTCTAAAGCGAACGTGATATATGTTAAAGGTCTTCTGTGCAACTATTGTGTAACCTTGTTTGCTATAAATAAAGAAGTCTGTGTGAAGCTCGGGGCTGCAGCCACAAACCCAAGAAGAGACGTCTTCTTGCAGCCACGAGCTGATCCCAGCCTGAAAAGATGCAACGTGTCTCTTGTTAAATGTTTGAGTAGAACCAACACACCTGCTCACAAAGGAAGGAACTTGTTTCTTAATGGGAGGCTTTAGAATATTCAGAATTGTTTCAACATGCCTGGGTGAGAGGGATTTGCCTTCTGCTGTGATCACGACACAAAAAGATATACATTTAAACAAATTACAATTTAGATAGAAAGCCTTTGAATCCTTATGCAGAAAGATATGTTGGTAGTGCAACTGTCTGTTTCACATTGTTTGTTGTTGGGTTGCAGATCATTAAATCAAAAGTACTGCCTTCTGTGTGATCTGTTTTTTTCTAAGTGCATCGTTATAGATTGTAGGGCACTCAGAGTAGTCTGGACTAGATAAAAGAAGAACAACACAACAACATGTAACCCTTGCCAGGAATAAATAGATACCCAACTAGGAAGGAATTTTCTCACAATTTTAAATAACATTTCCTACAAGTCCTGCAAATGGTACAGTATTTTTTTATTTTAGAACAATAATCATATAATCATATAATAATAATAATAATCATCACAGCAATACCTGGTGTAAAAGATGACATGTTCACAGGCCATATAACGCAAGGCTATTTCGCAGACCGAGTCCCAATAGACAAACAATAACAACAATACAACACATAACGAATAAAACATATGATATAAACATTAAATGAGCAAAGATAAAGGAAAAAAAAACACACAAACAAAACACATGGCATTTAGCTGAAGTGCTTGTAGGTAAAGTCATTCCTACCTAATCACTGCAGCAGTGTAAGTAATGTAAAAATATATATATATTTTTTATGAAATAGTGTGTATAAATGTAAATTCTGTAGTGAAGTCTTAAGCATTATGTTATTTGGGGAGTGTGACCACTAGTAGGCATTCTCAGATAACAGGTGGCTTACCACCATTTAGAGAGTTGTTGTTAAGTAATTAACCCTTATTAGTCCCACAATGGGGAAACATAGCACACACCATGAACACACACCCAGAGCAGTGGGCACCTAGGGGAGCAGTGCTTTGCTCAAGATGCTTTGCTCTGGTATTGAAGCTGGCTATTCACTCCGCCCCACCGACAATTCCTGCCGGTCCTGAAACTTGAACCCGCAACTTTTAGGTTACTAGTCTGACTCTCTACCCATCAGGCCACAATAATTTGCCATACATCAGCACAACCCTTATATCCCAAATGTATCTAATAAGTCCATACTAACTAAATAAATTGCCACAAAAAAACCACAAAAAAACATTTTTTTACACATATTTTTCTAAATACAGAAATGTCATAGCTGTATCACTCAAAATTGTAAATATAAAAAAGTACAAAGTCCTTTCACACCACAGAAATTTTTTGTGTGTCCTTAGTTTTTGAGTGTTAGAGAAATTAAAATGTTTACCCTCCTGTGACCTAATTCACCTTACTTTAGTATAACTGAAACACTTCTGAATAGGGCCTATTGTGTATTGTGGAAATATAATTGTTGCTCTCAGTGAGCACAGTTTGCTCTAACCTTGACTATTTGATAAGGGCCCAGATGTCTTTCTGTGAGAAATCCCCTCCCTTTTGTATTTCCATGAAAACTGATGTGTTAGGCTGCAAGCAGCCAGTGATCCTCATGCTGTACCAAGGTGCTGTGTGACTGTTACTCCTTGCAAGTAAAACCTCTATATAATCTTACCGAAGTTCGTCCTCTGAGTATATTTGTTAAAAGAATTTACCTAACATTGAGATACAGTCATTTTTCTATAATAAAAACAAAAATAAAATGCACATTCTGTACAATGTCACAATATTCTTTGCCTTTATCACATCTGTAATAGAGTTGATAAAATCTCGCTTACTTTTTAATGCACATTGAACATTTAATACTAGCTAAAGACAATTATTTGCCACCACTAAGTTGTTAGCATTCCCTTTGGAGGTCGTATGTCATTTTTACATTTTGTCAGCCCATTTTACGCAACAAAAATGTTTAATTACAAATGTAACTGTAACGCTAGCTCTTGGCAAAAAATTTTAACTCTTACATATTGAGGGTATGCACAAATGTTACTTCCCCCTGCATTCTAACAAAGTGGAAAAACAAGTGGCAACATGGCTGCCTTCAGTAGGGAACTATGAAAATGAGAGTAAAACAGATGCATACTTACTTAAATTAAAGGTAGTTGGACTTCAGTGATCAACACGACTTACCCAAAAACCAGTTATTACAAACACTCCAAGGATTTTGTCCCTATGGCTCTGAGAGACGGTTATCCTGTACAGTTACAGTTTGACCTATGAACTTACTGACAAAGGTGAAAAGATATTTGAGGAACTGAAGATCACAGAGCCAGTGTAGGCTACTGAGGAGAAGACAAGGGGACAGCTTTCTTTGAGGATGTGGGACACCTACAGATGTGGCAGGATAACTGCTTCAAAGTTTGGTGCAGTTGTAAAGAGCAAGGACAACCAGCCCTCAGAGTCACTTGTGAAAGCCATATGCTACCCAAAGTGAACAAAGTTTACAACTGCTGCAACAAGGTATTATTAAGTTTGAAATTTAAAATTATTTAAATTATTAAATTATTTCAGATTCGTTGTTCACTAATTAAAATTAGTCGAGTGAATAGTAACATTTGTATAAAATTATTTTACACATGAATATTCACGCCTGAATTCTGTAGTTTGTACTTTTCCAGTTGGGGCATTCAGCAAGGGAGCAAGGCAAAGGAGGCATACATAAAGACCATGTCATCAAAACACCTCAATTTTGATGTAACAGCCTCTGGATTCTGCATTTCTCCACAGTACCCTTATCTTGGTGCATCACCTGATGGCAAGGTGTCTTGGGACTGTTGCGACTCTGGCTATTTGGAAATTAAATGTCCTGTCTTGGCAAAAGATAAGACACAGAGTATGTTTACATGGACAACAAAACTGATATTTATCAGAAGACAATACTCAATACTTAAGAATCTATCATTTAAACAGTCTTAATCCGGTTAAGGTCATAGTCAAAGTAAGCAATAATCTAATTAAGACATGTGCAGTACTCCTATTTTAGTCGCATTATGAAACGCATGTAAACACCTTAATCGCAATATGAACCTTCTGTGAGAGATTTTGCTGCATTTTGGCAGGATACCTACACACTCAAACATGCGGACATTTTCCTTCCATTCGGCATCATCAAATTCCATTAGAACAACTCTTTCCAACCAGTTCTTACTTCACACTCTAATCCAGTATCTCGATGTTTGTCGCGGTAGCATAATGTTGCCGAATGAAAGCACAGAATATGCCCATTGGTGCAGAAGATGCTGTCATCTGTGTGCATGTATTGCATGACAAGTAAATAAACCTAACTGCACTTGAAGCCTCCAAAAAATAAAAATAAAAATGAAATACCCAGAGGTGGAAAGAGTACAAAAATATTCTACTGAAGTAAAAGTACTATGATTTTGATAAAATTTTAGTACAAGTACAAGTAAAATGATCATTTTAAAAACCTAATTAGGTAAAAGTAAAAAGTAGCCCTTTCAAAATTTACTCAAAATAAAAGTTACTTAGTTACTTTGCAGTGCAAGTTCCTACTGGAACTTAGGCAGGTTCAGAAGGGTGTTTTTTTTTTGTCGTCATTACTGTCTGTAAGTCAGACCCTGACTGTCACATTGTTCATGCCAACCTGAAAGCATGCTTATTGGGCAGTCTTTCGAATTAAATTTTATCAATATCACAAACTACTTCTTATTGAAGTCTTGTATTCCTTGAAGTCTTGTATAACATATTCTAGTCATCTGTGCCGCTGTGATGTCATTTGGTTGTATTGTTTGGCTGTTTTCTGGATGGCAGATTGGATCTGTCTTCCCAAAGGACTGTGAAGGCTGACATTTTAAACTACAGACAAACATATGTGCTTTTTTCAGTTGCTTTTAAACATATTAATGACTAAAGTCTGATAACACTGAAATCAGAAAAACTGGGCAACAATAATATGTGAGCAGCATTTTTATACATGATTTCATTTTTGAGAAAACAGCGGAACATTGGTTCACAAGACTTTTGAGAACTGCATCTTATAGCCTAGAGTGTTTGCTTCAAAATGATGTGAAAATCATCTTGCTCACAGAAAACAATACACTGATTTAAAATTTCTAAGACACTTTTTTAGTAGAAAAAGATATATGCAAGCAAGCATGCCTGATCATGAATAATCATGTGATTTACCTGAGAAGACAAAGACTCGCATAATGAGCTGCATAAAGAGCCCTTCATTCAGGAATGTGGCTGAGAGGGAATTAGTGCAATGCAATGCAATGCAATGCAGATGCAAACATTCATCATCTGAGTCACGTTTTTCCTCGAGGACAAGGTAAACACTTTGTCACTGTCTGGAGCCATACGAAGCACTTCTTCACCCACGTAGCGTGCCATCATCCAAACTTACAGAAAAAGTGAGTAAATTCTATGATGAAGCTTGACATTTTATGTCATTTCCTGCGGGTGTGCACATAATTACCTGGCTCACCTCAGATTATTTCCATATGAACAGTGCGCTCAGTGTGAGGTGGGATCACATTAGCTATATTGAGGTGAGACAGGAGAAACTGTACAGCTCCTTACTTTCATACGGATTACATAAAAAGTGATTGTTTTCAACTTGAATTATTTCATTTAAAAGAAGACATTTCAAGCTTTCTATACATATATTTCCCATGTCTTTGAGGCAACTATTCGCTGAGATTCAAGTTGTTTTATTTATGTGTCTGTGAAGAGAGGTGACAAACACAGAGAAGACAGAGAGCACACCCTGTCTGCTATCTTTATTTTACAAAAGCACATTGTTTTGTTGTTATTATGAGTGTATACAAATAAAACTAGACCCTTTACAGATTCAAATGGTATATTGCTCTTATTTGTATGATCAAAACTGACGGAGTAATTTAAATTTGTTTCGGCGTTATCAGAAGATGCCACAAAACATGCTGGTGATCCCTGAGGGTTAACAAGTACAACAAATTTGGGAAACTTCTGTAATCCCTTTAGTTAGCCTGCTATACAATTACTGCATTTCTGGAAGGCATAAGCAAGAGTCTTCAGTTTGACCAATTACTTGAGTAATTGGTTGTAATGTTATTGTATGATGCAACAGTACTTCCACTCCTCAGCCTGCTGGCTTTACACGTTACAATTAGCTGTCTTGCTTTTCAGCATTTCTAGACTAAAACAAATTAATACCTATGTTAAACCAATACCCATGTTATTTGCTCAACTATGTAACAGACTGAAGTTGCTGCGGGTTTACGGTAGGATGTGGAGTGGAGTCTGGATCAGTAACGCTTCTTATGTTACATTACGTTCAATGACTGTAGAAGAGGTGTCTGTGGAGATTCTCAGTCATCCAGGTGAAGTTATCTAGAGGTTGAGTCATGGCAACTAGACCTGCTTGTGAGAAACACCAAAGCCCAGGTCCGCACAGGACCCCTCCCCGGGAGGGGAGTGGAGGATGGCAGCGGATCTTGAACAGCAGTTGAAGTTCCCCGCTGAGATCACCCAAACCTCCTTACGGCCTGACATCATCCTTTGGTCCACCCCTGCTAAGACAGTCTTCATGGTTGAACTGACTGTAACATGGGAGGAGGGATTGGAAGCCGCGTTGGACGTACATATTGGATGTTGGACGTAAGTAATAGATGACAATAACATTTGGAGATGTAAAGATAACAAAGTAGTGTTTCCCAAAAATTTATTCAGACATGCAGCTGTACTGACGCATGCTAATGTGCATACGTTCATGTGCATATGTGTAATGTGCAATGTGCATATGTATAATGTGCATACGTACATAGTCCCTGGTAGGGTGCTCAGAGCGTGTGCCCACCAACTTACCTCCATCTTCACCAAAATTTTTAACCTCTCTTTAGCTCAGGCAGTTATTCCATCCTGCCTAAAATCAGCCATAATCATACCATTACCAAAGAAGTCTCCCATCACCAGCCTAAATGACTATCGCCCTGTGGCCCTCACCCCAGTAATCATGAAGTGCTTTGAGAGACTGGTTCTCCAGTACATCAAGGACTATCTTCCTCAAGATCTCGATCCCTATCAGTTTGCATATCGTGCTAATAGAGCCACAGAGGATGCCATCGCTATAGCCCTCCATTCTGTGCTGAACCATCTTGAGCAGAAGCAGAGCTACGTACGAATGCTCTTTGTGGACTATAGCTTGGCATTTAACAATCATTCCTGAAATTCTTGTCACTAAACTGGTCACTCTTGGCTTGCCCCCTCTCATATGTATCTGGATAAAGGATTTTCTCACCAACCGGCGCCAGATTGTGAGACTTGGTCCCTATCTCTCCTCTATTTGCACATTGAACATCGGATCCCCACAAGGCTGTGTGCTGAGCCCCCTTCCTGTATTGTCTGTATACCCACGACTATAGTTCCACCCACAATAGTAATCTCATAGTTAAGTTTGCTGATGACACCACTTTGGTCGGACTCATCTCAAAGGGAGATGAGGCAGCTTACAGAGTGGAGGTCTTGAAATTAACAGCTTGGTGTTCGAAGAACAATTTGGCTCTGAACACCAAGAAAACTAAGGAGATTACAGTTGATTTCATGAGGCACAGCACCAACTTAGCCCCCCTCTACATAAATGGCGAGTGTGTGGAAATGGTCCATACTTTTCGGTTTCTTGGTATCCTTATCTCTGCTGACCTTTCTTGGACAGATAATACCAAGCCCATGGCTCAGCAGCGGCTACACTACCTGAGGGTGCTCAGGAAGTACAATTTGGACTCCAAGCTTCTACTGACCCTTTACCGCTCGATTATTGAGAGCCTGTTGACATACTGTATCACAGTATGGTACGGCAGCTGCACTATGGCAGACAGGGTGAGGCTCGAAAGAATAGTAAAGACAGCACAGAAGATCATTGGCTGCCCTCTTCCCTCCCTGACGGATATTTACACCTCCCGCTGTCTTTGTAAAGCAAAAAACATCATTAAGGACAATTCTCACCCGGGTTTTGATCTGTTTGACTTGATGCCCTCAGGGAGGCGTTACAGGTGCATCACAGCAAGGACAACCAGATTTTAGAACAGTTTTTTCCAAAAGCTGTGATGACTTTAAACTTACACATGCACTGATTGGATAGTGCTATATAGTCTAACCCTATAAACCCTGAACTCCTCCCTTCAACTGTGCAAGTCTATTATCTAAAGGTAGTGATGGTGAATGTGTAATATCTGTATACTGTGCAATATCAATGCAATGTTTTCAACAATCACTATTACTGTGCTATATGGTGAATGTGTAATATCTGTATACTGTGCAATATCAATGCAATGTTTTCAACAATCACTATTACTGTGCTATATCTAAACAATGTGCAACATTCAAAGTATATTATACTGTATATTTGGATATTTAATACCCTATTAGTTATTTATTATTTATATGTATATAGCGCTGTAGAACTTTGCTTTATTTTGTCTATTGTTGTGTAACTTATATGTTTGCACTGTAGGAGTGCTTATTTTAATCTCATTGTACATGTGTACAAGGCATTCATTCATTCATTCATTCATACGTCAGCAGGAGTGATGATAGCATTGGTAAACAGTGTTTACAACATATTTACAAAGTACTGTAAAAAAAATGTGCAAAACATAATCCACAGGGACAGATTGTGACAAGAAATAGTGGAAAGTCTCCACTCTGTATATCCTTTTCAATCTATTTGTATGGATTTTATTGAACAAAATAACTGTGAGGGGAAAGAAATGCTGTTTAGTGATTATTGATGCATTAACCAAATGGACTGAAGTGTTTCCAGCAAAGCATCCTGATGCACTAACAGTAGCTAAAACCCTGACAACTATTATTATTCCCAGGTTTGTAATTCAGAGAAAATCTAATGTGATAATGGTACACATTTTCTAAACCAGGTATTTAAACATTTTACTACAGACCAGGGCAGGTCTGGATTCCAGGTCTGCTCAGACCAGGAATAAAGATAAAGTAAAAAATAATAATAATAAAAAAATAAAAATGTATCTGTGATTAATGCCGAACAGGAGGTTCCTGAGCCTGAACCTGACTCTAGAGTGATACCAGGAGACTTGGTCTCTGTAAAAATCATCAAGAGGAAGTATTGGTATTCTCTGTGCTGGGAAGGACCTTACCAAGTACTTCTGTCCACACCCATGGTTGTGAGAATTGTTGAAAGACCTTCTTGGATTCATCTAACACACTGCAAAAAGGTAAAAGTACTGTCTGATGCAACCCTCTTTACGTAAACCCACTTGGACGACAGGCTATGTGAGAGCTTGGGTAGATAATACTTCCTGATACTATCCGTACCAAGTAAAAGATAATAATAGGCTAATTTAGGTTCACCTAGATTCGCTGGAGCCGTGAGATGAGTAACTGTAATGGATCAGTCAACACACGTAATAGACAACTGTGAACTTTACTATGAACATATTAAATGAACAGAGATTCAAATACAATAAAACATTATTCAAGTGTTCGTGTGTAGAAAAGTAAAACAATAAAATACCAATTCAAACTCAGTTCTTTGTTCGTCTCCTGTGTAAAATCAAAGTGTTCAGTTCAATATCCTGTAACTTGTTTAGTCACTTGATACCACTCTGTTCTCATCCATGGGCTGGGCTCGCCATCCAGTACTGAGAAGATGTCCATTCGCAGGTTCATCATCCAGTACTGGAAAGACGTCCGCGTCTTCGTCTCGAAGCGCAGTTCAATTGTCAATCCAAAAATCAAACAATATCAAGGAAAGAAAAAAAACCTGACCTATGAAAAAGGTCAGAATATCATATCTCAGTCACATCTATAGACTAATTGCCTATAGTCTATTCACGTTTCATCAATCATAAACTTCACATTCTCAAAATTAGTAATTACTGTCACATTAAGAACCTAACAATCTTAACTTCGATAAGATAATGAACTAATTACATCAAATTCAACAGTGCATAGTTTATACACATTACTTTTCTATCGTATCCTCGCTTGCTGGCGAGTAAAATGCTACTTCGGTTAGCTTCACCATCGAACATTAATTATTAGCACCGTCGAAATACTAATAATTAAAGATGGGCTAACACAACAAATTGTAACATTCATACTCTCACATATTCACACTTCGTAAAATCAACCATTCACATCATTCAATTCACATAAGAAAAGTATCACATACACATGGCATTAGCTTTGGGCTATCGCTAATTAGTATCTAAGCTAGCGGACTTTATTTCAGCACAACTTTCTTACATATGAAACTCACCAATGCAAGGCAATGTGTTCTAAGCAGAAAATGGTGTATTTTCTAAACGTCGGCTGCTCTCAGCCGTTCTTCAGTTCAAGTTGTCAATCGACGAAGCTCTCTCTCGCTCAGTGTGTCTCGACCGCATGGTGATCATGAGAGTCTGATATCACGTAACGTACGTAAACCGGATGTTCCGATTCAGGGCGGGATAATTAACCTTATTGGTTAGTTCGAGATCACATACCGACTACATCATTGGCTGATTGTAATATCACTAATCACAATACAATATTTCGCTGCGGTTCTTTATCACATTTCAACTCTATCTTTTGTTAAATACTCACGTAATTTACCCAGGTCCGTTGATGAGGAAGTACACAGAGGCGGCTGGAGTGGTTCAGCTGATTACAGGTTTTATTTAAACTATACAGAGCGCTCTGGAGATCATCCCTCATGGGACACACGGAGAGATCTGAGCTATAAGCGGAATCTATAGAACGTATATAGCTTAGCCACCGCCCTACATGCCAGTACTTTTCCACAAAAGGAATTTAGTCTATTACCATATATGGAGTTGTTATTCCCTTTTGTCTCCCCTCATAGTGAAGAGCGGTGACCCTGTCAAGTGTCTAAACATATAGGATTACACTTTACACACTATACTGCAATACTAGTCACACAAAGTATGATTCCCCCTTTTGGGCTGTCCTAAGAGCCCACCCCTAATATGTAAGTATCAAAATTTGATATCCCCCTTTTGATCTCCCCTAGGAGATCACATATCAATAGGCCTTAGTATGGTATCATCACCTTGTACATCATCAGAATCAGTAGCCAATAAAGGCATGAGGACCTTCGGATCCTGCTTCTCTATGGTGGATGAAATTACCCGGAGCGCCAGGGATCTCATACAGGGAATGCAGCAACACCCACATGTGACCAGTATGCCTACAAATACAGAAATCGAAACCAATAGTGACATAATAAGATTTTTCCACTGACCGAACATACGCGTCATCCAGTCCTCCAGGGGATTGTTGATACCAGAGTGTTCATCCATAGTTTGTGAGAGCGTGCGCAGCCCTTCCAGAGCTTTAGAAACCGACCCATCTGGTGCCGTATTGTTGGGAATGAAAGTGCAACACATGTCACCGAACATAGCGCATACACCTCCCTTCTCGGCCAACAACATATCCAGCGCCATACGATTTTGAACTGACATCAGGGAGGTAGGACCGGCTTGCTCCGCCAACCCCTCTATCGCATCCCTGGTCAGATTAGCCAATCGGAGTACATTATAATGCACATAATTAATACGGTCAACGTTTTTGCTCGGAGTAATAGGAAAAATTGCTGCCACAATTTATGACAGCGCACAGGTCGAATTTGAATAGCGTCTCAGACCATCGAGTGTAGTTGAGGGTCAACTTAGGTTCGCAGTAATACCCTGTCACAAACCCACGGCGATCCCTGTGAATGATAGTTGGGTCAGTGGAAAAAGAAAATATAACCAAACACAAAACAACAATCATTACAGTCAGGGTCGTAAGGACCCCCAATACCTTCCCAAATCCAAACATCTCTGTTTTAACTCCTCAGTTGTTAATTAAACTATCTAACAATGGCTAAGCATACACAATAAACTAAATAAATCAACAGCTAAAACTACCACTCCAAACTATAATCAACAATCCCTCAACGATGCCTCCCTCTGCGCTCTAATTAGTTGGCTGGAGGCTTGGCACACCTCTTGTTGGAGAAGGGCGCTGCTTTCACCCCCTCCCTTCAGGCCTGTGTCGGCCGCTGTTCCTCTTATCTTCGGACTGAGGGTAGACTACCTCAGTACCTAGACCCAAACCTCTGGGATTATTCTGCCCCTTCGTGAGGAGGGTCCTTCTCTGTCTCAACTGAGTCAGAGGTACAGTGGGTACGGAAAGTATTCAGACCCCTTTAAATTTTTCATTCTTTGTGACATTGCAGCCATTTGCCAAAATCAAAAAAGTTCATTTTATTTCTCATTAATGTACACTCAGCGCCCCATCTTGACAGAGAAAAACAGAAATGTAGAAATTTTTGCAAATTTTTTAAAAAAGAAAAACTGAAATATCACATGGTCATAAGTATTCAGACCCTTTGCAGTGACACTCATATTTAACTCACATGCTGTCCATTTCTTCTGATCCTCCTTGAGATGGTTCTGCTCCTTCATTGGAGTCCAGCTGTGTTTAATTAAACTGATTGGACTTGATTAGGAAAGGCACACACCTGTCTATATAAGACCTTACAGCTCACAGTGCATGTCAGAGCAAATGAGAATCATGAGGTCGAAGGAACTGCCCAAGGAGCTCAGAGACAGAATTGTGGCAAGGCACAGATCTGGCCAAGGTTACAAAAGAATTTCTGCAGCACTCAAGGTTCCTAAGAGCACAGTGGCCTCCATAATCCTCAAATGGAAAAAGTTTGGGACGACCAGAACTCTTCCTAGACCTGGCCATCCAGCCAAACTGAGCAATCGTGGGAGAAGAGCCTTGGTGAGAGAGATAAAGAAGAACCCAAAGATCACTGTGGCTGAGCTCCAGAGATGCAGTAGGGAGATGGGAGAAAGTTCCACAGAGTCAACTATCACTGCAGCCCTCCACCAGTCGGGGCTTTATGGCAGAGTGGCCCGACAGAAGCCTCTCCTCAGTGCAAGACACATGAAAACCTGAATAGAGTTTGCCAAAAAACACATGAAGGACTCCCGGACTATGAGAAATAAGATTCTCTGGTCTGATGAGACCAAGATTGAACTTTTTGGCGTTAATTCTAAGCAGTATGTGTGGAGAAAACCAGGCACTGCTCATCACCTGCCCAATACAATCCCTAAAGTGAAACATGGTGGTGGGAGCATCATGTTGTGGGGGTGTTTTTCAGCTGCAGGGACAGGACGACTGGTTCCAATTGAAGGAAAGATGTATGTGGCCAAGTACAGAGATATCATGGAATGAAACCTCTTCCAGAGTGCTCAGGACCTCAGACTGGGCCGAAGGTTCACCTTTCAACAGGACAACGACCCTAACCACACAGCTAAAATAACAAAGGAGTGGCTTCGGAACAACTCTGTGACCGTTCTTGACTGGCCCAGCCAGAGCCCTGACCTAAACCCATTTGAGCATCTCTGGAGAGACCTGAAAATGGCTGTCCACCAACGTTCACCATCCAACCTGACAGAACTGGAGAGGATCTGCAAGGAAGAATGGCAGAGGATCCCCAAATCCAGGTGTGAAAAACTTGTTGCATCATTCCCAAGAAGACTCATGGCTGTACTAGCTCAAAAGGGTGCTTCTAATCATTACGGAGCACAGGGTCTGAATACTTATGACCATGTGATATTTCAGTTTTTCTTTTTTAAAAAATTTGCAAAAATTTCTACATTTGTTTTTTTTTCTGTCAAGATGGGGTGCTGAGTGTACATTAATGAGAAATAAAATGAACTTTTTTGATTTTGGCAAATGGTTGCAATGACACAAAGAGTAAAAAATTTAAATGGGTCTGAATACTTTCCGTACCCACTGTATGTTCTTGCAGGTCCTTCTGTACCTGGGTCAATGATCTGGATGGTGGGTCCCCTGGAGCACAATGTGACCAGTGATACCAGGTATCGCCTTTTCCCTGCAGCCTCACTGCGTGTGATGTTCTCTCTGTGACCTTATAGGGTCCTGTCCAACGTGGTTCGGACCATTTCCTTTTGATGACCTTCAGAAGCACCCAGTCGGCTTCTGGCACCGTCTGTTGTCCAGAAACCCCCTTGTTCGCCACCTGTTGAGAAAAAGCTGAAACGAGACCTTGCAAAAAGTTAAAATAGGCTTTAGCTGACAGACTTTCTCCGCTATCACCTTCCACTGGGCTAGTAGTGTGTGGCCCAGGGAAAGCTCTACCTGTCTGAAGTTCAAAGGGAGTAAAGCCTGTAGATTGATTAACTGAACACCTAACCGACATTAAGGCAAGTGGTAATGCATCCACCCAATTCATTTTTGTCTGTGCACAGATTTTAGCCAATTTAGTTTAGTTTTCACTGTCCTATTCATTCTTTCTACTTTTCCCTGTGACAGAGGATGGTAGACTGTACCAAACCCATGCTTCAATCCCAGCATTGCTTCTACCTTCTGTAGGTCCTGATTTCTGAAGTGAGTCCCATTATCTGATGTGTTGTGTACAGACGTGGTGTCTCTTTTCCATTGTATCCAGCATTACACTGGTATACATCAGAATTCTCCTGTGTCCCCCTTTTTTCTGGAACAGGACGCCATTGGCCACGGTGTCCGTGACAGAAACATCCAAAAATGATGGGAATGAATAGTCCAGAATGGCCAAATCAGCTGCTGTAGCCAGTTCTTGTTTAAGGCGGATGAAGTTTTGCTCTGCCTCAGTCGTCCAAACAAGGTGGGCGGAGAGGTTCCTCAGACCTTGGTCTTTCACCATCCGTCGGAGGGGGCTATTGAGGTTGGTATATTCCGGGATGTAGGAGTGACTGTAACCTGTAAGGCCAAGGAAGGAGAGCATGTCCTTTACCAGCAGGGGCTTGGGGTGGTGCAGTATGGTGGATCTGTGGGCAGGGGACATCCCTGCCCCCTTTTGGGAGATCATACGCCCCAGGAAGGAGACTTGTCCTCTGCAAGTTTGGAGTTTGTTTACTAACCTTAAAACCCCTCTCTGCCAGAAGCATCAAGACTGTCTTAGTGGCCTGTATGCAGGCAGTCGCAGATGGCGCCGCCAGCAAGAGATCGTCTACAAACTGAATAAGGGTGGTCTGGTCCGGAAATTGACAAGTGGAGAGCGCCTGCTTCAGTACCTGATTAAATATACCGGGTGAGAGAGCAAAGCCCTGAGGTAATCTGGTATACCGCAACTGGGTTCCCTGATACGTGAAGGAAAAGATATCCCTACAACTCTCTGCCAATGGCAGACAGAAAAAAGCATTGGCCAGGTCAATACAGGTGAACCAATTCTGTGCTGGGTCAAGATTAGCAAGAGCAACGTAGGGGTTAGGCACCGGCACTGTAGGCGTGAGCAGAATATCATTTATTGCTCTCAAATCATGAACCATACGATATTTACCAGTACCTTTCTTCTCAACCGGGAGAATGGGAGTATTCCAATTGGAATAGGAGGGTTCCAAGACACCTGCCTGTAAGAGGCCTTCAATGGTGTCCCGGATCCCCTCTGCTGCCTGCTGTTTATGGGGGTACTGGCGGACTCACAAAGGGGGCCCTTCCCATACCTGAAAGGTGACTGGCGCACAATCTGTCAACCCCACATCCGTGGGCGATTGCGCCCAGAGTGAGTCCGGCAGAGTGGCAAGCATACTGGCAGCCAAATGGTGGTCTGTTTTTTCTCTCCCGTGATACCTAGAAACCTCACAATGCTCCAATGTCGCCGTGTCTGTAGCGGAAAGCTGGATACAAAAAGTCTGTATAATGGGAGCATACAAGACCTGCGGTATTGCGGTGGGCTTCCAGTCAGAGTGAGCCAATGCCCTCTTAACGATACCTCCCAATTCTTTGGCCTCATGACTCGGGTGCAGTGCAAGAGACACATGGGGTGCAGAGTCCTCCTCCCTTTGATACCACTGTTGTTGTGCCGGGAGCAGCTTCACCGCTGCCGCCACGCCTTCTGGTGCCACATAAATATTTTCCATATCGATGCTCCAAGAATCTCCTACGACCTGATCGAACTCTTCCCTGTACCAATCGGTTTGGAGCCTGTCATAGAAGAGGGTGACATGGAGAGGGTCCAGGGGAGGGATGTAGGGGTCGAGGAGCGAGATCCACGGGCGCCACCTTTGATATGCTGACCAGATGCCTCCCTGGTCTGGTGGTTCAGGGCAAAGTTTAGCCCAGTAAATGTCTGCTCCCTCTTCCTCAGAGGGTCTAAGTAGGAACTGCGCACATTCCCCGGTAGAATACCGGGTGCAGGGCAAGCACGTGCCATCTGGTAGAGTCACACTCAGTCCTTCAAGGGAGCAGAGAATATTAGCCCCCAGTTTGATCAGTAAATCCCTGCCCAGGGGGTTGACAGGAGTGCCCGGAGAGTAGATGTAGGAGTGGCGGACGCACTGGTGGCCCACTTGTGTGAGTAGTGGCAGTGTCACCGGCAGAGTCTGTTTCTCCCCCGAGAAGCCCATAACTGTGGTAGTCTGCGTCGACAGCGTAGATTTTGAGGTGGTGTTCAACATGGAGCACGTTGCCCCAGTGTCGACCAAAAACGACAACTTCATATAATTGACTGTCACGGGCAGCAGCGGATCTGCCGTAGTTTTACTGCTGTCCGGGTCTCTCGATGGGGTGTATCATTCTTGGTAGGGATCCTACCAGGTCACGGGAGATCCCCAGTCCATCACTGGCATGTTGTAAGATGGACGGCCACCTCGTCCACAATACGGACCGGCACCCTGTCCCCCTCGGGCTCTTCCTCTGGCGAAGTAACCTCTGTGAGGACAGTCTTTTACCCAATGGTCTGTGTCCCCACATAGGAAGCATACATTTGAAGTGGCTCGGGGTGGGCCCCCCGCGTCCTCTCCATCCATTTCCCCCCCTCGGAGCTCCCCTGCACCCCCCTCTGTTCACTGGTAGACGGCGATTCGGCTCCCAGGGCGGTATGGGAAACAGGTCCGGGGATTCCGGAGCATCCATTCCCCATTGCCACATCAATTTTTTGGTTCCTCATTTTTCTCCTTTTTGTCTGAGTTAACCCTTTGCCGGACCTCTGACAGCTGCAGCTTTAAAAGCTGAGTTTGGAGGCCCTGATTCTGCTCTTCTTCCTTTTGCAATTGTTGCTGGACACGAGTAAGATGGTGCACCAGATGTCTCTCCCAGACTACAGAGTCGGCCCCCTGTAAATCAGGATTTACAGTCCCCTGTAAATCAGGATTTACAGTCACACATAGCAGTTTTTACCTTCTCTGGTACTCCCTCCAACACCGCCTGTCTATACCACTCCCTCTGGGGCCCTGGTTTGCCAGGATGACGCACCCACAGTTCCTTAGTCTGATCTAAGAAGGTCCTTGGATTTTCTTTTGAGTTCCATGCCAATTTTGGCACGGCGGACGAAGTGGGTAATGGATATTTTTCTCTAATGTCCCTGCTCAGTTCACCAGCCCATTGCACAAACGTCTCCTTATCATGGCGGCGCAAGGTCCCTGCTGCCCTCTCAAGGTCTCGTGCGTCTGGTCAGGCACCTCTGAATAACCGCCCTAAAGTCTCCCAATGCCACTCTCTGCCCTGCGGTCAGCTTATCCAATTTGCCAAGCCACAAACCTCCTCCCTCTGCCACCGGGGGAAGTTGATCCACCAACGCCTGCACATCCCCGAGCCCGTACGGCTGATACTTCACTCTTCCTCCCAAAGCCAACAAGGGTGCTGGAAATGAATGATGCGGATTTACCTCCCCGTCCTCCAGTCGGTCCTTTTCATCCTCACTGCTCTCAATGGATTGGGTGGACTGATTGGGGGGAGGTGGGGAACCCTTGAGGGGTCCCCATGATCTGAGCTTTTGGCAGTAGTTCTCACTAGGACCTGGATCCTCTAGTTTACCAGTCTCCTTTCCACCTAAGCCGTTCGTTTCTTCCTCATCAGCCTCCTTTATCTCTGGACGCCATGCTCCTTCCGCCCAGAGGACTATCTGTCCTACCTTTGCTTGTCTTTATGGGGTGAACTTCAGCAACACTTCCCGGTCTAATGTCTGTGGGTCCGTCCACCTGTCTGTACTTACCTTTACGGAACGTGGAAGCTTTTTCTCCTTCCATTCCTGCTTCCTTGGCCCGTTTCTCATGTCCATGTGCCTTCTCCCATATCCATGGGATCAGGGCAGCTCGATCCTGTGGGTCTCTTCCTTTTTCCTTAATCAAATCCAATAGCTTCTTCCTATATTGTTCTTCCATTCCTTCTTTTGTAGTCTTCTGCCCCTGCTTCAGCCAACCTGCCACCAGGGTTGATGCCACCTGAATTTCCAGATTCACCCATTTTTCAGGCGGGCCCCATTCCTCATCACTTACCTGTTGGTCAAGGTGTCCTTCCATTGTTGTATTCGGGTCTACCGTCCAAATTAATGCGTGGTCTATTTTTATTTTGTATATTTTTACTATTATTACTAATATTATTTATTATTATTCTTCTTATTTATTTATTATCATTTATTCTTGTATTATATATTTATTTTATTTTTATTTATTTATTGTTTGTTATTATTATTGTTATTATTATTTGTTTACCAAATGGTCGGGGGTTCGAATCCCGACCAGGGCATCACCAGTGTGGGCAAGGTCCTTAACGCTACTAGCCTACCTCAGTACAAATGAGTGATAGGGTGCTAGGGGACCAGGGGCAACCTGATGAGAAATGGGCTACTGGAAAAAGACACTCGTGGACGAGGGCTGATACTACATGAGTAACCCCAGCGATAGGGGCTACATGAAGAGGATGTGGGACCTATGGAAACTCCGAAACCCACCATCCACACTAGGGCCAAAGCATCTAGTAGCTCAGTGTTCCAACATCCGCAAACGGCAGCTGCTATCACAACTAGAGATTGAAGAAATACAACACAAATGCTACGGCAAGGGGGAGCCAGGACGCCAGGTCAGGGGGGAAACAACACCACCCCCACCCGAGATTGGGTACCAAGCCCCAATGACAAGCCCCAACACGCTCAACACAAGAGCAGCTGACCTGAGAGTGAAGATCGTAGGCAAGATGGACACCTGGAACCTCCGCAGCCGGTTACCAAGACTAAGTGAAGTACTCTCTGAAAGTCTACTAGAAGATGTGAATGCAGCATTACGAACAATCCCCACTGTGACCATCACCGAGACCAACAAGCTGATATACACCACGGCAACAGTGATCTTTGAGATGCTTGGCCACAGAATACATTCCACCACCAAGGAGCAGTACCCTGCCTGGAGAAGGAGGTTAGAGGCAAAAATAAGGGCAACACGGAGAGAAGTCAGCCAACTATCAGAACTGCAGAGAAGGGGGATGAAGTTGGGTAAGAAATACAGCAGGCTGTCCATACCAGAGGCCCTGGAGACTGCCAAACAACGACTCACAGCCCTGGCCACACGCCTGAAGAGGTACACCAGAGAAATAGAAGCACGGAGAATAAACAGGATGTTCTCCACCGAACCATCCAAGGTGTACTCTCAGTGGGAGGACAGTAACACGAGGGCAGACCCACCAAGGCTGGAGACTGAACAATACTGGAAAGACATATGGGAGAGGGAGGCATCACATAACACCAGTGCCCAGTGGCTGGCAGACCTGAGAGCAGACCACAGCAACCTCCCTGAACAAGAACCAGTAACCATCGCAACGGCAGATATCCGAGAAAGGGTCTCCAACATGAAGAACTGGACAGCACCGGGGCCTGACATGATCCACACCTACTGGCTAAAGAAGCTAACTGCCCTCCATGAACGCCTGGCAGCTCAAATGAACCAGCTGCTAATGGATGGGACTCACCCAGAGTGGCTAACTGAAGGCAGGACAGTCCTGATCCTGAAGGACCCCCAAAAGGGAGCAGTCCCATCCAACTACCATCCAATAACCTGCCTCTGCACAACCTGGAAGCTCCTGTCGGGCATCATAGCGGCTAAGATGAGTAGGCACATGGCTCAATACATGAGCGGGGCCCAGAAAGGAATAGGTAAGGACACCAGGGGAGCAAAACACCAACTACTGGTGGATAAAGCGGTCGCTCGAGACTGTAAGACCAGGCAGACCAACCTGTGCACCGCCTGGATTGACTACAAGAAAGCCTACGACTCAATGCCTCACACATGGATCCTGGAATGCCTGGAGCTGTACAACATCAATAGGACCCTAAGAACCTTCATAAGGAACTCAATGGGACTGTGGAAAACAACCCTAGTAGCCAACCTCAAGCCGATAGCACAAGTCTCCATCAAGTGCGGTATCTACGAAGGAGATTCTCTGTCCCCGCTGCTGTTCTGCATAGGCCTGAAACCCCTCAGCCAGATCATCACTAAGACTGGCTTCGGATACCGACTGCGAAATGGGGCAACCATCAGCCACCTCCTGTACATGGATTACATCAAGCTGTATGCCAGGACTGAACGAGACATCGACTCACTGATCCATACCACCGGGATATACAGCAACGACATTGGAATGTCATTCGGACTGGACAAGTGTGGTCGAATGATAACAAAAAGAGGGAGAGTTGTCAGGACTGAAGGAGTTGAACTCCCAGAAGGCAGCATAGCGGATGTTGAGGGCAGCTACAAGTACCTTGGAATCCCACAGGCAAATGGGAACCAGGAAGAAGCCGCAAGGAAAGCAGCCACAGCCAAATACCTACAGAGGGTAAGGCAAGTCCTAAGAAGTCAGCTAAATGGGAAGAACAAGGTCCAAGCCATCAACACCTACGCCCTGCCGGTCATCAGATACCCCGCTGGCATAACAAGCTGGCCAAAAGAGTATATAGAAGCCACTGATGTCAAGACAAGGAAGCTCCTCACAATGCATGGAGGACTTCACCCCAAATCCAGCATCCTGAGACTGTACGCTAAGAGGAAGGAAGGAGGCCGGGGACTGGTGAGCATCAGAGCCACCATCCAAGATGAAACAGCAAAGATCCATGAGTACATCAGGAAGATGGCCCCAAGCGATGGAATACTTAGTGAATATCTCAGGCAAAAGAAGCCCGATGCAGAGGACGAAGAGCAAGAACCATCATGGCAGGACAAACCCCTGCACGGCATGTACCACCGACAGATACAAGAAGTGGCTGATATCGAAAAGTCCTACCGGTGGCTGGAAAAAGCTGGACTGAAAGACAGCACAGAGGCACTGATCGTAGCAGCACAAGAACAGGCCCTGAGCACAAGATCGATAGAGGCCGGGGTCTACCACACCAGGCAGGACCCCAGGTGCAGGCTGTGCAAAGATGCCCCTGAGACAATCCAGCACATAACAGCAGGTTGTAAGATGCTAGCAGGCAGAGCGTACATGGAACGCCATAACCAAGTGGCCGGCATAGTGTACAGGAACATCTGTGCCGAGTATGGGCTGGAGGTCCCAAGGTCAAAATGGGACACACCTCCAAAGGTGAGGGAGAATGACCGAGCTAAGATCCTGTGGGACTTCCAGATACAGACCGACAAACAGGTGATGGCTAACCAACCGGACATAGTAGTGGTGGACAAACAACAAAAGAAAGCCGTAGTGGTAGATGTAGCGATCCCAAGTGACAGCAACATCAGAAAGAAGGAACATGAGAAGCTGGAGAAATACCAAGGGCTTAAAGAAGAGCTAGAAAAGATGTGGAAGGTGAAGGCAACAGTGGTCCCCGTGGTAATCGGCACCCTCGGGGCTGTGACCCCCAAACTGGGAGAGTGGCTCCAACAGATCCCAGGAACAACATCAGAGATCTCAGTCCAGAAGAGCGCAGTGCTAGGAACAGCTAAGATACTGCGAAGAACCCTCAAACTCCCAGGCCTCTGGTAGAGGACCCGAGATTGAGGAAGACACACCACCCATAGGGGTGAGACGGGAATTTTTTTTTATTTTTTTATCTGTAGTTATCCCCTCCCCACCAGAGGGAGCTCTATCTATAGTTGTTATTGCAATCCCTAGTTGTTTCAGCAGAGGGAGCCAAATAAATTGTAATACAATTCCCTCTTCCTCCAGTAGAGGGAACCAAATAATAGGCGGATCCTTACTTACCTTACCTCCTCTCACTTCCGCCTTTCTCTCTGTCTTCACAAACCCCGCGCCCCAACACTTCCTCTCTCTCTCTCTCTCTCTCTCTCTCTGGCACTTTCCACACACACACTTACTCCCCTCACACATTGATTCACACTAGCATACTTTCACTCAAACTTCCTCCACATCCACACAAATACACAATATTTCAAACCTAAAAATTTTGCGATCCGATCCAACACGACAATCTTTTATTTGCCAATCCAATCTTTTGTTTATTTGTCAATCCAACATGACATTTTATTTCGGGGGTTCCCCAGTTCCCCGGGTCTTGTAACCCAGTTCTGCCAGTCCCCCGTCGAGGACTGGTGGGTCCACCACGACCGGAAATAAATAAAAACTTAAAGTCCACCGATCCAACACGGTTTTTCTGTTTATCTGTCGATCCAACATGACATTTATTATTATTACCGATCCAACACGGTTTTATTTTTTGTCAAACGATCCAACACGAAATGACGACCTACCACCCCAAACCGTCCAAATTTATAACTATCCCAATTCACACATTGACAATTGTAATTTTAGAATATGCCAATTACGCAGAATTCATAAAAAGGTTTCTGCTCACCTTTCTGTGGCGCCAAGTATATTGTCAATGCGTTCTTCAGGCAGTCAATCCAATTTTCCTCATCCCCATACGGGCCACCAAATTGTTAAATACTCACGTAATTTACCCAGGTCCGTTGATGAGGAAGTACACGGAGGCGGCTGGAGTGGTTCAGCTGATTACATGTTTTATTTAAACTATACAAAGCGCTCTGGAGATCATCCCTCATGGGACACACGGAGAGATCTGAGCTATAAGCGGAATCTATAGACTGTATATAGCTTAGCCACCGCCCTACATGCCAGTACTTTTCCACAAAAGGAATTTAGTCTATTACCATATATGGAGTTGTTATTCCCTTTTGTCTCCCCTCATAGTGAAGAGAGGTGACCCTGTCATGTGTCTAAACATATAGGATTACACTTTACACACTATACTGCAATACTACTCACACAAAGTGTGTCTGCATTCCCACGCTTTCTATCACTACTAACACTATATCTAATGAATTAGCTTCTTCTCTAATATTCCTAATAATCAACCTAAGTCTTATCTACCTCTTTTTACACTGGGTTACACTGAGCATTTCTGTCAAACCAGCATGGACTCACTCTAAACTCCAACTAACCTGTGGTGAAGTCTGGCTACACAGGGGGGTGGGACCAATAGGGACCACTTGTCTCAAACCAGTGAAGAAACCAGCCACACCCAGGGGAATTAGGTGAGTGAGGAGTAGAGTGACCTGGGGAGAAGACTGCTCAGAAGTACATTTTGCCATGGAGGGTCCAATATATTGACCCTGGCACCCCTTTAGACTATTTTGTGGGATGAGACTGACAATAAGTGTTTTGAATGCCACATTGCTGACCACAGTTATAATTTTTTCTTCCTTCTTAAGAAGGAATTACAACAGCCAGTGAATATCATGCAATAACACTAAAACAAAACCTAAGACAAAGAGAGCTAATTATGTACCCACTTTTGTCTTTTGGAGTAAGACAGGCTGTCCAGTTTGATTTTTGTAAAGTAGTTAACTATGATAATGTGCGACAGGAACAGCTAACATGGGCAGGTATATTTGTATCACTGAAGTATGTAGAGATAGGCTACACTGATAAGATTTAATCCACACAATGATCCAACAGTTTGAATTGCGCACTGCAGCCATTTACTTCCACCTCCCCTCCAGCCAGTAAGCAATGTCAGTCTTTACATTACTTGATGCACGTAGTCCTGCTGTTACCCCACCTTTCTTTACACCTTATAGTGGTAATTAGGCCCGATCGTTATTCTTCTTCCCTATTATTTTTCTCCGACTATTGTAATTGCTCAATGGGCCAGGAGTGATCAAGCAAGTGGTGGGGCTGGGGGGGCTTTAGGCAGCATCTAGCATCACATATGACGTGATTGCCAGGTCGGCGTGGGCCTGGAAATCGTTATTCTTCTTCCCTATTATTTTTCTCCGTAACGACCTCAAATTTGACTCCCTGAACATGTGTGAAAACTCACCAAAATGCAGTGAAACTGAAGTTTAATTGGGAACACTCTCCCTCGCACAAGCCTCATCTCTGGCAATGTTTAAGCCCAAGCTAAAAGCCTTTTTTAGCGTGGCATATAACATGATAACTGACAGTGTTTTATCCAAAGTTATTTATCTGCACTCAGTCTCCTTTAATTTCATCTTTAAGTTCATCTCCAACTATTTGCTGTTTCTGATTTTGATTTTTGCCTATGTACTTTAACTTGTCTTTTATTTCTGTAAAGCACTTCGAATTACTCTGTGTATGAATTGTGCTATATAAATAAACTTGCCTTGCCATGTCACGTGAGGCCCCATAAATTAGGGATGCATATCACAGATATGCATAATACAATACACATGGGATGAAAGCTGTTTAAGGTTACTTATCAATACCATGAGTCTATTTCCTTTTGCTGTGGTGACATTTCAACTGCAGTAAAAATGAATATTCCCAAACCAAGGTGATTCTGTGGTACAACATTTTTTCTTCTGTTTTACCACACTGTATCTCCTGAGAGAATACATGGGTTGCATGTTGGTTTCAGAACTTAGGTATAACTGCCCCACTATGGAAAATGAACAAATGGAAAATGACAACATAGAATGCTAAAGGTGGTTCTGATGCAGAAAATGTCAAACATGAAAAAAACAAACAAACAAAAAAAACAAAAAACAAACATCATTACTCCCTAAAACATAGTTCACAAAAGACACGGTCCATAAGCAACGTTTTTACTTCCATTAGAAAACAAATGTAAAGACTACAGTAGATGTGCAAAAACACAAGTCATAACTGTAACAACTTGAAAACAGGATTACTAACATTAAAATAAAAGTAATCCAAGGAAGGAATGTTATAACCAAATTCAAAAGAAGAAAACAAATCACTGTATTCAACTAAAAATGTTTCTGCACCTTCACAGGATACTGAACATAAAATTGATGCATCATGAATTCAGATGTTGCATTTGAAATTAACCTTGACAGTTGCTAAGATAAACAATGTCTGACACCATAAGGTTACTGACCAGTAGTTAATCACTCAGTTCAGTCAGGATAAACAACTGCAACTGTATATTTTTAACTGATGCATTCAAGCCAAATCACAGCACCAACAAAACTGAACAGGTGGTTTAGAGCATCTAGGTGCATTCTTAACCTCTTTCAGAGCTTTCAACCACTTACCAATCTTCAAGAAAATGTATGAACACATTATGTGTCTGTGAACACCAGTCCAAAACCAATCCCATAACCAGAAAAAGACAAGGGAATCATCCACTGAGAACAGAGGTTATCTTTGAACAGCAACATGTTACCATCCTGCCCATCTGCCCCATACATACATCCATGGATGGTAGTATGGGGACTGAAATTTTCAGGTCACATGATAACAACTGAACAAAGTAATATCACTGATGTGGCCCATACGATTGAGGTACCCTGACAAAGCTAATAAGTGGCCCTGGAGTTAAGATTGTTTTGTCAAACAAATAGGATTTTTTGTGCCAACACTTTGACTTGTTCAGTGTCCAGCAGTGGAAGACTGTGGACTGCTGTACAGCGATCAGTGCAGGAGAAGCTAGGACAGATAAATGTAAAAGCTATACAAAAGTAAGTTTGACCAAAAACAAAGGACAATTCTGATGAGTCATGTAAATCCCATAACTGCTCATTAGGTTATCAGTTATCACCAGTATACACAATGCATTTGTTTACTCGGCAATCCTCTAATTGGGGGTTAATCACTGATAAAGAAAGCTAACATAAAGAACAGTTCCAGAGCAGTAATTATGGCCATTCATGTTGGATCCAGGGATCTAAGACCATCTTGACGATCATCTTGATTGATGATCTTGGTTTTACTGGTCCTTTATGCTGAGCACTGGGTCCACCAATTTATTATGAACGTGCATTAAACCTACAATGAAAACCAAGAGTTAAAAACAACAGAACTTCTTCTGTGCTATAGTGCACTGGACAGTACACTGCAGATTTATGATAAACAACGATCAGAAATGACAAGGTATGGATTTCTTCATTCATTGCTCTCTGTAAGGTCCAGATAAAATTATGCTAGTTTATAATCTTATCTAATGGAAAACAGGTTGTTTAATGAACTCCCAACTTACTTTGAAGATATTTAGTATATTTGAGAGCTGAAACTAGGTAGAGCAGGGGTCTCCAACTCCAGTCCTCATGGGCCAATGTTTTTCAACTATCCCTGTCCTACCCACTGCTGATTACCTGGATCAGGTGTGTTCAGCCAATCAGAAGCTGCAAGGGCAGGGATAGTTGGAAAAGAAGCAGGACTGGACCTCAAGGACTGGAGCTGGAGACAGAGACTGTTTAAAGCACAAAGGCATAAATGTAAGAAGCTTTAGGCCATATTTTTAGAAAAAGTGGAGTGTCATTTCATTTTTATGCTGACGACTCCCAAATTTATCTACCTTTTAAGAAGGTTGATCGCTCAACGAGGAGAAAACTGAGGTAATTGTTTTTGGTCCCTGAGAAAATACGAAAGCCTCAAATGCTGTCCTAGGACCTCTATCGGCCTTCAGGTCCTCGCAGGTACAAGATCCAGGTGTCCTTTTAGACCAGGGGTGTCAAACGTACGGCCCGCGGGCCAGATCAGGCCCGCAAATGGGTTTAATCCGGCCCACGAGATGATTTGAAGTTTAAATTAGCTGCAATTTTTCAATGAAAGAAACTGCTGTTCTAAATGTGTCCACTGGGTGTCGCAATAGAAATTATGTTAAGCAGGCAAACTGTTTATACCGGGGCTGAGCAAGTAGGCCTATAACTGTCAGCTGGCCCGGACCTAGCTGCCTTGTCATTTTGCCTATTAAAACTTCTACTTCGAACATTACGCGCTTCAGTAGTTTTTACCTCCGTTTGTATGGTGTGGAGAGTTAGCTCAGGATTAAGATGTGGAAATGACGAATGAGGTATTCGATACTTAGAAGAGTATTTTGTTCAATCCCAGATAGGCTGTGACTTAAAGTTGTATGCCTTTGTAGATAGAGTAGATAGTAGATAGATATGAGACAACTTTTAAGTTCCAATCACTGAGGCATTGTGTTCTTGAAATTGCACCAATTTTTTCCTCAGAATTTTCAACTGATTTGAAGTGTTTTGTAAAGAGCATTATTTGTGATGTGTTCAGAATGTGCTTGTACTATTTTGGACTAAAGTAAAACAAAGGAAACAAATCTGAAGTTGTCGTTATTTTTAAGTTATTATGCCATGATTTTACCGGTCCGGCCCACTTGGGAATAGATTTTCTTCCATATGGCCCCTGACCTAAAATGAGTTCGACACCCCTGTTTTAGACGATTCATTAAAACTGGACAAGAAAATTTCCACTGTGATTGGATCTGGTTTTTACCAGATCCGCCCACTTGCTAAAATCAAACATTTTCTTAGTGATAAGACTTTGGAGATGGCGATTCATGTCTTTATCACATTGTGCCTGCAATTCCTTGTACTGTGATATCTCCACTACCCAAATTGCCTGACTTCAGCTGGTCCAGAATGCCGCAGCTAGGTTTCTCTTAAAAAAGAATAAAAGGGACCACATCACTCCACTCCTGATGGTCCTTCACTGGCTCCCTGTCTATTTTAGAATACACTTTAAAATTTTATTTTGTTTTTAAATCTCTACATAACCTAGCTCCACCCCACCTTTCTAAATTACTTCACCCCTTGAGAAAGCTAAGATCATGTGACCAAAACCTCTTGTCAATCCCACACTCCAGACTTACACGTAGAGGTGATCATCCCTTCTCTCGTGACCTTGCCTCTGGAACGACCTACCTGACGATATTTGAACTGCCCCCACCCTATCTATTTTTAAGTCTCTCCTAAAAACCCATATGTTCGCCCTGTCCTTTTAGGATGTTTGTCATTGTTATATTTTTTATATTATTATCCCTGTTATGTGGTTTTCTTATTGTGAAGCACTTTGGTCAGCCCTGTGGCTATATTTAAATGTGCTATATAAATAAATGAACTCAAACTTTGGAATCTTTTTTAAACTGAGGACACATATGTGACAAATGTTAATATGTCCTGTACAAAGAACATATCCTGACAGAAATCACTTAAATAGAACCTGTCTGACAAAGTGAAGCATGCTAAAAGATCTCAAAAAGCAACATATCATCCCATGATATAAAGAAATTCAAGAGGATGTATCAGTCTGAAAAGTCTTCCAGAGCCATTTCTAAGACTTTATCCACAAATGGAGACTGGCCATTTGACTGGCCACTCCTGGGTTAACCTTCCCAGGAGTGGCCAGCCTACCAAAATAGCTCATAAAAGAACTGACAACAACATCTAAAGATGCCTCAGTTAAGGTCAGAACTTTCTTCCCAAAACGAATAGTTAGCTTGCAATTTATTATGTTTACCTTGTTAAAAAATGCAGTCTCATTCAACAGGAATTCAATAAATCACAGCTAAAACTTGATATCCAGTTTTTGATTAAACTAATTTAGGTTTTGATTCAAGTTTATGAACATTTTTGCAGCTGCAGTTTGTGGTTAAATTGTATGCATTACAATCATGTTACTAATAATTTTTTCAACTATATTTTACACTTTTCTCCAGACTATTCTTGACTCACTATTCTCCGCAGAATAGATTTTGCTGTTGGTACCTTTGAAGTACTTCACAGTTTTGACTCGGAGCTCCAAGGTTGCGTCCTCATCACACACAAAGATGGTGCGTGGGTGCTGCTGGAAGGCTGACACTGTCCACATATGGTTGACTCCCTCCTCTATGGCTTTATACAGAGCAAAGGCTTTGTGTGCTCCTGTGATCAGAATCATCACCTGAGTAGTAAACAACAACATTATAATAAATGTAGCCATTACATGATGTGGATCCACCAGAGTAAGAACAGGATAAATATCACAATATATACTGTAAAAAAGCTCATCTAGCTGTGCCTTTATCTTCAAGTCATTCTCCAGTCTTATCTTTCTCATGCTTAAAAATGCCTATTAATACATTATCATGCATTTCTCTGTGAATTTTGTAGTAAAAGAATTCTTTTAAAGTAAAGAGTTTGTATTTTGTCATAGGGGCATTGTATATTTCTTAAACTACTGATTCACCAGACAATTAAGAAGAAACAGGTTGGGGTGGCAGAAATAAACACAATGGAACTGAAGACATCTGTGTGATTCTGATCGATCACCTGTGGGTTACTATTTAAGTGAATCCCCCATATAAATGGCATTCACCTTTCTCAAAGTTTGTGAGAAAGGTATATGATCCTATTGAAACTAACAAGGATTATTGAAACTAACAGAGATTTTAAGTATACAAATAGTACAGAATATCTTAACATAATCGTATAAAATTATGTTGTGGCAAGACAATGGAGGAATAAATTAAATGGCTTTCAATCTGACCTCTTTGGCATCCATGACAGTTCCTACACCCACAGTCAGAGCCATGGTGGGAACCTTGGAGAGGTCGTTACCAAAGAAACGAGCGTTGGCTACAATGGTGTCTTTAGCCAGGGTTTTCACTCTGGTCCTGGAAACAAGGCTGGAGCCTGGCTCATTGAAAGCTATATGACCGTCAGGACCAATACCTACAGAAAGACAGTGAGAAAGAACCAGACAAAGATCGAGCTAAGAGAGACTATATCACACAAGAGATTAAATAATACCTACCTACAAAAGTTTTGTTTCACTGATGGCAGAAAAACTAAACTGCTCAAAAGACATAAAGGAAGACTTAATCGTCACAATTTAACATGTCAATTAAACCTAAGGAATATAAATGTGTACATTTAAGGAGCTGCTTTGTGTCTTTGTAGATTTGAAAAAAGCGTATGACAGGGTGCTGAGAGAGGAGCTGTGGTTTTGTATGAGGAAGTATGGAGTGGCAGAGAAGTATGATTGAGTGGTGCAGGACATGTATAAGAGCTGTTAAGACAGTGGTGAGGTATGCTGTAGGACAGAGGAATTCAAGGTGGAGGTGGGACTGCACCAAGGATCGGCTTTGAGCCCCTTCTTGTTTGCTGTGGTGATGGACAGGCTGACAGATGAGGTTAGACAAGAATCTCCGTGGACCATGATGTTTGCGATGACATTGTCATCTGTAGTGAGAGCAGGGAGCAGGTGGAGGAAAATCTAGAGAGGTGGAGGTTTGCTCTGGAAAGGAGAGGAATGAAGCTTAGCCGCAGTAAAACAGAGTGCATGTGTGTAAATGAGAGGGACTCAAGTAGAACGGTGAGTTTATGGGGAGTAGAGGTGAAGAAGGTGGAGGATTTTAGGTACCTAGGGTTAACAGTCCAGAGCAACAGAGAATGTGGAAAAGAAGTGAAGAGACGTGTGCAAGCAGGTTGGAACGGGGGGAGGAAAGTGTCAGGTGTGATGTGTGACAAAAGAGTGTCAGCAAGAATGAAAGGAAAGATGTACAAGACAGTGGTGAGACCAGCAATGTTGTATGGTTTAGAGTCAGTGGCACTGAGAAAAAGACAGGAGACAGAGCTGGAGGTAGTAGAGCTGAAGATGTTGAGGTTCTCTCTAGAACTGCATTCTTTCACCTGCGCAACATTTCCAAAATTAGGAACATCCTGTCTCAAAATGATGCAGAAAAACTAGTCCATGCATTTGTTACCTCAAGGCTAGATTACTGTAACTCATTACTATCTGGATGTCCCAGTATCTCCTTAAAAAGCCTCCAATTAATCCAGAATGCCGCAGCCAGAGTCCTGACAGGAACTAGCAAGAGAGATCATATTTCTCCTATATTGGCTTCTCTTCATTGGCTCCCTGTAAAATATAGAATAGAATTTAAAATCCTTCATCTCACATACAAATCCCTTCATAATCAAGCTCCTTCATACCTCAAAGACCTCATAGTACCCAATACCCACTTCGCTCTCAGAGTGCAGGTCTACTTGTGGTTCCCAGAGTTTCCAACAGCAGAATGGGAGGCAGAGCCTTTAGTTATCAAGCTCCTCTCCTATGGAACCAGCTCCCAGCATGGGTTCAGGAGGCAGACACTCTCTGTACTTTTAAGGCTAGACTTAAAACCTTCCTCTTTGACAAAGCATATAGTTAGGGCTGGCTTCAGGCAACCCTGAACCATCCCTTAGTTATGCTGCTATAGGCCTAGACTGCCCGGGGACCATCGGTGCACTGAGCTCCCCTACCCTAACCCCCCCCCCCCCCCCTTTCCCTTCCCCTCCCCCCTTTCCCTTCCCCCCCCCCCCCCTCACATGTATATTCCACCATTGAATGTTACTAACCTTGTGCTCTCTCTCTCCCCTAGTTTGTGCTCTCTCCCTCTCTCTCTGTTCTCTCTGTACCTTCTGCAGGTGTCCCTGGTCCTGGAGCTGTATATCGCTGATGTGCAGTTACTGGTCCCACCAACCTGCAGTGTCCATTTGTTGTTTATTGTTGCTGTTCTTTTCTCTCTGCTCTATCCACTCACCCCAACCGATCGAGGCAGATGGCCGCCCAAACTGAGTCCGGTTCTGCTGGAGGTTTTTTCTTCCGTTAAAGGGAGTTTTTCCTCTCCACTGTCGCCAAGTGCTTGCTCATAAGGGAATTGTTGGGTTTTTAGTTTTAGTTTTTGTAAAGTGCCTTGAGATGATTTGTATTGTGATTTGGCGCTATACAAATAAAATTGAAATTGAATTGAATTGAGTGACGAGGATGGATAGGATCAGGACTGAGTACATCAGAAGGACAGCTCATGTTAGATATTTTGGAGAAAAAGCCAGGGAAGCCAGATTGAGATGGTTTGGACATATTCAGAGGAGGGACAATGAATACATTGGTAAAAGGATGCTGAGGTTAGAGTTACCAGGAAGGATGCCTAGAGGAAGACCAAAGAGGAGGTTCTTGGATGTAATGAAGGGGGACATAGTTGGTGTGGGTGAGGAGGATACAGAGGATAGGGTTAAATGGAGGCAGATGATTCGCTGTGGCAACCCCTGAAGGGAGCAGCTGGAAGGAATGAGATGATCTAGGAACTGCCCACACACTGAGTTTCTCCTAATTTGGTGCAAATGAAAGTGACAACAGCTGCAATGCAGTCTTATTCAAGAGAGGTAAATGCAAGACCACACCCAAAAAGGGAATGGTTTTGCATGTGGGGACCACAGACACAAAATGCTCTGTCTTCCTTCCAGACTGTTTCTGCTCAGGTTTTGTGTTTTGCTGGTGTCCTTGTCACTACTAGTAGCATGAGGCAGCCCCTGCAGTCAATCCTATTGCCCAGATTACTCCAAGATAGCACATCCATGCGTGCATTCACAAGAAGATTTGCTGTGTCTCCCAGCAGTCTTAAGAGTATGGAGACTTTGCTAATTACAGACCAATATCCAATCTACCATTTATTTCTAAACTCCTTGAAAAAGCTGTTGCAAATATGTGACCACTTACACAGGAATGAAGTATTTGAAGATTTTCAATCAGGATTTACAGCACATCATAGGACAGAAACAGCACTGTTAAGTCACCGATCGATGTTCTGTTAGCCTCAGATAATGGACTCATCTCTGTACTTGTCCTGCTAGATTTTAGTGCTGCATTTGACACTATTGACCACAGACCAACATCTTATTACAGAGAATGGAAAATGTGACTGCGACTAAATGAACAGCGCTAAAGTGGTTCCAATCTTATTTACTGGATAGATTCCAATTTGTTCAAGTTCATGATGAACCTTCCATGTGCACAAAGGTTAGCTATGGACTTCCACAAGGTTCTGAGCTAGGACCAATTCTCTTCAGCTTTCACATGCTTCACTTATGCAATGCTAATATAGTTACTTTAAATGGCATAGCTTTGGCCTCCAGCACTACTATGAAAAACCTTGGAGTTATTTTTGACCATGATATGCCATTTAATTCACACATTAAACAAATCTCTAGAACTGCGTTTCAATTGAGCAATATTGCCAAAATTAGGAACATCCTGTCTCAAAATGATGCAGAAAAACTACTCCATGCATTTGTTACTTCAAGGTTAGATTACTGTAAGATGTCCCAATAACTCCATGAAAAGCCTCCATTAATCCAAAATGCTACAGCCAGAGTTCTGACAGGAACTAGCAAGAGAGATCCTATTTCTCCCATATTAGCTTCTCTTCATTGGCTCCCTGTAAAATCCTGAATAGAATTTAAAATCCTTCTTCTCACATACAAATACCTTCATGACAAAGCTCCTTCATACCTTAAAGACGCCATAGTACCGTATTATCCATATAGACCACTTCGCTCTATGCAGGTATACTTGTAGTTAACAGTTTCCAAAAATAAAATAGAAGGCAGACCCTTCAAGCTCCTCTCCTGTGGAACCATTCCCAGTCCCGGTCTGTTCTTTTCTCTCTCCTCTATCCACTCACCCCAACTAGTCGAGGCAGGTGGCCGCCCAAACTGAGCCTGGTTCTGCTGGAGGTTTCTTCCATTAAAGGGAGTTTTTCCCCTCCACTGTCACCAAGTGCTGCTCATAAGGGATTTGTTGGGCTTCTGTTTTTGTTGTTGCCTTGAGATGACTGTATTGTGTATTTATACGAATAAACTGAATTGAGGAGATACCTGGAAAGTGGCAGTTACACAAGCAGAGCTGTGATTTTGAATACAGCTCTCCATTATTTAATGATTTTGGTTTCCAGTGACTGCTGTAAAGTCAATTATACAATACATATTAATAAAGATTTTCGAACTGAATAATTAATTTATCAAGAACCAATGTGTGAGCATTCCCTTAATTTTTTCAGCATTATAAAAATCATTCCCTGACCTCCAACAAACAACTCAATTCCTCCAGCCTCTGTGATTTTCTTCTCATAGGCTTGACATTCTGTCTCCAGGTCCACTGCATTTCCATCCAGGATATGAGCATTGGCTGGGTCGATATCGATGTGCTTGAAGAAGTTGTTCCACATGTAGGAGTGATAGCTCTCTGGATGAGCACGAGGTAGACCTGAAAAATAAAAAGGATCACTTTTTAGCCTAAGATCTGTAATGTCAGGAGTCTTGCCTTCAGAACGAACACTGATGTATTTCTACACTTGGAATCGAGAATGAGGAAGGCAGCCAATACACAAGTAGCATGAAAGTTAAACAGTTATGGCTAAAGTATGCCCTTCAATTTCAACTGGCCAATACACTGAGGTGTGAATATACCTATACATGCTAAACGCAATTATTTAAATGATTCTAGGAAAACTTGATGCTTGTTTTCTGTTTCACTTATAAAACATGAGGGGCCAGGGAACACTGATGAAGGACGGAGGTTAATGATGTTGATCTGCTTCTTTATATACACTCATCACACATTCTGACATACCACAAAACATAGTCTACCACAGATAGTAACCAATGTTTAACTACAACATCTAACGGTGTTGCATTAAACAAACCTGTAAGATTGCTGTAAACACGTACAGTAAATAAAGTGAAGTGATGAGGGGCTTTAAATCACTGCACAGTCAATGGCTCCATGTAATAATTCCTTCAAAGCTGCTTACAAACCAATGGTGCTTAATTTGAAGTTGAATGACATAAGTCTACAAATGAAAGTATAGTCTGGAATGTAATAAATCAGGCTTTAACTCACCTACATATTCATCCATGTTGAAAGTTTTAACATATTTGAATGAAATGTCGCCACTTCTGTAGTATTCGATTAACTTCTGGTAACAGCCATAAGGAGTACTCCCTGAAAGAAACTAGAAACGTTAATATATCCTGTTTAATAGAGAACCTGGTTGCTCACTAATCCTACCACAACATTGTTTACGTCACTGGTGCTTACCTGTAGGCAAGCCCAGAGTGAAGTATCTTTCAGGGGAGGGCTTGAACTTGATAATTCTGTTGCGAATGTATTTTGCTGCCCACTCACTGGCCAGGTCATAGTCGTCCAGAATGACCAGCCTCATTTTACCGGTTCCCTAAATAAATAAGTATATAATAAAATTACATCTTAAAAACGATCACAGTCGCCTGATTTGCACTGGCGCCATGGTAAACTGATTTAGCTAGATAAAATGGGAATATGACAAAATTCTCCGACCTCAATTCAAAGACCGTGAACTCACTGCGTGCTTTGCTAGCTAGATGATTAACGAAGTAGTAACCCTAGGATGCGTCATTAACTTGAAATATCTTCTCAAATATAGGTTTGCAGGTGGTATCCACAACAAGTAAGTTACGCTGGTAAATTTTCAGATATTTCAATTGAGCTTGCCGAGGCAATGGCTAATATTAATAAGCGAGACAACTTACAAGCGCAGTCTAACAAGTTGAATGTAAATTTATTGCTGAACAAGTCAGTTTCTGTCACTTGGATAATCTAAGGCCACTAATCACTTTTTAAAATGAACAATACAAGTCAACAACAATGTGTTACCTGCTAAAATACGCTGTTGTCACATGATCAACTACCGGTCAAGTGATTACAGGCAGATTGTACGGAAGTCCGTGTGTGCCAAAATATGGAACTTCAAAATGTTAAAAAAAAAACATAAATAATAACACTTTATGAACCAACTAATTATTTAAAAAACATTATTTAAATAAACATTGCAATTTCATAATATGAACATGACATTGTAAAATGATGCAATATATTTTTAAAATTCATCTCATTATTACATTATATTATTTCACTATGCTTGTTTTTACATTAAGTTTTTTGCAAAACTCCTTTTTTAAAATTGTAGCAGTTTTTATTTTAACGTTTTTCCAACACCACCTTTTCTTTTAGTGTCCTATTTATTTCCTAATGCTATTTTTCAGCAGAATGACCAAAGGCTCCTCTGAGAGAAGACAGGAGTGAAGTAAACACTCACACCACACCAGCAACGGACCCCTCATCAGCCAAGGATCCCCCCTCAACAGCACCTTCAATTGTGCCCCTTCCACTGCCCTGGCCTCCCCCAGCTGCATCCACATCCTCTGCAGACTCATCATTGACCATACCATCCCCGGCTTCACCAATGGGATTTCCAAATCATTTGGAAACCTTGGTGAAATCAGGAATTAAAATGGTGCCTCTTACCCCTAACCTGGCAAGGTCACGGGTATTATCATCAAAGCCAGTGAATTCATCCCCCCAGCAAACACCACCCTCTTTGCCACCCAGGAGCATGACCTCTGTCCCTCAATCAATTAAAACTCCACCATCTCGACCACCTCGGCCAACACCTACACCTGTCTTTCCTCAGAGCACCCCTGTCAGTCCCCACCCCACCTGCTCCCGGACCAAAGATCCTGACTAGCATCAATGCTGCCATCAGCAACTAGGACACCCAGGGCCTCTGCTGTTCTAGGACTTACAGCCATAATAAACCACTTATTGACCTGAGGCCCAGGGAGAGAACACTCTCCCCTAGTGCTATAGCTCCAGTCAAAACACGCAGAGTGGCTAAAAGAGTGAGAGTTAGACTGTACAATCAGAGAAATCTAATTCAAATCCCTTGCAGACAGATAGTTTCAGGTCCTACTCAAACTAATTTGAAACTTGCAGAAACTTGTGCTCAATGTCAGATCTTTATGTAACAAATCCATCCATCCATCCATCTTCTATACCCGCTTTTCCTGGCTCAGGGTCACGGGGATCTGCTGGAGCCTATTATGTAACAAATCATTTTAATTAATAATTTTATCTCCTCTTACAATCTTTAAGATTTGGTTCTTTTAACAGAAACATGGTTAGATAGCAGGACAGCAAATGCAGTTCTTATTGAATCCACCCCACCTAATTTTACATTTCTATCAGAAACACGAGAAAACAAAAAGGGTGGCGGCGTCTGTGCCTTTTTTAGGGATAATGTGGTTACCCACAGGCTGTCATTTGGGGAGTTCTTATCATTTGAGTATGTATCTTTTAAAATGGAGCAAAAATTATCTCCATCTGTACTTTTTATTATTATTTACAAACCTCCCCAATGCTGTCAAAATTTTATTGATGAATTTACTGAGATGCTTTCAGTTGTCTTTACAGAGTTTGACTGTTTGGTTATTACAGGTGATTTTAATGTTCACATGGATAAGGCCTGACAGATATGCTAAAGAACTTTCTGCCGTCCTTGAAACGTATGGCCTTAGCCAGCACGTTAGGGAGCCGACCCATACCAGAGGTCACACTCCAGACTTGTCATTACTAAGGGTGTTAACGCTTCTAATATCACTGTGATTGATGTTGCTTTGTCTGATCATTTTTGTGTCTTTTCTGATTTGTCCATAATTCCCAAAGATGCAACTGGACCTACACTTGTTCAGAAAAGACACATAAATGATAACACCAGGAAACTGTTTATGGCGATGATTAGGTTTGAAAATACCACTTTCTCTCATGTTGAAGATTTGTTGAATTCATTTACTTCAAGTGTTCTAAATGTCATAGATGTGATTGCTCCTGTTAAGGATAAATTAATCAGGGTGACTCGGTCAGGGCACAGAAAAGGGTGTGCCCGAAGGCCGAACGAAGATGGCGTAAATCAAAGCTCCAGGTTCATTATGACATTTATAAGCAGATGTTGTGTGTGTTCAATGTAACTCTACGTAGAAAGAGAGAAATGTATTTTTCTGAAATCATCAACAACAGTAGTAACAACTCATGTGTCCTGTTTGCTACAGTGAGTAGGTTAACAAACCCTCCATCTCCATTGCCACTGGAACTAATTTCAACATCTAAATGTAATGAATTTGCATAATTTTTTAATGACAAGATTCAGGGTATTAAACAAACAATAAATTGCACGAGGCAGATACCAACTCTGCAGCCATCCAGGAAACACTTGGTAGAACTGACACACTTTACACCAGTAAATGACATAACAGTTGAAGATTTCATCTCCAGTCTGAGCTCCTCCACCTGTTGCCTTGATGTTTTACCCAGTAAATTTCTGAAATCAGTACTAAGCAGTTTGTTACCACAACTCACTCAATTAGTTAATAACTCATTACAGTCTGGAACATTTTCAAGGGCCTTGAAAATTTCTGTCATCAAGCCTCTCCTGAAGAAGAGCAGTCCATGGTACTGAACAACTACCGGCCCATATCAAACCTGCCGTTTTTAGGCAAAATCATTGAAAAAGTTGTTTACCAACAACTTACTGACTTTCTCATGGTAAACAACTGCTTTGATGATTTTCAGTCAGGTTTTAGACCCCATCACAGCACTGAAACTGCCCTCATCAAGGTGACAAATGACATTCATCTGAACACCGATGCTGGCAGAGTCTCTGTCTTAGTACTGCTGGATCTAAGTGCTGCTTTTGACACAGTGGACCATGTGATACTGTTACAAAGGTTAGAGGACTGGATAGGCATCTCTGGTACTGCCCTTAAATGGTTTAAGTCCTATCTTGAAGACAGGAAGTATTTCATTGAAGTTGGTAACTGTGTCTCAGACCAAATGGTATTGACATGTGGGGTCCCCCAAAGGTCCATCTTGGGACCCCTTTTGTTCAATCTTTACATGTTTCCTTTAGGCCAGTTAATACGCAGCAATAATGTGTCCTACCATAACTATGCAGATGACACTCAGATTTACATTTCACTCACAGCTGGTGAATATGGACCAGTCGATTCACTGTGCAGCTGTATTGAACACATCACTCTGTGGATGCAAAACAACTCTCTCCAAATAAACAGTGACAAGACTGAAATAATCATCTTTGGGCCACAGAAACAAAAAGAAAGTGTCAGCAGTCACCTCGAGTCTCTTTCTCTAAAATTTAAAAATCAAGTTAGAAATCTAGGGGTAATCATGGCCTCAGACTTGAATTTTAACAGCCACATTAAATCTATAACATCGTCAGCATTTTACCATCTCAAAAACATTGCCAGAATCAAAGGGATCATGTCTAAACCAGACTTGGAAAGACTTATCCATGCTTTTATCTCTAGCAGGTTAGATTACTGTAACGGCCTGTTCATGGGGCTCTCAAAGCGAGTTGTAAGGTAGCTACAGTACATTCAGAACGCTGCTGCTCGGCTCCTGACTAGAACCAGGAAGTACAACCACATTACTCCTGTTCTCAGATCTCTGCACTGGCTTCCTGTCTCTCAGAGAATAGACTTCAAAACAGCACTGCTTGTGTATAAGTCTCTTCATGGCTCAGCACCACATTACATCTCTGACATGCTGATGCCATATGAACCATCTTGAACTCTGAGAACATCAGGGACAGGCCTTCTGCTCGTGCCCAGAGTCAGGACTAAACAGGGAGAAGCAGTGTTTCAGTTATATGCAGCTAAAACCTGGAATGGTCTTCCTGATGATGTTAGACAAGCCTCATCTCTGGCAATGTTGAAGCCCAAGCTAAAAATCTTTTTTTTTAGTGTGGCATATAACATATGACCTGACTAGACCTGACAGTGTTTTATCCAAACTGATCTATCTGCACTCAGTTTCCTCTAATATTAATTTTTAATTAATGTTAACTTTTTATTTATTTATTTATTTTTAAAAACTGTTTTGTCACTACTTTTGTCCAGTTGGGGGAGACAATCGGACTCACGGTCAGTACTCTAAGTTGATTAGGTTAGAAACCTTTGATCTAAAGCCAATTGGGTCAGGGACTCAGGGGTTAGGAACCCAGGCGCTTTAGTGTTATCCTTAGAATACGGGTCTAAACAGCTGTAGACTTAAATAAGGGATTTGGAACCTCCAGCTGTAGTCTACTCGATCCTAGATGTAAGAGTCCAGGACTCAGGATCGTCTCAGCAGATAGTCTGTGTTGAGGTACTTTTAGTCCATCAGGGATGGGACAAACTGAAAGTAGGGGACCCAGAAATATGGGTCAGCGTGGTCCGATAGTCAATATCATAAGGGGCAAATATGGTGACAAAGCGATGGCATGCCTTTTTATTTTTATTCTTGCTTATGTATTTTTAACCTGTCTTTTATTTCTGTAAAGCACTTTGAATTACTCTGTGTATGAATTGTGTTACCACGGATAAAGCGGCGGTAAAAATTGGCAAACCCGAGGAACTGCTGTAACTTACGCCGAGTTGTGGGGCGTGGCCACTCAGCCACTGCACTGACCTTGCTGGGGTCTGCTAGTATTCTACCGCTCTCAACAATCAGACCGAGAAACGGAACGGATGGGCGGTGAAACTCACACTTCTCGGCCTTGACAAACAGCCGATTCTCCAACAGACGAGAGAGAAAATCAGGATGTCGTCAAGATAAACAAAAACTACTTTGTTCAGGAAATCTCGGAGGATGTCATTGATCATTGACTGGAAAACGGCTGGGGCGTTGGTGTGGCCGAATGGCATCACCAAATATTCAAAATGCCCTAAAGGGGTCTTGAAAGCCGTTTTCCATTCATCGCCCTCCCGGATCCGAATTAAATGATACGCACTACGGAGGTCGAGTTTGGTGAAAATAGTCGCTCCTTGCAGCAACTCGAAGGCGGATGACAGCAGGGGAAGCGGATAGCGATTTCGCACGGTGATAGCGTTAATTCCGCGGTAATCTATGCAGGGACGCAAGGTCCGGTCCCTCTGTTCAACGAAGAAAAAACCGGACCCCACCGGGGACGACGAGGGCCGAATTATCCCTGACGCGAGGGACTCACCAATATACCGCTCCATCGCCTCCCTCTCCGGGCGCGACAGACTGTACAGCCTGCCAGAAGGAAGCGGAGCACCCGGGAGGAAATCGATGGGGCAATCGTAGGGTCGGTGTGGGGGTAACGATAAGGCCCTTTCCTTACTAAAGACCTGCGACAGGTCGTAGTAACACTCCGGCACGCCGGTTAAATCTATGGCCGTCTCAACAGGGTTACTCTGGGTAATAGTGGGGGTCAACGCCGCCCGGAGGCAAGTACCATGGCAGCGCTGACTCCACTCAGTGATCCTACCGGTAGCCCAGTTAATGTGAGGGTTGTGGTGTTGAAGCCACGGAAGACCTAGTACCAGGGCTGATCGCGGTGCTGGAATAATTTTAAATGTGATCTCCTCGCGGTGATTACCTGAGAGGATCAGGGTCAAGGGAACGGTAACATGTGTGACGTGGGCAAGGAGACGACCGTCTAGGGCGTTGGCTCTCAAAGGGGAGGGCAGGGGGCGTAAGGACACCCCTATCCGCTGCGCCAATTCTGCATCCAAAAAGTTGTCGTCCGCCCCCGAGTCGACCAGGACGGACACGGGAAATGTCCGCCGATCGACCAAGAGGACGGCCGACAAATTTACCCTGGGGCATACCGGGCGATCCGACACCCGACTCACCAGCACCCCCAGGCTTACTGATGAGGCGGCCGGTTTTTTGGCCGTTGTGGGCAATTTCTAAGCACATGACCTGACTCACCACAGTATAGACACAAACCTCCCTGGAACCGCCGCCGCCGCTCTTCCGGGCTCAGACCAGCATGACCCAGCAGCATGGGTTCCTCCAGGTCCGAGGAGGTGGTAGTGGGGGTCGGAAAAGCCTTGGGAGCTGGCGGTCGTGCCGCGGATTCCTGGGCAGATGGCCCCGCGGGCAACCGTTCCCACTTGGCTCTCTCTCGTCGCCTCTCCCGGATGCGACCATCCAGGAGGATCACCTGGTCTATAAAAGATGGAAAATCGGGAGCTTGGTCCCTGCAAGTTAGTTCATCTTTGAGCTGTTCGGAAAGTCCACGTTTGAACAACTCCCGTAGGACTGGTCCTGCCCACCCCATGCATGCTGCCACCATCCTAAACTCGATGGCGTAATCCACCACGCTCCTATTTCCCTGGCGTATGGTGAGGAGCCGTGTAGCGGCGTCCCCGGCATAATCAGGTCGGTCAAACACTTGCCTGAAAGCCTCAAGAAACTGGAGTAGTGTCAGGTTAGTTAATGGCCTGGACGAGGATTCTGCCTCCGCCCAAGTGAGCGCCCTTCCCCGTAGCAGTCCGACTATAAAAGAAATTTTGGACTTATCTGTGGAGTAGGTCTGGGGTCGCGTCTCAAAGATGTTCGCGCACTGAAGAAGGAATCCTCCACGGGTTCCAGGGTTTCCGTGATATGGTTCGGGGTCCGCGACGTGCGGGTCGGGCTGATCCTGCGCCGGGCCAGGTGGCGGGCCCGTCTGTGGCGTGTCAACCGACACCACAGGAGCTGCGGGAGAGAGCTGCGTGGTTAGAATCCGTACCTGATCCATCAGCTGGGTCATGTGCGTAGCCATTTCCTGGTTCATCTTAACCAGGCTGCGTAGAGTATGATCGTGCTCTCCTAGCAAGGCCCCTTGCCGGGAGAGCGCCTCGTGCAGAGCACTACTGCTCAGGTGTTTGCCGGGCTGGGAATCCGCTGGGTCCATTTGGCCAGTTCTTTCTGTTACGTCACTAATGACGGAAACGGAGAGGACCCAAAGGCAGATTCAAAAACAGAGTCAGTTTATTATAACACAAATTCACTGGAGGTTAATCCACACATAAAACTCTCCAGGTGCTCAGGACAGTCTTTCCTGAAAGTACAGGGCGACGAATGCCTGGATCAGACTGCGTGGCTCCCAGGCGACAGGGGAAGGCACACCCCAGGAACTGCTGACATGCAGGGACCTGGAGAAATAGAGAACAGGTAAGTTTTTGGCTGAGCTGATCCTTTCACTGAGTGAAGCTGGCGAGAGGCTACCGCGTGTAGATAACGGGAAGAACTGGCGACGCTGGAGAGGTGAACCGGAGCCTTTATTGACGATGGTGAGTAATTGGGACCAGGTGATGCTCATCAGCAGCAACTGTCTCTTGTGGCACACCTGCAGACAACACACACTGAGGTAGAAAGGAGACAAGGTAATTAGGAGGACCGGTACTGCCGCCTCATGACAAATTGTGCTATATAAATAAACTTGCCTTGCCTTGCCTTGCCTTATGTAATTGGCTGCTTGTTCAGTATGGATTACTATTCCTTGTTAAATGCCCCTCCTGGGTTTCACAGCTATAATGCTATATGCTAGGTAGCTAGGTAGGTAACAGTGAGTGAGTGATGACATACTGGATTGGTGTTTGTGAAATTATCAGGAGTTACTGTACTGACACACGATATTTTAGAAATGCTCGGTATGTTCTTCATGATGTTAGCATCAACAATGAAATTATAAATACTTTAACACTTACAGAGCACCAAGTCCATGCCCAGGAGTAGCTTTCTTCCAGTGTCGGTGTTCTGGCTTAACCTGAGGCATGTTATCTGGTCCTAACTGTAATTTAAGATATCTGCAGTGCAGAAACCAACTTTCACTCATATGCCAATGACACTCAATTATACATTTCCACAAACCCCTCCTCCCACTTTACACCTCAGTCCCTCTCCAACTGCCTCACTGACCCCCGAACCTGGCTTTCATGCAATTTCCTAAAATTTAACACTAACAAAACAGAGCTCATGGTTGTGGCCACCAGACCACTGCTTCAGAAGGTTGGAGATCTGGTGCTCAACATCGTTGGCAATACCATCTGCCCATCACCATCAGTAAGCAACCTGGGTGTCATTCTGGACTCCATCTTTCCACCCTTTCATTTGAACACCACATTAAATCAGAGACCAAATCTGCTATCTTTCACTTATGCAATGTCTCCCACTTCCGTCACTCACTCCCAGACTCAGTCACAGAAACACTAATACATTCATTCATTACTCCCCGACTGGACTACTGCAATGAAGTCCTATCCGGTATTTCGCACAAACTCCTGGATAGGGTCCAACACATTCAAAACTGCTGTCAGGGTTCTCACTCACACCAAGCCCTGGGAACACATTACCCCTACACTCACTCACCTACACCAGCTTTCAATAAAATATCGCATTCAATACAAGATACTCCTCCTCCCTTACACATACCTTCACTCAATCGCTTCTCAGTATCTCTCTGACCTCCTCCACCTGTAGAGACCTTCCCAGAACCTCCGCTCCTCCTCCACCACTCAACTTACCACTTCACGCTCAAGGTTGCAGACTATGGGAGATAGAGCCTTTTTTGTCCAGGCCCCCACACTCTGGAAATCTTTTCCTCCCTCTCCGAAGAAAAGCCCTCCTAAGAGAAATACTCCTGAACAATCAAACCAGAAGGAGGACAGCCTAGAGTGATACCTGAGAGAATACCTTGAATGAATTAAGTATAAAGAAGAAGAACCAGAGTTGATGATTGATTACACCAGCTGCATGTCTCCAGTCCTGCAAGCAACACCACCGAGGGACAGGGAAAGGTACAGGATGAAGAAGAGCAGCACTGTGGAACAAGTAATAAGCAGAATTGAAGGATAGATAGAAAATTGATTCTGAAATATTGATTAAGACCATGCAAAAGTAAGGTTAACTATTAAAGAGCTAATATGAATCAGTAAGAAGAAAATGATCTCATAGTAAGTGTATCATGATTTATTGTGATTGATTGCACTATGATTTTATTGCAGTTGAGTGCATGACATATAGTGATAGAAATGTGATTAAGGCATTAAGCATTACCTAGCGCAGGAAAAATAGTATATAAACCCTAGAATTTTGCTGGTTGAGACAGACTTTTCAGTTGCTGGGGGAAACTGTCAGTTTGCATCAAGATTTTTGCCACTACCAAGAGTGCATATAAACTAACAGAAGACATCCAGGATCCTTGCAACTGAGCGAGGAAGAACCCTTAACACAGAGGTGAAGAGAAGCTGATGATGGAATTAAGTTCCATCCAAACCGGCCAGTGACTGAAGTGCAGACTGTATGATGGCAGTGTAACAGGTGACCATCAGCTCCTGTGGCAGGTTAAACTTCCTGTGCTGCCGCAGGAAGTACAGTCTCTGCTGGGCCTTCTTCACAGAAGGGTCTCCTGGTGTGCAGTCATTGGTGTAGAACAGCAGTGGGGAGAGAACACACCCCTGGGGGGCAGTAGTGCTAATGGTCTAGGTCCTGGATTTGATGCTCCCCAGCTTCACCTGTTGCCTCGTGTCAATCAGGAAGGTGTACAGGTGGAGGCAGGCACTGTGAGCTGGGTGAACATCTGGTGGAGGATTTCAGGGATGATGGTGTTGAACGCCGAGCTGAAGTCCACAAACAAGATCTTTGCATACGCAGGGCACTTCACACAGCTCCAGAGATTGGTTGAAGATCAGCATGAAGATGAGCGCCAGCTCGTCAGCACAGACTCTCAGGCAGGAGGGGGGACACACCATCAGGCCCTGGAACCTTCCTAATTTTTCTTTGTCTCTGAAAGAGCTGTCGAACATCATCTTCACAGACCGTTAGTGCAGGCAGGGGGGTCTAGGTGGAGGGGGATTGGGGTTGCAGGTAGCCCCATTCCCGTGGGTCATCAGGAAGTCCAGCTCTGTCCTGGGCTGTCCTCTGGACTTGGTGAGGGAGGTGGGGGACAGAAGGGTCCTGGCTAAACTAACATCTATGATGGACCATGAGTTCCACCCCCTGCAGGATGCCCTGTCTGCCCTGGAGAGCAGCTTTAGTGACAGACTGATCCCCCCTCGCTGTGTGAAGGAGAGATTTCGCAGGTCTTTTCTTCCTGCTGCTGTCGGACTCTACAATGATCACTGCTAACTGTACTTTTGTCATTCATCTGCTGTAATCATGTACAATACTGTATTATAAGGTAAATCACATCAGTGCAATATCCTGTAGTCACTTTACCTGGTATTTATTTATTTATCCATTGATGTCCATATACTGTACATACCCATTGGCATATATTGTACACACTTATGGTTTTTGTAGCTTTATAGTTTTATTCCACTTAGTATATTTTTAACATTTTAAATTTCTTATTTATCTCAGATCTTTGCTACTTTTAGCACTCTGCTGTGTACTTGTACTTTGCTGTTGCAACAACACAATTTCCCCATTGTGGGACAAATAAAGGTTCTCTTATCTTATCACTTTTCATGATTATATAGTATACTTCATTTTAAAAGCAAATGGATTTTCCTATCTTAACTTAGGAAGAGATCAGGGCTTTATTTCACTATAAGAAAATGGCCTGAGAGAATGTGTAGCCCATCCTGACATAATTATTGATTATTAAGATAGACATGATAAAATAATCAGAGGTTTATTGCTGAAGATTTCAATGCGACACATTGAACATCTGTATTACACATTTTGATCACCTGCCAGTCATTAAGGTTCACTGTGCCATGGCCACCCCACACTAGCTCTATGGCCTACTATGGCCACCCCCGTAAGAATGTCCTGGACACACCACTGAGACTACAGTGTCAACAACCAGTTCCCTAACATGGATGGCACTGGCCACTGCTGCCCACAATTGTGATAGTCGTGGCTTGCAGGAGCCATGGCCTGCTGGTCCTGCTCCGTGCACCCCTCACCGGCGGGGTGCTTCCACCTCTGCTTGTTGCTATCCTCCTGTGCTGCAGGTGCACAGTGGTTCATGGGGATCATTAGCTGGTGCTGTTGGAATGGGTGCTAGTCTCCCGTTAGGCTGTGGGGGCTGGTGGGGTGCAGGCCTCTCTGGCGGGGGTCAGCTCCTCGATGGGGGAATGTGCATAGTCTGGGCCCAGCTGTTGGTATCCACAATTGTCTGGGGTCTGGGGCTGGGGTGGTGTTGTGCGCTTGCTGTGTATAACATTCAGTAACACACACACTCATGTACACATATACACATATTCTTATGGTAGCTGTCATTTCTGTGTATCAATGCTGACACTATAAATTGCAATATTATCATTGTACTTATTACTATTAATAATAATATTGTATTGTCACTGACAATAGTAATGCATTGTTATAAGTGACATTGTATTGCTGACATTATATAAACGTTGTTATTGTTTATATTGTATATCACTGCTGTCATGAATGGGGAAAAATGAGGACCAAAGAATTGCCAACACCCACTCAGACATAAAAGTTTTAATTCTTCTTTGTGTTAGGAAGCAGAATGTTGTACCTGAAGTGACCAGAGTGTAGGAGGGAAACCAGAGGTAGCTATGGTGATCGGGGTTACTGTTTACGCCCAAGCCCGGTACCACTAAGGGAGCCTAGACGAGATGGGAGATTGAATCCGGATGACTTCCGACAGAGCAAAATCTGGCGGTACAGGTTATCCTTGGTCACAGGCTCCTGGTGATCTGGTGGGGAAACTCAGACAATAAAGAGGTTACGATAACGAAAAATCACCTCCAACTTAAAAAGCTCAACAAAAATCCAGAGGAGGGAAAAAGGCTTGTTTCATTGGCAAACTAGAAAAAAAGGCTTAGCTCCTTCAGAACTAGTGGGCTTGAAAAGAGTTTACTCCTTTCAGTGTGTACTTTACATCAGAGTCCGCTTGAGCAAAACATCCCTAAGTTGAAACACGAGTCAGCTTGAGCAAAATCATTCCTCTTCTTATTAATGTGAAAAAGTAAAACACTTGAGTTGACGGGGGAGGCATGAACAAGGCTGGGTCAAGACGGCTTTCTAATCTGAATACTCAGACAATGTGGCAACTTGTCTATGGCATTTGGAGAGGTATAAAAGCTGTGAACAAAGAGCAAACAGGTGAATCTCATTTCCTCATCAGCTGACTGGAAGCCAGAGGTAACTCACTGCCCTTGGACCTTTTAAAATAAAAGCGGAACACAGGAAGTAAAGCTGCTGATCATCACAGCAGCATTGGCACGGACCTCGGCACGGATGACCACGCTCTGCTGCCGTGGTTTGGGAACTGGGACCCGGCGCAAAGCCTCAGCAGGGATGCCGTCATCAGCGCACTGAGGCTCTGGAACCTGCCTCTTCGGATGGCAACGACGCTGTTGTCGCCGAAGCTGCAGGGCAGAGGGTTCTGGCTGTTGTAGTGCTGGAGACTGGAGGGGAGCTTGTAGTGGCACTGGGGACTGTGAGACTTTCGAGAGGGAGACTGTGGAAAGGGAGACAGTAGAGAAGGAGACTGTGGAGAGGGAGACTGTGGAGAGGGAGACTGTAGAGAAAGAGGCGTCACTGGAAGCATGACTTACAGCAAACTGCAGAGAGTGGCACACACACCGAATAAGAACCAAATCTTTGAGGCCATTGTAAGCGTGTTCGTTTCTTGGAAATTAGCAGAGGAGTAGTTCTTTTGGTTCACACACCAGTTTTAATTGAAATTCCAAACTCTTGTACAAGGACCCTTTTTTGGTCAGAAAATCGCAGTCTGCAAGCAGTTAGCTGCAACCAACCTCGCAAGAAAGAGATGTAAAACAAAGGAAAACATGACATTATATGTCAGCCAAGAATCACATCTTATTGGTCGACTACATGTGGGGGAAGTCACGGTTTAGACTTGACTCGCCCCCTTCATTGGTGCTCAGGCCGGTCCCGGCCCCTTGGCACTTGACTCCTCCAATCTCTGGGGGCCAGCACCCTGTTGTGAGAACTAGGAAGTTAGAAGCTTCAGTCTTCTCTGTCATTCCTACAGTCTTATCTGTCCCTTCCTTATTTGGAGTTGTTCATCACTCAGCAGTGTCAAGGTGCAGTCTCTTCTCTGCCTCCAGCTTTCAGTGTCTAATTACTCTGAGTGACAACACATTCTTAACCTGCTATTCATATCTACATCTACATAGGTATATTAGTATGCAATATTAGTGTTAATGTAAGCAGTGTGTTCCTTCTGCAGAAACCTACGCTCTTTTCAATACCTTGGGTGTCTCTTCACACAGTGGAGACAGTGCTTTTAACCTTCTTTCTTTAGTGTGTCAGGTCTGCATAACTCTTTGCAACAATGTGTGCATAAACAATATTTAGCAAGCTAAATAGGATGTAATTGCTAATAATATTTTTCTCAACACCATAATCCTCCTTCAGCACTTTATGGACCCCATTGTTAATCCCTGTCATAACAGAGGCATTGTCATTCTCTATACCCAGGAGTTTATTTATTTTAAGACAACACTTCTGAAGAAAAGCCACAACAGCATGGGCTATAGGTTTGGCATCTCCTCCCTCCACCTCAACAAGTCCTAGAAATGTTGATACAATTGTCTGCTTGGAGTCACTAAAGTACCGTATAACAACCCCCAGGTACTTAGAAATGCTTATATCCATGGACTCATCGAGGAGGAGGCTGAAATGCTGGTCACTCTCATCTGCAACTAACTTTTTCAGGACGTATGGTGCTAGGACACCATTAATCATTTCTGTGCACTTTGTCCTGTGCATTTTGAAGTGGTAGTAGCAGTGGAGTCTGAGAAAACAGCTCTACATGCTTCTCCAATGTGATCACATGCCAGCATAGAACAGTGTTCAGCATTGACTAATGCCATGGTGGCTTCAGCTTTTTTTTAAGTCAATTTTTTTTTTTATGTATGCTCGTGTATCATCTCCAATAAACAGCTTCAACCAGCCTTTGAATTCAGGATTTGATTCCCACTCCTTTCTGTATTTCTGAGTGTACAGTTTTGACTGAGACATGATGAACTAGCCAGCTAGATGTTTATGCTTATGTCACAGAGAAGCCCACACACATTGGATGAGGTAAATGACTGAGGCTGTTAAGAGTCAAATGCACTGATTTCTTTTAGACAAAGAACATTTTACTTTATTTTATTTTTTTATTATGCCATGCATCAGTGCAGAACATTTTACATTTACATCTCGCCTAGAAGCCACGGCGGGATCAGCCAGTGGCAGCTTCGCCTACGCATGATTCATTTGTAGTCGGGATGTGGAGGTGTGAACATCTCCTGTTGTGACTGCACCTGGGAGGGACTGCTCAAGAGGACTGTGCCGCCTGTGCGTGTTTTGGGACGGGGGAGGGGCCGGGATACTCATCCGAGTAGCTTCATCAGTCTAATAAATGACAATACAATTTTTAGTTTTAAGCAAGTTACTAGATTCCTAAATTATTTATCTTTGAATGGTGGACTAATAAATCTGCCTCAGTGGGTATAACTTTTTCTGTCCCAAAGATATTTAAATTCTAGACAATGATTTCTTTAGCTTGTGTACATTAATATTCCTATCGTGCGTAAATGGCATTTTAAGTTTGATTTTGATTATTTAAAAATAATTACTAAACTTTTTTAGTTAATCTGTTAACTTAAAGATCATATTAATTCAAAAATTGCATAATTCAAGTATTTCATCAAAACAATCCTGTTCACGTATGTAAACTTTGCCACAATGGCCAAAATAGATATTTAAAACCTTAAACCACAAACAACCCAACAATGACCACTATATGGTATTCCCTGGAAGGAGCTATTAAGCAATATTTCACACTTCTGATACTTTAACAGGTTATTTTTAATGCTATGGATTAAAAAATTGATTTAAATTAGAACTGATTAGTTGCTACTGCTCTCTGCTTTTCACCACTGCAGCTCACATTTATACTGAATGAAGTTAATGGGCAGATTTTTGTCCTGCACGTTCTTTTTCAGTCAGCAGAAAATATTCTCCTGAAAGTAATTCTAAACTCCTTATCAAGTTAGAGAAAATCCACACAAAACAAATAACAGTTCTATTTAAATTTTAATCTTGTAACATATTCCTTATGAGGAAAGGTACAATAATTCAATGTATCAGTCATTGCTTCAGGAACAGCTGGTTTGTATTAGGGATTTAAGGTGGAACTGTCAGAAGACAGTAAAACGGGATATATTTCTCGAGCATAACACAACAGTAATGGTCCCAGGATGTCCCTGGAGACAAAAGCTGACTATGTCAGGTATGAAACTTAAAATGTCCATTTTTATTCCCTTTTCTTGTAGTCTTCTAGGTGGGACAGGATCCATCCAGATGGTCCCAAGATGACCAGGGAGAATAAGGTCATTCCAATGAAAGTTTCCTGAATGACAGACAGAGCATTACATCAGCATCTTTACTACTACATAACTATTAATCACAAGTTTAAATCAGGGGTCTCCACCTCCAGTCCTCAAGGTCCACAGTCCTGCTTATTTTCCAAATATGCCTGCCCTTGCAGCTTCTGACTGGCTGAACACACCTCATCCAGGTAATCAGCAGTGGGTAGGGCAGTGGCCCTCGAGGACTGGAGTTGGAGATCCCTGGTTTATTTATATATATATATCTCATAACGTTAAGTATTTTATTAGGTAGCCTTAACGCAACGATTACATGCTTTGTTGACTGACTTCGTAACGTTTGAAGACAGCGCGTTAGCGCCAATCCAAGGTACAACACATTAGCTGCTAACCAGTCTTCCTCGGTCGTAGCCAGCTAACTAGGCTATTTGTAGTTATGCTATCCATGTTAATGATAAACATTTGCGAGGATAGGGACCAACGTCAGATTTGAATAAACTATGGGCATTTAAACATGTGTTGCCTTAAAATGATTTTCCTTGAAACCACTGGCTTTAACTCAGATAACCTTAGCCCAACTTTATACTGTAACTTATCGGTTTTGACCTCTTCAGCCAAGGACAGCTACGTAGTTACTAGCTAGTCCTTCATTTAGCATGAGGCCACGGCGGTTTTGAGATTTGCAGCACACTTACGACTAAACCGACGTTTTCCTTGCCCGGTTTAGAGTAGAGAGTAGCCCTTTGAGTGATAGTGTGTCCCCGCAAAGCAGGAGTAAGACGGCTAGCAATGGTCCTCAGAAAACCCGGCATGTTTATCTGCCAACGTGAAGCGATGTCTTCTCGGCTGAACAACCTGCTGTTGTGTGAAAAGGAAGCTCTTCTATCCAAAGGTTACACTGCTTCTTCGTCGCCGAAAATCAGTAGCGCGTGACACACTGCAACCTACTGTTCTGGATGGTAATATAAAGGTTACTGCTTCTTCTTCCTTTCTGGATTACCGGTTAGTAATTCAGTACACAGGCCGATTACCGCCCCCTACCGAACTGGACTGTGGAACAGTGGCTTGGCATTAAAAAAAAACAAATTCTCTCTAGTAGCCTGTATGCTTTAGTTAATATTAGCTGCTTGTATATGCTTTCTCTTGTATTACCAATGAGGGTTTCTATAGAAACTTTTAACTTCATTGTGCTTAACACAATTATTAACTCTTTTTTTTCCTCCTCATAACTCTTACATTCTAATAGCACATGCTGAATGGACACAGATTTGTTAAAATGTATTTTTCCAGTTTGGTGTCTACCTAGTTTATAAACTATTTGATACAAGTGCTTCATTTATATCAACATTTTCTAGCCATATTTTCCACATTTGTATTTTTATGATTGTTTTACCTTCAGTTTACTTTTTATTTCCATGTTTGTTCTCTTTGATTTGATCAATTTCTTAGCCATAATGAGATAAGATAAAATTAGATAAGGTAAGACAAAGTAAACTTTAATCCCTGAAGGGAAATTCAGGTATTATTCTAGCAAAAGTAGTAAATAGTACTTAGAGTAGTCAGTAACAGTCCAGTTAATTAGTCACCTGGCATTGGCTAAGGTGTTGTATATCTTGATGGCAGTGGGGATGAAGGATCACCTGTATCGTTCAGTCCTGCAGCTCAGTGAGGTAAGTCGTCCACTGCAGCTGCTTCTCTGCTCAATCAGGATGTTGTGAAGGGGATGGTCAGTGTATTCCAGGGTGGCCTCTACCTTTTTCTGTGTGCATCTCTCCATCTCAGCCTCCAGTGAGTCCAGCCTCATTTCAGTCACTGAACCAGCTTTTTGCATCGGTTTGTTCAGCCTCCTTCATCCTTCTGCTTTTTGCTGCCTCCCCAGCAGACTACAGCAAAAAACACTTGTTACCATAGTTTGGTAAAACATGCAGCATCTTCCTGAAGATGTCTAAGGACCTAAGTTGCCTTAGGAGGAAAAGTTGTTTTTGCCCTTTTTTTTCTCCAGTGTTAAATGACCAATCCAACTTACTGTCCAGGTGCACACCTAGATATTTGTAGGGTGGGACCACTTAACTTTTCGCAACACTGATACTTAGTGGATAATGAGGGGATTTAGACCTTAGAAAATTCACTACCATCTCCTTGGTTTTACAGGTGATCAGTAGGAGGCAGGGTTTTTTTGAGTCCCATCACTGAAGGATTTTATCAGGCCTCTGTACTCCTCTTCCATGCAACAATCACAGTATCATCAGAATACTTCTGAATATAACAACACTCAGAATTGTACATGTCTGCTGTGTACAGAAATGGAGCCAAAACAGGGGCTCCCCCTGTACTGCTTAGAGCTGCTTAGAACTCTACCAGAGATGCACTTCCCCAGCTTGATGAACTGTGGCATTTCTGTCAGGTAATCTATGAAAAAGTGAAAAAAAAGGTAAAGTGACTTATATGGCCAAGTATGGTGACCCATACTCAGAATTTGTGCTCTGCATTTTAAACCAATTTCAAAGTGCACGCACACACACACCCAGAGCAGTGGGCAACCAGCACCATGGCACCCAGGGAGCAGTTGGGGCTCCAGTGCCTTGCTCAAGGGTATCACCTCATTCGCAGTCACCTCAGTCAGAGTGCTGGCTATTCACTCTGTGCCACCGACAATTCCTGCTGGACCTCAGACTCGAACCTGCAATTTTCAGGTTACAAGACTCCCTATCCATTAGGCCACTGTAGGGGGGTGACTGCCTGGCTGCCCGATCCAGGAAACAAAGAAGGGGTCCAACCCATCCCTCTGAACTTGAGGATGACTGGTTGTATGGTATTGAATGCACTTGAAAAATAAAAGAACATAATCCTCACATAACATGCAGGTTCTTCCAGATGGGACTAAACACGGTGAAGCATGTAGAGAGCAGTATCATCCACACCAATATGTTCTCTGTAAGCAAACTGCAGGGGATATATTGCATATTTGACCTCAGGTCTCAGTAGGCAAAGAGTCATTTTTTCCAGGACCTTCATAAAATGGGATGTGAGAGCCAAGACCCTCCCCAGCTGTAGACTCAGGTTGAAGATCCTCTGTAGAGACTCACACAGTTGGGCAGCACAGTCTTTGTAGCTCCAGCCTCACCCCTGTTACCGATGGCAGATGGTGACAGATGGTGGAGTATGCCCAGGTGAAGGACGGGTGTAGCTGCAGTGGTGGAGGTGCGCATAGGTTACAGTGTCTTAATAAGGTGTTGGGCCAAGGTGTGTACCTTGACATTGGCACTATAGGTTCCTGCAATTTCACTGAAATGACAAATACTACTTTTAAATAAGATTTATTGATATTAGTGGATGACAGCACTGTCTAATACATTGGTCCACAATCTCCCATGTGTGTTCAACTGAGTTGAAAGCTGGTGAATGCAAAGGCTATTGTGTATGTTTCAGATCATTTTTACACTCAAAACATTAAGTGACAACTTATGCCCCATGGATAGACATGTTTCATCATGGAATAAATGTGATCACTCAAAACTTGATTTGCAGTGGCTCTTCCTTCTAAGGAGACAATTGGACACAAACCATGCCAGCAAAATCCCAGCATTTTGCCTCTGGATCACGTCACTGTGGAGTCAAGCATTCAGGTTTTGCCTTTCAGTTGTCACCTGTCTGTATATCAATTAATCAAACTGATTGCCACACAATGAATCTAGGGCCTTTTGCATTTTCCATTTGGTAATCCAATAGTGGTGGGGCCTGAGGCATATATTCTCTGTAAAATAAATAGTCTTCATTCTGAAGTACAAGCATTAAATCAACTTCATTGTCAAGACGTATTAGTCAGAGCCCAACCTGAAAGCAACCCCATGTGAGTGCTAATCCTCTGTTGTGCAGTCCTGTTGTTTCTGTTACACACAGCTGGGGTATGCAATAATCCCTTTCATTGCCCACATAATACCCCACAGATTTTAAATGTAAGTAGCATTTTGCAATACTGGCTCTCAACATCTCTTTTGTTCAGATTTTATTTAGTTACCTTTATATGTATTTTTTCCAGACAGTTAGTATCAAGGCTGTTTACTTCAATTAAGTGTAAATTTTCTTTCTCTCAGAAAATGAGGATTACCTCTGGAGTTAATATTTCAGATGATGTTGCACCTTACATGGGGAAAAGTGCCTTTACCCAAATGGAACACAACATTGTGGCTGGATATCTTATTACTGCAGGTAACAAACAGAAAAGAGGCAATGGCACTGTTAATGGATACATTCCATTGTGATTGCCAGTGGTGGAAGAAGTACTCAGTAAAATTAGAAATACCAAAGTGTAATAATAGTCTGTTAAAAGAGAAGTTCCTGCATTCAAAACCCAATTTTAGAACAAAAGTATTAGGATCTAAACTTGAAGAACTTGATGAACCAAAAGTAAAATTAGGCTGTATTATTATATGATTATAATTATTGATGCGTTATTGTGTACAGCACTTTAATGTTGCACTTGGTTAAAGTTGGATCTAATATCTTGCACTTATATTTTCAAATGCCTTATATACAGTTAAATAGAGTGTGAATTTTGCATTCAGATAAAGTTTGTCTTTTTTGTGCTATATTTGCCTATGAAATGCAAATATTCTTCTACTCGATACTTTAAAGTATCGAGTAGTGTAGCAGAAAATGGAAATACTCAAGTAAAGTACCTTCAGCACACCTTCAATCATGAGAAATCAGTACTTGAACAAGTGTAATTAGTTACTTTCGACCACTGGTGAATGCAATGATGGATGTGAGAATTTTGTTGTTGCAGTGTGATTTCTGATTTTATATTCTTTTGTAGAACCCTGTACAGACAAACAATGTATTGCTCAGAGTGTATTAGTTTTCGCTGCAAATAATAAACTGCAATCTGAGTGTAAAGTGCAGTCATGGACTGTGTCTTGCCTGGATAAAATTATTAAATCCACTGGTTAAAATTTGGGAAAGATGATGGCAGTAATGACATTTAGAATAAAATAAACCTTTGGCACATTTGTTAATTCTCTAATTTTTCTGTAGTCAAACCAGTTCAGTGAATTTCTGGTGTTCAAGGCAAGAAATGCAATTTTAAGAAGATCAATTTTCCATGGGGACTACTTTATAACAAAAAACGTCACTGTAGCTGCAGTTAACATGTTATGTTTTGGCATCTGTTACCTGTTTTTGAGTTTTGAACCATGAAAACATGAGTCGTGAGGATAACGGAAGAATGACTGTATCAAAGACAGTAATTAGGTGGGCTTAGACTTAATTCAGCATTAATGGTAAAATGAGTCTATTGTTATTGAAAACCTGTTCTGACAGCATTACGTAACGCAGGTCTTGGCACCGCATCATGGTAGATGTTTGAGATTAGCTCAAATGAAAATACGTCAAATGTTTAATACCTGCCGAGGATTTGATTAGTAATAGCCAATATCTTTAAAATCATTTATGAATCCATAATTTTGCATTTCTCTAATGGACTCTTTATTAAGAGAGTGGAACATAAAGCAACAGCAGAAAATGTCAACTCACTGACTGAGTCATCAGGGAAAGGAAAAACATTGAAAAACATGAAGATTTTTGGCAATAGAGTCAGAGAACCAAGTGTGTGTGAAAGCACAACAATTTAGGTCAAAACAGGTGTCCTCAATTTGGATTTTCTTTACTAGTTTTTTATTTCATATATTTATTCTGTATGTGTCTGTGTCGGTGTGTGTTTTCACACTGTACATTTTACTTTTCTCTTTTTAGGTGTCATCAGTTTAACAAGCAACATAATAGTGCTGCTAATGTTTGTGAAGTTCAGGGAGCTCCGCACTGCCACAAACTTCATTATAATAAACCTGGCTTTTACTGACATTGGAGTGGCTGGTATTGGCTATCCCATGTCAGCTGCCTCAGACATCCATGGCAACTGGAAATTTGGCTATACTGGTTGTCAGGTATGTGTATGGTAACTGCCGCCTACTGTAGTTTTATTGTGTTGCTCTATTCTCAACAACTATTGCATGTCTGCCCATTCTCAAAAAGGGATTGCATTTTTTATTCTGTAAGTTTTTTTTTTTGTTGTTGTTTTTGAGGATTTTGTGTGTTATCCAAATCATCAAAAGTCTTAGAGTGATAGAGGGTGTAAGGTAGTGTACACATTTCACATTTGTGAAATTTGGCTATATAAATAACATTGACTTGACATGTACTGGCTTATGCTTGATAGAGGGCCAGTTCTAGCCAATTACATTAGGATGTGCTGATACAAATAATGGTGGGCAATAAGTGGTAGTCACACCAGCACATAATCCAGCTTTCCCCATAGCCAGATTTACAAAATTAGAAGTCTAATTCAAAAATGAAAAGTGACAGTTTGTGTAGCAATCCTATATTCAATATATTGAGTGAAAAATCAAAATTTACTTTTCCTTTATTAGGATTTATCTTTACTTAAACAACAGCAGAACTTTATGTGAAACACATTTGTCCTGTTTTTCCACTTTTTATAGAATGGTTTCTTTTTTATTTTATTTTTTTTCTTCACTTCATTACTCAACAGCACATGGCAAATCTTATTTGTACAGTTTATCAGTTATCAATTTCTTTTTTCATCTATCTAGCTATTCTCTGTCCCTCCATTCATCTATCTGCAGAGTTTCAACCATGTCTAAAGTATTTGAAGAATTTAAAGAATTTCTCATGGGCCAAGATAAGCATCTATTTGGGTGGGATCTTCCTAAAAAACAGAACAAGCCTTTTCTTCAGCTAATTTGAGGAACACTGGGGCCCACAGTCCAGAGAGTTGGGTCTAATTCACAGAATCTTGGGTTACAACACATAACCAACGTTCTATCTCATTGCTGCGCAACCCTTTGGCGTATCACTATGGGTCAAAGCGATAGCCAGAAATGCTCTACAACTCCAAATAACCCAGGGGGAAAAACAAAAACATTAAAGTCTGACCTGAAGCGAAGATCAGGTGGGACATATAAGTACACACATAACCACTAACCCGCAATGGCCCAGATCCTTGGGCCATACACCTGCCTGACCACGTTCTCTCTTTCGTGGCTTGTCATGCCTTGGAAGCGCCTACAACAGCATGTGAAAAGGAGTAATGTGCAACATCCCGCAAATAAAAAACAAACAAAGGAACATGGGGAAGCTGCTGCACATATGACCTCAGATGATGCTCTGTGGAGGAGAGCTGCTGGAGAAGACACTCCCCTAGTGTCCCATATACAGATGCCAGCCGGCAGCTCATGTCACAGTGAGTGAGACAAAGGCTCTGTAGTGAGCAGTGGTGCCACTACTGTCACATGAAACCATCTACCAGAAACAAATTTATAGATGGAATAATCACTCTAGTGCAACAGATGAAGAAATAAAAATTACCCACATATAACCACGGTTCATATGTGGTGTCCCAATGAGAACACAAAATTCCTTTTTTTTTATGTACAGTGCCTTGCAAAAGTATTCATACCCCTTGAAATGTTCCTAATTTTGTCACATTACAACCACAAACATAAATGTATTTTATTGGGATTTTATGTCATAGACCAACACAAAGTGGCACATAACTGTGAAGTGGAAGGAAAATGATAAATGGTTTTCCAACATTTTTTAAATTAAATTTCTGAAAAGTGTGGCGTGCATTCAGCCCCCCTGAGTCAATACTTTGTAGAACCACCTTTTGCTGCAATTACAGCTGCAAGTCTATTGGGGTGTGTCTCTAACAGCTTTGCACATCTAGAGAGTGAAATTTCTTAGCAAAATAGCACAAGCTCAGTAACATTGGATGGAGAGTGTGAATAGCAATTTATAAGTCTTGCCACAGATTCTCAATTGGATTCAGGTCTGGACTTTGACTGGGCCATTCTAACACATGAATATGCTTTGATCTAAACCATTCCATTGTAGCTCTGGTTGTATGTTTAGGGTCGTTGTCCTGCTGGAAGGTGAACCTCCATTATCAGTTTCAAGTCTTTCGCAGACTAACAGGTTTTCTTCTAAGATTGTCCTGTATTTGGCTCCATCCATCTTCCCATCAACTCTGACCAGCTTCCCTGTCCCTGTTGAAGAAAAGCATCCCCACAATATGATGCTGCCACCACCATGTTTTCACGGTGGGGATGTTCAGGGTGATGTGCAGTCTTAGTTTTTCACCACACATAGCGTTTTGCATTTAGGCCAAAGAGTTCAATTTGGGTCTCATCTGACCAGAGCACCTTCTTCCACGTTTGCTGTGTCCCCCACATGGCTTGTGGCAAACTACAAACGGGACGTCTTATGGCTTTCTTTCAACAATGGCTTTCTTCTTGCCACTCTTCCATAAAGGCCAGATTTGTGGAGTGCATGACTAATAGTTGTCCTGTGGACAGATTTTCCCACCTGAGCTGTGGATCTCTGCAGCTCCTTCAGCGTTACCATGGGCCTCTTGGCTGCTTCTCTGATTAATGCTCTTCTTGCCCGGCCTGTGAGTTTAGGTGGACAGCCATGTCTTGGAACGTTTGCAGTTGTGCCATATTCTTTCTATTTTTGGATGATGGATTGAACAGTGCTCCGTGAGATGTTCAAATCTTGGGATATTTTTTTTATAACCTAACCCTGCTTAAAACTTCTCCACAACTTTATCCCTGACCTGTCTGGTGTGTTCCTTGAACTTCATCATGCTGGTTGTTCACTAATGTCACTCAATTAAACAAGATGGCGCCATTGTGTGTTGTAGGGGTGGGTGGATCGTTCCTAATATCGATAATATTGATACCAACGCTAGAATTGATATCAGTCGATACCCCGACAAAAATATTGATACTTTGAATTTTTACTCCCGTATGCACTGCTGCCGTTTTTTCAAAGAGGCGACCTAACTATCTTGTCTGTCTGCATCTGTAAGTAAGTGCCTGTGTGTAAGTGGCATGCCTGTGCTTGTATGCCGGTCTTGTAGAGCGAAGCAGGCACACACCAACACCCCTCCCCTCCCTCTTGCTTTGATATCTCACGTGACTCAGTGACTCGACTTAATAAAGTTCTTTCTATTTACTGTTGAACTTTGTCTGGGTTTTAATAAATTAATAATACAATTTAAAACAAAACACCTGAAAGTCATGAAAATGTATTTATATTTGATAATGCATTAATTGTCAAAAAGTATCAGTATCAGTATCGATATCGGCGATACTGATATTGGTATTGGATCGACACCAAAGCTTGCAGTATCGCTTACCTGGTTGTCTATCATTGCTCTGCTTCTACTCTTGATTTCACGTTTCAACTATATACGTTTACGACAAGTAAATGTTACTTGACATCCGATTTTCAGTTGAAAGATGGATTAAGTTGGATCTAAAGGAAGCAAACACCAGCTTTCCTCCACCTCTGTCCACTATTCCGGAAGACCTGCGCCGGCTGTGGTCAGAATGGCCCTGGTCAGCTCAAGATCATTATCAAAAAAGCCCTTCATATTGAACAACTTTTTTACTTCGCAAGGTCTAGACCTCCTGTTTGTGACTGAAACTCAGCTCAACACTGGAGATCTTACATTTGTGTTATGTGCATAGATTTATCAACCCCCCCAAACCACATAAGGATTTTATTCCAGAGTTTACGGATTTTGTAGGAGGAATCTTGGCAAACCTTGACAGACTTTTAATTCTTGGGGGTTTTAATATTCATGTTTGTTGTCCCTCAAATTTGTTAGCCAAAGAATTTTACTGCTCCATCCACTGGACCAGGAGCCTCATTTATAAACATTGTGTACACACAATACAGAGCCTGAAAGTGGTGTATATCACTTCCCACAACCCCGCAAACCCTACCTAGTTCACCATCTTCCCGGGGCATCCTATTCCCTATCACCAAGAACCTCGCCAACCTGATGAAGCACATCACTACTGGGCCCAAACTGACCTCCTCCCCCATTGTCATTTTCACCCCCAGAAGCTCCTCAAAGCGGCATGCCCCACCAATTCCTCAGCAAGCTCTGCTGCAATCATCACAACTGCAGCATCCACCACCCCCTCCTCCACACCGTCACCAAAATCATTCTTTGTCTCCACAGCCTGATAACAGCACAGTAAGCTCTAACTGATATGTGCTGGGTCCAGGCTGCAATACTGTTAGTCATGGCTCTCTCCAGGAAAAGCCGGGGCCCAGTATGCAAATAGTTGTTTCAATCCCAGTTTTGATAGGTAACAAAAAAAGTTCGGTAAATCTACAGAGATTTAAGATTTACCCAATGCATTCTGCAAATTTATGTATCCCTTGACACAGTATGTCCCAGAACATGGGGAAAACAATGTTTTTAACACACTAAATTTAGCTCTTTTAAATGTCAGGTCTTAGGTAGGCACATCATTTTTAATCAATGATTTTATTATTAAGCACAAGCTTGATTTTATGTTTTTAACTGAAACATGGTTAAGACAAGATAATAATGCTGCAGTTCGTATTGAATCAACCCCTCCAAATTTCAGTTTCATGAGTGAAACAGGAATACATAAGAAAGGAGGTGGAGTTGCTATTTTATTTAATGATAGCCTCAAATGCAAAAACATATCATATGGAAAGTTTGACTCCTTTGAATATATTGCTCTTCATACCAAGTCCTCCTGTCGAGCAACATTTGTAACTATTTATATACCCCCAAAGTACAATGCACATTTTTTTGACGAGTTTGCTAAATTACTATCTATTGTATGCATTGATTTTGATTGCACTGTTTTAGTGGGTGACTTTAACATTCAGGTTGATAATCTCAATGATGCAAGTGTAAAAGAACTCTTGAACATCCTGGACAACTTTGGGTTTTCTCAGCATGTAACAGATCCAACACATATCAAGGGACACACACTAGAACTAAAACAACCACCCCTGCTGTTTTGAACACAGGTGAAACAGAAGTAGTCAAAAAGCGGAATATTAACGAGAAGAGCAGTGCATTATTTATTCAGGCTTTTTATCAGCCCCTGTTGATGATCTTGTAAACAGTTTCAGCTCCAAAGTTATGACTGTTATTGATTCCATTGCCCCAATTAAGACCAGATTATTGTCAGCAAGAAAAAAGTCACCTTGGAAAAATGCCACAGTGGTTAAGATTCAGAAAAGAATATGCAGACAAGCAGAACACAAGTGGCGAAAAACCAAACTCCATGTTCATTTTGACTTGTACAAAGAGAGTCTTCACATCTATAACCAAAAATTAAAAAATTCAAGGCAATCATTTTTCTCAGAGGTTATCAATAGAAACAGCAATAATGCCCGCACATTGTTTTCTGTTGTAGACAGACTCACAAACCCAGCACCCTCTGTTCCTTCTGAACTGCTGTCCAAAAAGTCATGCAATGATTTTTCAGCTTTTTTCACAGACAAAAATTCAAAGATAAGACAAACTATATTTAGCTGCACTCCAAGGAACATGGCAATATCACCTGTGCCTCCTTGTTCTCCAGTGAATCTAGAACATTTTGATCTCCTTGATCACAGAGCTCTGGCAGAAACGCTTCTACAATTAAAATCTACATCATGCTGCCTTGATATTTTACCAACAACATTTTTTTAAAGATGTTTTTAACAGCTTAGCTCCAGATGTATTGCAGATTGTCAATAGTTCTCTTCAGTCAGGGCAGTTTCCCCAGGCCTTAAAAACTGCTGTTATAAAACCGCTTCTTAAAAAGCCTAATCTAGATGCTTCAGCAGTAAGTCAATCAAATCTTCCATTTTTGGGAAAAATAATTGAAAAAGTAGTTTTTCAACAAATTCACAGATTTATGGTGCAAAACAATCTTTTTAATGCACTTCAGTCTGGATTTCACACACCACAGCACTGAGACTGCACTTATTAAAATTTTAAATGATTTACATTTGAATAATGATGAATCCAAAACCTCTGTTTTAGTACTACTGGATCTCAGTGCTGCATTTGAAACAGTTGATCATGATGTGGTGCTTGATAGACTAGAAACGTGGGGGGGAGTTACTGGCACAGTGTTAAATTTGCTAAAATCTTAGTTACAAGATAGACTATTTTGTCTCACTTGGTAATTATGAGTCAAAAATGAAATGTGGGGTTCCTCAAGGGTCTATTCTTGGTCCTCTCTTATTCAATATCTACAGTGGGTACGGAAAGTATTCAGACCCCTTTAAATTTTTCACTCTTTGTGTCATTGCTGTCATTTGCCAAAATCAAAAAAGTTCATTTTATTTCTCATTAATGTACACTCAGCACCCCATCTTGACAGAAAAAACCAGAAATGTAGAAATTTTTGCAAATTTATTAAAAAAGAAAAACTGAAATATCACATGGTCATAAGTATTCAGACCCTTTGCAGTGACACTCATATTTAACTCACATGCTGTCCATTTCTTCTGATCCTCCTTGAGATGGTTCTGCTCCTTCATTGGAGTCCAGCTGTGTTTAATTAAACTGATTGGACTTGATTAGGAAAGGCACACACCTGTCTATATAAGACCTTACAGCTCACAGTGCATGTCAGAGCAAATGAGAATCATGAGGTTGAAGGAACTGCCCAAGGAGCTCAGAGACAGAATTGTGGCAAGGCACAGATCTGACCAAGGTTACAAAAAAATTTCTGCAGCACTCAAGGTTCCTAAGAGCACAGTGGCCTCCATAATCCTCAAATGGAAAAAGTTTGGGACGACCAGAACTCTTCCTAGACCTGGCCGTCCAGCCAAACTGAGCAGTCGTGGAAGAAGAGCCTTGGTGAGAGAGGTAAAGAAGAACCCAAAGATCACTGTGGCTGACCTCCAGAGATGCAGTAGGGAGATGGGAGAAAGTTCCACAAAGTCAACTATCACTGCAGCCCTCCACCACTCGGGGCTTTATGGCTTTAGTGGCCCAACGGAAGCCTCTCCTCAGTGCAAGACACATGAAAGCCTGCATAGAGTTTGCCAAAAAACACATGAAGGACTCCCAGACTATGAGAAATAAGATTCTTTGGTCTGATGAGACCAAGATTGAACTTTTTGGCGTTAATTCTAAGCGGTATGTGTGGAGAAAACCAGGCACTGCTCATCACCTGCCCAATACAATCCCTACAGTGAAACATGGTGGTTGGGAGCATCATGTTGTGGGGGTTTTTTTCAGCTGCAGGGACAGGACGACTGGTTGCAACTGAAGGAAAGATGAATGCGGCCAAGTACAGAGATATCCTGGAAGAAAACCTCTTCCAGAGTGCTCAGGACCTCAGACTGGGCCGAAGGTTCACCTTTCAACAGGACAATGACCCTAAGCACACAGCTAAAATAACAAAGGAGTGGCTTCGGAACAACTCTGTGACCGTTCTTGACTGGCCCAGCCAGAGCCCTGACCTAAACCCAATTGAGCATCTCTGGAGAGACCTGAAAATGGCTGTCCACCAACGTTCACCATCCAACCTGACAGAACAGGAGAGGATCTGCAAGGAAGAATGGCAGAGGATCCCCAAATCCAGGTGTGAAAAACGTATTGCATCATTCCCAAGAAGACTCATGGCTGTACTAGCTCAAAAGGGTGCTTCTAATCATTACGGAGCACAGGGTCTGAATAATTATGACCATGTGATATTTCAGTTTTTCTTTTTTAATAAATTTGCAAAAATTTCTACATTTCTGTTTTTTTCTGTCAAGATGGGGTGCTGAGTGTACATTAATGAGAAATAAAATGAACTTTTTTGATTTTGGCAAATGGCTGCAATGACACAAAGAGTGAAAAATTTAAAGGGGTCTGAATACTTTCCGTACCCACTGTACATGCTGCCCCTTGCTCAGATTATGGAATACTACAACATTGACTATCATACCTATGCAGATGACACCCAACTTTATATATCAGTATCATCTCATGATTATAGTTCTCTAATTTCATTATGTGAGTGTATTAATCAAGTCAAAGAATGGATGTGCCAGAATTTTCTCCAGCTCAATACAGACAAGACAGAAGTGATTGTTTTTGGCCCCAAAAATGAAAAGTCAAAGGTCATTGCTCACCTTGACTCCATGTCATTGAAAGCTACAAATCAAGCCAGAAACCTTGGTGTAATCATTGACTCAGACTTGAATTTTAACAACCACATAAAATCCAACACTAAATCTTCCTTTTACCACCTGAAAAACATTGCTAGAATAAAAGGTTTTCTGTCTAAACAAGATGCAGAAAAACTTGTTCATGCATTTATCTTCAGTACGTTAGATTATTGTAATGGCTTGTTTACAGGTCTTAGCAAAAAGTCAATCAGGCAGCTGCAGCTAATCCAGAATGCTGCTGCCAGAGTCCTTACAAACGCCAAGAAACTGGACCATATCACACCAGTTCTTAGATCACTACACTGGCTTCCCGTTAGTCAAAGGATAGATTTTAAAATCTTATTGCTAGTTTATAAAACACTAAATGGTTGTGGACCAAAATATAATCAAGATGTATTAGTTCCCTATGAGGTTTCCAGACCCCTCAGGTCATCTGGGACAGGTCTACTGTGTGTTCTCAGAACCAGAACCAAACAAAGTGAAGCAGCATTCAGTTACTATGCTCCTCACTTGTGGAACAAACTTCCTGAACACCTGAGGTCTGCTCAAACGGTCAGCTCATTCAAATCAGGACTGAAAACACTGTTGTTTACTGCTGCCTTCAAATAATTGTTCATCCTTGTTTTCTTAATGTGCTTTTATGTCTTATTTTAATTTACTTATTTGATTTAATTTTTTTATGTTTGTCTTTGTTTTTAGATGCTCTTTTCAATGCTTTTAATGTAATTATATGCCTTGTAAAGCACTTTGAATTGCGTAGTGTATGAATGGTGCTATACAAATAAATTTGCCAATACTTTACCAATACTGCAGCAACAAAAGAGACCCACAGGTATATATACAAAGAGAACCAAAAGCTAATAAAAGCTAATGGAACACAGGTGAAACTAATCAAGATAATCAACATAAAACTACAGTGGTGTGGACTTGCTGGTGTGTTTTGGATCATTGTCCTGCTGCAGAACCCGGAGTTCGCTTCAGCTTGAGGTCACGAACAGAGGGCTGGACATTCTCCTTCAAGGGGTAGACTGCAGAATTCATGGTTCCATTTATCACAGCAAGTTTTCCAAGTCCTGAAGGAGCAAAACAGCGCCAGACCATCACACGACCATCACCATAATTTACTGTTCGTATGACGTTCTTTTTCTGAAATGTGGTGTTACTTTTACACCAGGCGTAATGGGACACACACCTTCCAAAAAATTCAACTTTTGTCTCGTCAGTCCACAGAGTCACACCACTGTATCTAGAGTAAAAACCAGGCAAGACAGGAACAAGGAAACCAAAATAAAAGTCCATCACTGGAAATCAAAGTACCAGTCCATAACAGATTCCTTTATCGTAAAACACAGCGCCATAGGGAACAGACTACAGGCAGGTATAGGATGAGATGGCTGGCGAGTTGAAATTATAACCGTTTTGGCCTAAGGTAGTCTATATTTATTCATTCATTATACCCTGCAGATGACAGTGGTTACCCCCTCAAATGCTGGCTCCTCACCTCAATTTTAAACCTGCAGAGGAAATATGCTACAAGAATATAGTTTGGCAGTGGAAGGAATACTTTGAGGATCTTGTCAATCCTACCCACGCTCCTACCCACATTTGAGATTGTGTCTAGGAGGCAGTGACTAGGGACAGTGGACTGTGGCAAGGCAGCAGGGGATGTATGAGATCCCCTCTGAGTTCCTCAAGGCTTTGGATGTTGTGGGGCTGTCCTGGCTGAGACTTTTCTGCAATATCGCAATGAGGTTGGAACAGTACCTCAAACCGCGGGGTGGTGATCCCTCTTTTTAAGAAGGGGGATTGTAAGGTGTGTTCCAACTATTGGGGGATCACACTCCTCAGCCTCCCTGGGAAAGTCTATACCAGGGTAATGGAGAAGAAAATCCAGACGGTTTTTGTTCTGTCGTGGAACACTGAACTAGCTCTAGATGATGTGGTTTTATTAGCGTCATCAAACCAGGACCTAAAGCATACACTGGGGCAGTTTGGATTTTAGCAGTTGGAAAAGGGTGGCGGCAGCATGGTGGCTGAGTGGTTAGCACTGTTGCCTCACAGCAAAAAGGTCGTGGGTTCGCAACCTGGCCTTTCTGTGTGGAGTTTGCATGTTCTCCCCGTGCTTGTGTGGGTTTACTCCAGGTACTCCGGTTTCCTCCCACAGTCCAAAAACTTGCATGTTAGGTTGATTGGTGAATCTAAATTGCCCGTAGGAGTGAGTGTGAGTGTGTGAGGTTGTCTGTCTTTGTGTGTCTTTGTGTGTCTCTATGTGGCCCTGTGATGGACTGGTGACCTGTCCAGGGTGTACCCCTGCCTTTCACCCGAAAGAGAGCTGGGATAGGCTCCAGCAGATCCCCGTGACCCTGGCTTTCAGGAAAAAGCGGGTATAGAAGATGGATGGATGGATGGATGGAAAAGGGTGGCTTGTCCCTTCCAGGTTGGGGGAGAGCTTCCTGCCTCAAGTAGAGGAGTTTAAGTATCCTGGCATCTTATTCACGAGTGAGCGAAGGATGAAGCCTGGGATTGGTGCAGTGTCTGGGTAATGCCTTAGAGATAGGGTGAGGAGCTCAGTCATTCAGGAGGGGCTCAGGTTAGAGCCGCTGCTCTGCCACATTGAAAGGAGCCAGTTGAGGTGGATTGGACATCTACCTCTGATGCCTTGTGGGCCTGGAGAGGTGCTTCGGGCATGTCCCTGGGGAAGACCCAGTAAACGTTGGAGGGATTACATCTCTTGGCTGACTTGGGAACACCTCGGTGTCCTCCAGAAGAGCTGGTGTATGTGTCTAGGGAAAGGGAGATCTGGCATCTCTGCTTAGACTGCTGCCGTGGCCCGGCCACAATATAAGAGGAAGAATATGGATAGATTGATGGATGGAAGGAATTTATTGGGTCTGTAGCTGCAGGATGGTGTTAGTGAGCACATGAGAACCTCCAGACGTTTCTTGCACACAAGGTGAACCAATTCTGGGGACAGCCGGATGATGTACCGCTGCCAAGGACCCCTCACTGACAACCTTCTTGCTACCTCCTCTCTACCTACCACTCCCAACTCTGGAAGGACTGGAGGACAAACAATTTGCAGCATTGCTCCTCCCACATTATCTGAACGTACAATAAAAGTTTACAATCTGTTTAACCTTGTTGCTCTGTGGTCCCAGTCATGCTAGTGTTGGCATACCTCCCGCATACCGCATATGACAGCGATTTTGCTATCCAATGATCTGAGCTCAAGTGCACTTGGTCCCCCACAAGTTGCAGTGGCACTCTGGCTGTGGGAGGACAGTGTCCTATTTGCAGGCACCTTGATTGAATTAGATTCTTTATTTTGTACATCTAATATAAATGAGCACATAAAAGTAAAATGTCCTCAAATACTCAAGCAACACAAACGTTGGTAAAGGAGTAGAAAAGGAGTAAAAAAAAGTGTGCCTTAAGATCAGATCACTTTTTCTTCAGTTCTGCCACTATTCACTCTGTCTCACTGACATAGTTAACAGCAACAGCAACATGTTGTCACTTGCCCTGTTTCACTTGGTTAGTCATCCCACTGCTGTAGCCAGCAAATAACATTGTTTTTGGCCTTCCACCTCCCCAACAAGAGTTTCTATCTCAAGTGCTGAGAAATAAGCTACTTTGATCATTTGTCTGTCAGGATCATTGATATTTGAAGCAGCTTTCATGATATGTTGTGTATGGAATATATGGTTTAATTGGGTGCATGCATACACAGCATATCACAACAGCACAATTCTAAGTAGTCTGTGATTTATAAAGGGAACATCACTTAGAGGTGTGTGTGCACACGGTTTTATAAATCAGAATTTTTTTAGCAGGCTCCTTTTTGGCTTGTACAGATGTAGTGATTCAAAATGTCACATGTTTTTACCATGGGATGATTGTGGTGCCATAGAGCTTGCTTGGCATCGGGAATGCAGTGGTTTTAATTTTGTACCAGGCTGAGGATAATTCTAATGTGCAGTTCTCCTTTCTGCCACCAGGTCTCACAAATTACACAGCTGCTGTCACAACCATCTTTCATTTTATTAGCAAAAATATTGTCAGCTGGGCTTCATTAGAACACAGTAAGGCTGGGGCCAAAAGTTTTATTTATTCTTAATTGATTAATTATTTTTACACAAACAACAGAACATAAATGCTCACATAGATTGACACTGACTGATACCAGTTCGCATATCGCACTCATAATGGTGCCATACGAATGGCCTCGGAATGAATTATGAATATCATAAGTCATCTTAATAATTTGGGGCACCAGACCCTTTGATGGATCAACCAGCCAATCAATTAACTATGCAGGATATTAGTCTCCGGTTTCCTCCCACAGTCCAAAAACATGCATGTCAGGTTGATTGGTGACTCTAAAATTGCCCGTAGGAGTGAGTGTGAGTGTGTGAGGTTGTCTGTCTTTGTGTGTCTATATGTGGCCCTGCGACAGACTGGTGACCTGTCCAGGGTGTACCCCTGCCTTCCACCCGAGAGAGAGCTGGGATAGGCTCCAGCAGATCCCCGTGACCCTGAACAGGAAAAGCGGGTATAGAAGATGGATGGATGGATGGATGGATATTAGTCTACAGTCTGAACAAGAGTTCCACGATTCATTGACGTATTTACTGTGTGAAATGATGCCAAAAAAATTATATGATGCCAGTCACAGACGTCTTTTAAAGATTTATTCAACTATATAATAATAATAATAATACATTTTATGTCATGGCGCCTTTCAAAGTCTCAAGGTCACCTTACAGAGAGAAAAAGGAAGCATACAGCATGAAATACATAGAGTGCATTAAAACAATGATAACAACAATACATAAACAGAGGGCCAAAATGTAAAAGCAAAAGTGTAGAGTATCTAGGAAGTGGGCGATGTACAGTAAAAGTAAATTGAAACCCAGAAACCCAGATGACAGAACAACAAATATGAAACAATATGAAACAATATGAAAAAGGTGGAGGGTAGTAGAACATCACGGGCTGCTTTGAGAAGTTGAGAGAGTTAGGTGGAAAACGCTATACGGAACAGATACGTTTTGAGTGATGATTTAAAAGTTGATAAGTCCAGAGACGACCGGATGCGATGAGCGAGAATGTTCCAAAGGCGGGGCGCAGTGTGGCTGAAGGATCTAGCGCCCATGGTGGCCATCTAGGATGACACCCAGGCTCTTAACTTGGGGGGAGGGGAGGACAGTATTGTTGTCATTTGAATGGAGAAGGTGCTGGTTTTAGAAAGGGTGGATCTGGTGCCCACGAGGAGAATTTCAGTTTTATTGGGGTTGAGTTTCAAAAAGTTATGGGTGAACCAGGATATGATATTATGTAAGCAGGTAAGAAGGGAGGGAGGGGGGAGGGTAGAAGATGGAGCAGCAGAGAGGTAGAGCTGGGTGTCGTCTGCATAACAATGGAAATTGATGTTATGTTGCCTAAAGATATTACCGAGAGGAAGGAGATAATAATAAAGAGGAGGTGCCCCAGGACAGAGCCCTGAGGCACGCCACAACTGACAGTAAAGGGCTGGGAGTGGAAGTTCTGGAGATGGACGGACTGGGTGCGGTCAGAGAGGTAGGAGGTGAACCATGCAAGGACCGATGGAAGCAAGGGGATGGAGGAGAATATTGTACGGGATGGTGTCAAAAGCTGCAGTTAGGTGTATATTTTCGATTTTTAATGAGAAAAAATCCAGGAAGTTATTGTACAAGGTGGTGGAGAGTGAGGGGAAGAGAGGAGTATCGGGAGGGCCCTATAAATTTTTGACAGTGGAGAAGAGGGAACGCATGGAGCCAGAGGTGGATACAACGAGAGAGGCATAGAAGTCAGATTTTGTTTGAGTAATGGTTTGCTTGTACTTCAGTATGTGGTTTAGGTATAAGTCCTTGTGGGTGGATGAACCGTTTTTTTTGAAGAGACATTCAAGGCGACGGGCTTGGGTTTTGAGGAGGCGGAGTTCGGGTGTGTACCATGGAGTGGAGTGCGTAAAGGAGACAGATCTAGTTTTGAGTGGGGCGAAGGTGTCGAGTAGATTACGTAGCCCACGGTTGAAATTGGATAACATGTTGGAGAGGGACGGTGTATAATTAGTATATGAAAGGTTATTGAGAGCAACAGTGAAGAAGGGGAGGTCGATGTTCTTTAAGTTACGAAAGGTGATGGTGCGGGAGATGCGGGTTTTGAAGAGAGGTAGTTTGGAGTTAAAGCAGACTAGTTTGTGGTCGAAGAAGAAGGTGTTGAGGGTAGAATATGACTGAGCTGAGACGCCAGAGCAGCAGACTAAGTCGAGAGTGTGGTCTAGAGAATGTGTTGGGGAGGTGATGTATTGTTGGAGCCCAAAGCTGTCCAGACAGGAAATTAAGTCTTTTGTTGTGGTGTTGTTGGGATTGTCGAAGTGGTTGTTAAAATCACCAAGAAGAATTATGTTGGCTGACAGAGAGATGAGGTTAGCTAAGAGGTCAGACAGTTCATCCAGGAAGGTCGGGTTAGGTTTAGGTGGGCGGTAGATAGTGGCCAAGAAGGTTGGTGTGTGACCGTGAATACGTGCTATGAGAGCTTCGAAGGACTGGAAGGTGACAGTGGGGTGGATGGATATTTTGTATTTAAGGTTGAACAGTATGGCGAGGCTGCCACCGTGTCCTGAGAAGCGTGGATGGGTGAGATATGTGAAACCAGGAGGAATAGATTGATTAAGTTCAGTGAAGTCGTTGGGCTGCTGCCAGGTTTCGGTTAAGCATAGGATGTCGAGATTGTGTGTAAGAATAATGTCAAGGATGAGGGATGGTTTTTGAGAGAGGGAGCGAACGTTAAGTATCCCAAAATGAGTGTTATGGAAAGGTGTAGAGTCCATGTGTCTGGGGATGTTAGCTAGCACAGAGTGGTTGATCAGGCGTATACCTGATTTCCTCGACCGAGGTCGGGAGGATGACCAGATGGAGGGGATTGGTTGTATGGAGTCAGGTAGTCAGGCATGTGGGACAGAATGGACAGGTTGTCCAGTGTTAGCGTGCAGGGTACAGTGAACTGCATGTTGAATGTTGGTGGAAAGCATATGGGAGCCCAGGCGGTTAGGATGCAGACCATCTCCTGCAAAGAAGGCAGGCCGGTTCCAGAAGAGGTTGAAGTTGTCGATGAAATGGAGATTGTAGGACAGGGAGACAGACTTGAGCCAGGTGTTGAGACTGAGGATTCTACTGAAGCGGCCAGAGCCTCTTCCAAGCGTGGGGATGGGACCAGACATGAAAATAGTCTTACCACAGTTGCTTAGGAGGTGGAGGAGATAGAGAAAATCCTTTTTAGTCAGTTCAGACCGGTGAAGTGACGTGTCACATGTTCCAATATGAACAATCACTCTAATGATGGAAGACGGAAGTGTTGGCAGTAATCCAGGAAGCATGGCCAAGATGTCTGAGGCCGTAGCTCCAGGGAGACAGTGAGTAGTGGCGTTGAAAAAGCGTACGTTCCTTATAATTGAGTCTCCCATGATTAACGTGGTTGGGGGAAAAAGGGGGCGTGGAGAAGACGCCAGTAGTTGGCCGTTTGAGTCGTGATGTCGTGCTGGCTGGCGTGGAGGCGGGGCGTTGACATTGGGTGCTGAGGTGGAAGATGGAGGCAGCAGTTTGGTTGGTCCGTAGCTAGGGAGCCCATGAGTGTGCCTGAGCACGGCCTCGCGAAGGATCCTACGGCGCACTGATGTAGTAGCTGAGCGGGATGGAGACTGTTTTCCGCCGGGGCAACGGGCTCCGCGAGGTATATACATGGTATATGGTATATGGTATGCATGGTATATAAATGCTCTTTACATAGAGGGGAAAACTAAATAAGTAATAAATAAACTAAATAAGTAATAAATAAAACATAACAATCTAACAGTAGGTTGTTTGCAGTGGTGGAAAAGAAATCTTGAAATTAATTTATGTTCTGTGTTTGAGTCTGAGGTCTAAACACAGTTTAGGAGGAAGCTCATGTTTTCTAAAACGGGAATAACAATTTCTTTTTCCACCCAGCAAAGTTCGAACACATGACAAACTTAACTAATCAGAGACAATTGCTCATCAACAACAAATGAAAATCAATAAAACTTCACATAATTATATGGAACCACAAGCATTAATAACAGATTAGATTAGATAAACTTTATTGGTCCACAAGGGAAATTCCTTGATCACAGCAGTTACATACAGACAATCTTGAAAACTATTAAATAATAAAAATGAAAATAGAATAGAAGCAGCAGAAAATACAACATATGAATATGTACAATATACACACATATAGAAGTAAATATATACTATATACAAACATTTAGTCAACACCACAGAAGAGACTGTGGTGGAGTCATCTGCTGCAAAGGGGGGAGTTATTAAACAGAAGGATGGAGAATGCTATGAATGAAGTCCTGTACCATTCACTGTGACAGCAGAGCTGGATGAGTCTGTTGGAGAATGAGCTCCTCTGACCCTCTATGATCTGGTGAAGTGGGTTTGTAGAATTGTCCGTGATGGAGTGCAGTTTGTCCAGTGTCCTGCTGTCCCTCACTGACTCGTACCTGTCATGTCCCTGCCAATAATGTGTCCTGCTTTCTGGATCAGTTTGTTGATCCGACTGATGTCCTTCATGGTGGTGCTGCTCCCCCAACTGGCCACAGCAAAGTAGGGGGTACTAGCAACCACAGACTGGTAGAAGAGCTCCAGCATCCTGCCGCATACATTAAAAGACCTAAGCTTCCCCAGAAGTAGAGTCTAATCATGACCCTCTTGTATACAGCATCACTGTTCCTACAGTGCAGCCTGCTGCTCAAATGAACCCCCAGGTATTTGTAGTGATCCACAACTTCCACCTCCTGGCCCTGGATGATGATGGGCTCCACTGGTATCCTCCTCCTACCGAAGTCCACCACCAGCTCCTTGGTCTCGTCCACATTAAGGAGTAGGTGGTTGGCCTGGAACCACTCCAAAAAGTTTCCAATCAGTGTTCTGTACTCCGCCTCCTGTCCATCCCTGATACACCCAACCACCGCAGAGTCATCGGAGAACTTCTGCAGGTGGCAGGACCCAGGGCTGTACTGGAAGTCTGAGGTGTATAGGGTGAACAGAAAAGGAGACAGGACAGTCCCCTGTGGTGCCCCCACATTACTGATCACAGTATCAGACAGGCAGATCCCCAGCCGCACAGACTGGGGCCTGTCAGAGAAATAATCAGCAATCCAGGAGACAGTGGAGGAGCTGTCACCCATCCTGAGCAGCTTCTCACTCATCAGGAAGGGTTGAATGGTGTTAAAGGCACTGGAGAAATCAAAGAACATGATCCACAGTGACCTTCCCACTATCCAGGTGAGAGTGAGCATGCTGCAGCAGGTAGATGACAGCATTGTCCACACGAACATGAGGCTGATATGCAAACTAAAGAGGGTTCAGGGCAGAGGCCACCAGGGGTCTGAGTTGGGCCAAGATGAGTCTCTCCAGGACTCTCAGAGCAACCAGTCTGAAGTCATTGAGGCCAGATGGGATGGGCCTCTTGGGCACTGGCACTATGCAGAATGTTTTCCACAGACCCACAAGAAACTAATAAGGGACCCCACCAGCACCGACAAGAAAAATGTGATTGACTGTTCAAAACACCTGGAAAAGGACAATGCCATTGACAGAGCTACCTACCATCGTCTGTATCCAGGGGAGACCACACCCTGTCTGTATGGGCTCCACAAGATAGAGAAGATAGAAGATTACACGAAACCCACACACACAGACCAATACCTGCTATTTGACTCCCATCACCCACTGTAACACAAACTAGGAGTCATCAGGACTTTGCGCCACAGAGCAAACAACAACCTCCATGAAAGCATGAAAGCCAAGAGAAAGGAGGACACATACTTGAAGACAGAGAGTAGTTCATCCTAAAGACGGGACACCAAAACAAAAGATGATGCAGAGAAGAATGCTCAGAACTCTGCATTGGAGAAACCAAACAACCAATTAACAGGAGAATGGCCCAGCAGCTCCATGTAGGTGCAGCTCCTGAGGACCACAGTCAGCTGTGCACCTCCATTTAAAGGACACAGGGCACTCATTTGAATACAAGTGTGTACATATTTTGTCCAGAGAAGATAGATGACTTAAGAGAGGGATCAGAGAATATGTTACATACACGTTGAAGTTGAAAAACCCTCCCTTAACAGGGAATGTATTATACTTGCACTGTACACAACACAACAACCAAACACAGCAAACAGACATTGTCTTCAAATGAATTGCTCAAAAAAGTAGAAAATATTAATTATAACATACAAAATATGCTTACTAGTCAGTTTTCACCAAAGCAACATCAAAAGAGGCCATTATACCCGTGTTACATAAGTGTCTGCTTTTGTCTCCAGATCTATGCAGCTCTTAACATTTTCTTTGGCATGGCCAGTATCGGACTGCTGACTGTGGTGGCTATTGACCGCTATCTCACTATCTGCAGACCAGATATAGGTATCTAGTTATGGCTGTTTTTCTTTTCACTTATAGAAGTAAATTAACTTTAGTATGCACTAAGTTGCCAGCTTGTTAAGGACATCTATGTTAAACGCTGCAGCTGCAAAATAACAACCTGTTTAAGGGTTACAAATATTATTCTACGTTACTTTAATTGAACTGGAAACTAAGCAGAACACGTCATCAACCCAACAAAATGAATGCCATTTCTCTCTCCAGGGCAGAAAATGACTACAAGATCATACAACTTTCTTATTCTGGCAGCATGGCTGAATGCAGTGTTCTGGTCTATCATGCCTATAGTGGGCTGGGCTGGGTATGCCCCAGACCCCACTGGAGCTACTTGCACCATTAACTGGAGACAGAATGACACGTAAGTTAACAAAGACAGTAAAAATGACATTCTGTTTTAAAAACTGCTAACCATTAGTAATGACTTCAACACAGAAGAAAATAAATAACCATAAGCAACACCAAAAGATAAAAATGACATAAAACGACATTCCATAATAACAAAATATTAGCATCACATAAAGAAATGTATTTTCCATAATTAAGATACAGTTGGTAATTAATCATTGTTAATTAATAAAGTACTTAGTTCTTAAGATAGTAAAATTGTTTTATTTATTACAGTTAATTTTTTTTAATTAATATTCTTTCTTCTATTTTTCTTTTTATTACAGTATGCCGTATATTGTATATACTGTAGTATGTTCAGTGTATCACTTTATTAACAGGCACTAACTCTACTTTTCCTCCACAGCTCCTTTATCTCTTACACTATGGCTGTAATTACGGTGAACTTTGTGGTGCCGCTGTCTGTCATGTTTTACTGCTACTACAATGTGTCAGCCACTGTGAGGAGATATAAAGCTAGCAACTGCCTGGATAGTATCAACCTTGACTGGTCGGATCAGATGGACGTCACCAAGGTTAAGATTGAACAAGAATGATCCATTTTCAGGCACACTCTTCTTTCTTACAACCTGCCATCATTAAGTTAAAACCCCCTTAAAATGGCATGAAGCTTCAGCATAGACTGTCATAATATTAGTTTAACAACATTTTCAACATCATCACTAATGGCTATAATACATCTTCATAGATAATGTAACGCCTCAATTGTGTGTAACCAGGAAAGCCAAAACTAAAAACTAACTGAATACTATGCCTATAGTGGCATTTTTTGTTTGTTTTTGCACCTTAATGTGTATCTCCATATTGTATTCTACATATATTAGATAGATATATAGATACAGTAGATCAATAACAGATTATCCTGTAGCTAAACATGAAAACAAAGAAAGCATGAAATAAATGAAGACTGTGTTGCTGTCCAGCAGATGTCCATATTGATGATTGTCATGTTCCTGGTAGCCTGGTCTCCCTACTCAATGGTGTGTCTCTGGGCATCTTTTGGTGACCCCAAGGCCATACCCGCACCCATGGCTATCATTGCTCCACTTTTTGCCAAGTCCTCCACCTTTTACAACCCCTGCATTTATGTTATTGCCAACAAAAAGTGAGTGAATTTTACTGTTGAATATCAAACTTGAATCTCTGATAGCTATGGTGCATGTCTGTGTGTGTTTTTTAAATATACTTCTCAGTGGCAGTTGTGTGGAGCAGAATCGAGATATGTACAGTGGCCCTGAGAGCCCAATGCACTGCACAAGAAAATAAGTAGCTTGTGCATCACAAGCTAACATAACATTTTTTTCTAAATGCAGCACTTGTGTTATCAAATTGGTGAAGTTATTTTCTTAATCTGCTTGTATTTTGTCTATCTGCATGTGTTTTCTTAAGGTGCAGGTTTGTTGAGCTCTCAAGGCCACTGCAGTGTATTTTTAATGTTTTAATGTTACTGTAGGTGACTCAAGTGCATAAATAATTTTTTCTTTCAGGTTCAGAAGAGCCATCACTGGGGTGATCCGGTGTCAAACCAGGCAGCAAATTACCATCAATACACAGGTTCCCTTAACAACCTCCCAACAACCCCTAACACAGTGAGATGAAAGTGCCTTAATATTACATTATATTAATATACCCTGGCATTAAACCCACGTACTTAAGATTGGTATGATGAAATAACATGTAACAATTTTTTTCGTTGTTTACCAAATGCATTCTGCTGTTAACTGTGTAAATGACAGTTGCTGTTACATAGTAGTCTTTGCTAGTGTTCCAGATGTAACCCAGTTTCAACAGTAACAGTGCAACAATAAGATATCTAATGTTCGTAATTCATAGATTTTTTCTATAATAGTATCCTCAACTGGGGACCAGCAACACATTCCAAAAAAAAAAAAAAGGTACCGATTGCAAAAAACAAAACAACAAAAAAAAAAACATGGTGGAACATCCATCCATCCATCCATCTTCTATACCCGCTTTTCCTGGTTCAGGGTCACGGGGATCTGCTGGAGCCTATCCCAGCTCTCTCTCGGGTGGAAGGCAGGGGTACACCCTGGACAGGTCACCAGTCTGTCGCAGGGCCACATATAGACACACAAAGACAGACAACCTCACACACTCACACTCACTCCTACGGGCAATTTTAGAGTCACCAACATGGTGGAACATCTCATCTGCAATTGGGTTAATTGGCAACAGGTCAGTTTCATGTAAAAAGACCATCCCAGACAGTTTTTCATAAGTAAGGATTGAGAGAGATTCATTACTCATGCATGGCAAAACAGTTCAACAATTTGAAGAATAATGTTCCTCAACTTAAAATTGCAAAGAATTTGCCATTCCTGAGTGGCCTTGTTCTTTGGGCAGCACAGCAGTAAAAGCAGATAACAGGAACATTTTAGAAATCCACTGTCAGTGAATATGGTCCATCATAACATCCACAAATGCAGTTTAAAACTTTAGCAAGAAAAAAACATATCCTCTTGGCCTGAGCTCATTTAAGATTGAGGTTCTGTGTTGTCTGATCAGTCAAAATTTGAAATTATAAAGATTGAACAGTTCTTTTAAATACAGCCATGGATGGGGAATGTCTCACTTTTCCGACTCTACTGCATCGTCGTCGGACTCGGCAATACTCCCTGGATCCCTTTCTTCCTCCATGTCTCTCTGCAAGTTTTCTCTCTATCATAACCTGTACACTCACTCGCTTTCCCTCTCTAGTTAGTTATGTCTTTTACATCGTGTTGTCATCCACAGAGGTTGAAAAAGTAATGAGCCTGTTTTGATAATGTAAGGAGTAGAAAGTATAGATATTTGTGTTTAAATGTAGGAAGCAAAAAGTCATCGGAAAAAAAAATACTCAAGTAAAGTACAGATACCTGAAAAATCTACTTAAGTACAATAATTAATTCAATTCAATTCAATTCAATTTTATTTATATAGCGCCAAATCACAATACAATTCATCTCAAGGTACTTTACAAAAACTAAAAACCCAACAAATCCCTTATAAGCAGCACTTGGCGACAGTGGAGAGGAAAAACTCCCTTTAACAGAAGAAAAAACCTCCAGCAGAACCGGGCTCAGTTTGGGCGGCCATCTGCCTCGACCGGTTGGGGTGAGTGGATAGAGCAGAGAGAAAAGAACAGCAACAATAAACAACAGATAGACACTGAAGGTTGGTGGGGCCAGTAACTGCACATCAGCAATATACGGCTCCAGGACCAGGGACACCTGCAAGTATTTGTACTTTGTTACCTCCCACTTCTGCTTTTCGACTGTCCTTCTCTGCCTCCCTCCCACGCTTACCAACCCCCAAACCCAACTACCCAACTTATCATGGACCGGTAAGGCCATCTGAATGCCCATCTAGGGGGTGTAATCACTCTCCTTGTCCGTTTCCTATCTTGTGTCATTTATTATGCAAGTATTTCCTCTCCCTTGTGTGTCCTGATTTGTCTGTTTTACTTTGCCCCCCTTAACCTGATTGTTTTCACTTGTGTCTTGTTAGCGTTCTAGTGTTTCTCTATTTAAGCCTCAGTTTTCCTGTCATGTGCTGCTGGTTTATATTATCACTTCGTCCAGTGAAACTTTGGATTATCCATGTGCTTCTGGTTTTCTGAAATTTTTCTGTGTCCAGGTACTGTGTTGTATTTTCCTTTTGTTGCTTTCCCACTTTTATCCATGTGTATTTAAAATAAATGCCATTTAAACAAACCAGTTTCTTGGTATCTGCATGTATTTGGGTCCTCACTTTAGTTAAATTCCTGACAATGATACTTGTTTCAGTTCATATATTGTATGATTTCTGGTTTTTCACAGTCTTTGTTTTTCAGCAATGTCTGTAAGTACAGTATTGTTAGAAACCTATACATAAGTAGGTATTAACATTAGGAGCAGTCATGGCCTAATTGATAGAGAGTAGGATTTCTAACTCAAAAGGTGTGGGTTTGAGTCTCAGGACCAGCAGGAATTGTCGGTGGGGCGGAGCAAATACCCAGCACTCTCTCCACCTTCAATACCATGACTGAGGTGAGACCCTTGAGCAAGGCACCGGACCCCCAACCGCTCCCTGGGCGCCGCAGCATTGGCTGCCCACTGCTCTGGATGTGTGTGCATGGTGTGTGTGCACTTTGTGATGGGTTAAATGCAGAGCACAAATTCTGAGTATGGGTCACCATACTTGGCCATATAAGTCACTTTCTTAAATGCAGAGGGGAATTTCCCAGTTTGGGATGAATAAAGTTCTTAATCTTAATATTGTCCTTGTGCCTGCCTGATCCTTGACCAGGAGGTCAATGCAGCTTGCTGCTGTTACCCTGGCACTCCAGTACAGGAGTCCAGTTACATTAACATACTCATGAATTGATTTCTTTTCGGTAAAATAGATTCCTATATATAATCACACTTTATCAATATATGTCATGCAATTGTGGCGAGGGTAGAGTATGGATTATTACTTAAAATGATGGTGACAATTGTTTATTAAAATAAACCTTCACTTAATGGTGACTGAACTTTTCCACAGACAATGCCACCCTGGGAACTACCCAGGGAAACACAAGGCACACAGGTACATTTCAACTAATTGATCAGAGACCAGGTATCCGTCAGTAAAATAACAATTTTATTGACAATTTTCTTAAGCAAAACAAACTGAAATTTACTAATAATAATTATAACCAAGCTGAATAAATTATAAGAGGAAAACTCACACGTGGATTACGGGAGGGGACCAAGAGAGGGAAAACACACGAAACAGCCTGACATAACGCTGACAATGGCTAGAATAACTTTCGACAGAAAGATAAACAAATTAAAAGACACATTAGAAAACATTGTGCAGAAAAAGAACTATATTCAATACGATGACTAAAGAATCCAAGTGTTACTGTTTTTTTGTTAGCTTAGCTAAAATTCAAGCCTAACAACCCAGGTCCACCTTCACTCTGAATGCATGCACGCTCCCGCGGCAGGGGATACAATTCCTGTCAGGGATAACTACTTTGGCACGACACTAGTTCTAACAAAATTAGTCCTACTACACAATCATCTACTATAGAAATCATAGCACATTCAATGAAATAATTTCTTTCTCTCTCTAATTTTTAATGATTAACTTAACATGGTTTTAATCAATACAATAAACCCCTGAAATTCGTGGGAGTTATGTACCTAGAGCACCCACGAATTTTGGATGAAAAAATGCCTATAAATGCCTATTTTTATAGTTTAAACCCTAAATATGCCCCAAATATGCTCCCAAAACATTTTAATTTCATTTCAAACTCAGGTTAATACATTATTAGTAAATCAATTAGTGACCTAAATTAGTAAATTACATTGTTCTTAATACTTTAGTGTTAAAACTCTTATTTTGGTCTCTGGTTTCACTTATGTTAGTCATAGGTAGCTTTATGTTTATCAATAAGCTAATTTTCACCTGTGTTTGATTAGGCTTTGTTTCTACTGTATATATACTGTATATATCTCCTGTTCCCCTTTGTTTCTCGCTGGAGGATTAAAATTTGTTCATGTCTGTTACATTTGCATGTACGCCAAGCAGCGGAGTATCCTGAATCTGTGTATTGTGTCCTGAGTGCATTGAAGGTTCTCCACAGTGGCTGAACCTGGTGTGTCCAGGAATTAATAAAAAGACTGTGTCCTGCACATGGGTTCTGCGCCTTACCTTAAACCCCACTCCCCATAACAAAAACGCATGAAAAAACATAAATTGCCACGAAAAAAGCCATAAAAAATTGTGGAGGATATTTGCGGTTTCCACGAAATTGCGGGGCTTTCCGCAAACAATTATTAGTTAGGTTCTAAGGAAAAATTCACAAATAACTGAGGGTAAACTGTATTTCAGCTAACAAGATGTCCCGGATCCTCATTCTCATTCACCTCAGCATAAAAGGCTACTCGTCTCTTCTGTTCACTGCCAGATGATGGCTTACTGCTCACATGTCTGTTTCTTCTGCCTGTGATCATGGCTTCCAAGCCTTGCCTCGCTATAGCCTGTGCTACTCCACAGCTGCTTTCTTCTGTTCATGTTTAATCACTCACCATTACCTGTCCCTGCTTTGGGAACCATAGCCTCACAGACAATCAGACACAAGTAAAAAAAAAAAAAAAAGAAAAAAAATTAATTATAGACCCAAAGTCAACTTTTTGGAAGATATTATTATGGGCTTTCTAGCCTTTATTTGATACAGACAGAGCACTAGAGACAAAGAAGAGACCTGTGACAAATGTCAGACTCAAACCAGGGACATTGCACACATCAACATGCTATACATGCACCTGCTATATTTAGTCATCCAGGGTAATACAGAATTGTTGTTGAGACATCACTTATGTGACCAACCTGCAGAAAGTGTTCATGCAGCTGTGATGATTTTGTGTGCTGCATACAGAGGACACGCTGGTGAAACTATGAAGACTGCATCATCATAAAACTATGACACTTGTGGCTGCCCTTTCTGATGATGCAAAGTAACAGAGCACCACACCATAATACAAGTCACACATTCTGTGATATTTAAAGATCCAACAGCTGAGTTCAATTCAAAAGTGTCTATCATACAAATAATTGCATTTGTGACTGAAAAATAATATTTTTTAAAAAATTGCAATAAACTAATGACAAGTTACAGATAGGTGGCTTTATAAGCATCATTCACGTAATGAACAGAAAATCAGAAAAGATTAGAGCCGGACAAATGCTCAGCTAATCGCTTCCTAACTATGTGATGGTGGAGCGTCACCCTGTTTTAGGCCACATTGCTCTCAAGCCACTGTCTGACCTCATTCTCATTCCTTCTGATCCATTCGATATTGTTCTTCACTGTCTCCAGCGCCTGCTGCCTGGGCATCTCCCCGGCACCAGCATCTGGATTTAGACTGAAGAAGTGCTCCATCTACAACACCAGCATGGGAAATATGTTACAAAATGTCTGTCAACCTCTACATGCTGCAACTCTAGGGGATTGGGGAGGGGGGGAAATCCTCAAATTTTGCTAATGTGCTTCACAGAACTTATTTTCCATTCATATTCTTAGATAGGGCAGCACGGTGGCTTAGTGGTTCGTAACCCAGCAGGGGCCTTTCTGTGTGGGGTTTGCATGTTCTCCCTGTGCTTGTGTGGGTTTACTCCAGGTACACCAGTTTCCTCCCACAGACCAAGTCAGGTTGATTGGTGATGCTAAATTACCCATATTTAGAGTCAGGAGTGAGTGTGTGAAGTTGTCTCTATGTAGCCCTGTGATGGACTGGTGACCTGTCCAGGGTGTACCCCTGCCTTTCACCCAAAGAGAGCTGGGATAGGTTCCAGCAACAGTGATCCTAATTAGGTATAGGTAGTTTAGTGGGTATAGAGAATGAATGAATATTCTTAGATCATGAGACAGAAATACTCTCTCTCTCCTGGCATCTGGACAGAGATAAGAGAGAAAGCTTTCAAGTTTTCTGCTTCAGCCACCTAGAGGGGAATATGCTGCTGAATATGAATTTAAAGAAAACTCTAAATTTACTGGTGAATTATTATTCACTTTTGTTCTCACATAATTTTTATTTTTGGCAATAATATTATGCATTATCTGCATGCTTTGTTTTTTTGTCTGGAGCTTGTAATGCTGCCATTTTGGCCAAGGCTCCCTTTTAATGCAGTGTGCAAACCTCAGTGGGACTGAGAACTGTTTAAGTCACTGTGAAGACAAATTCACTGCAGTGCTTTAACTATACGTAAAGCTGCATAAAATCCAACATTCAGATTACTTGACCCCAGCATTTTTGATCAATGACAACTGCATTAGGAGTAAGTTGTTGACAGGTCAGTGCTAACCTTCCATAGCTGGAGTTCTGTGTTGTAGGTGGTGGTAATTCGACTTAGTAGGCGACCAAGGTTTCTGTCATTTATGGTGTACCTGTTAAAACAGAAAACTTCATGAGCATGATCAACAATATAGCAAAAACAAGTTTTTATAAAAACATTGGTGTTATGTTTCTTGGTTGAAATGAAGGATTGATTCAGAGCCTAGGTGCAGATAACAAAAACTGCTGTATTTCTAATGCCAAACAAAAGAGAAACGAAACTCAGGCAGGCATGGTCTGGAGCAGACACAAACATAACTCTAGCATGGCAGATATGACAAACAAGGTAAGGTCAACACAACACAGTTCTGTTCATCAACAGCTCAAACAACAATCTCACAAAGAACAAAGGAAGCCAGCCGATATATATAGATGGGAAAACAAAGGGCCAATCAAACGCAGGTGTAACTAATCATAATAATCAAACACAAAGCTGGCTGGAAACCAAACCAGGCTGAGCAGGAAATGAGAACCCAAAATAAAAGTCCAACACAGGACACAAGAATACCAGGCCATAACAAATGGACTGTGGCTGAAAAAATTAATAAGCTTTTTGGAGTTTTAAAATATCTCAAAATGCAGTGTGTGTTTCTCTTTCTTTGTTTTCAATAAATCATGGTACAACAGCAATGAGCTAAGTTGAAGGTTTTGGTTTGTAACCATGTTAAGCCGCATGCATATAGTATTTATGACAGGTGAGTTTGTCATCTAGATAGGAAGATAAAATTTAGAAAAAACATGTTAAGGTGTACATGTAGCCTGTGAATACCTTTAACCATGTATACTGTGTATTGTGTAAATAGGGAAAGAAAGATAAAAGATTGGTCTATAGAGCCTATGAACAAAGAATCCTGTCCAGAGCGTGTATGTGGGTATATTTAACTAACCCATTAGTAAGTTCAGCCACAACCTAACTTTTGTTCTGTGAACTCACTGGTCACTTGAGCCAAATGTCCTTTTACATTTCCATTAGTAAATTATGAAATTTGACATGTATGTGAAAATGGAGGAAGTCAACATTGTTTTTGCTAAACTGATAACACTAACATTTTAGCCCTATGTAGGAAGAACCAGAATGACTGAAAAAACAAGTGACGCATTAGCACAATAACAAGTAATGGGTTACTTTGATACTGAAAAAAACCTGATGATTCCCAAGTTCAAGCAAGTGTCTTTTCTCTGACTTTTTAAATATTTTATGGATGTTTGTGTGCAATTGACATCAGCAATAAGAATCTATTTGGGAAGTCACACTGAATAATAATCCCTGTGTGTTCAAATTTGACACAAATTTGGCCTAAGAGGGAGTATGATTTTTAACAAAATTTTAGGCTAGTTTTAGGTCAGTTTTAAGTCAGTCTCCCCCTCTCTCTCCTCTTTGAACTTAGAACATTGTAAAACATAGTTTCATTGATTTTTAATCAGACCAGACTGGTTTGTTAACCCTCTGGGGTCTGAGGGGGTTTTTGGGGCCTGGACAAATTTTGACATGTCCTGACATTTGTGCTTTTTTCAGTGTCTTTTAAACATATTAATGTCTAAAGTCTGATAACACTGTAATCAGCACAACATTGGCTACAATAATATGTGAGCAGCAAGTTTATACATGATTGTGTTTTTGAGAAAAAAGTGTTTATGCATGGTTAGAGCAAAACTACAATTTTTTACTCACTGAAATAAGACCATAAAACACAAACAGAACATTGGTTCACAAGACTTTGGAGACCAGCATGTTGTAGGCTAAAGTGTTTACTTCAGAGTGCTGTGAATGTCATCTTGTTCACACATTCACAGTAAACAATACACTGATTTAAATTTTCTAAGACTTTTTGTCCAGAAAGGCCATATGCAAGAGGGTGTGTCTGAGGATGAATAGTCATGTGATTTACCTGAGAAGACAAAAGACGCACTGAACGACCAGACAAAGACCCGCATAATGAGCCTTTCAGTCAATGTAGATGGGACGGATTAGTGCAGCACAATACAAAACAATGAGGAGCCAAACGATCCTCATTTGAGTTAAAATCAGTGTTTTTACTCTGGGGACAAGCTAAACTATTTGTCTCTGTGTGGAATACAAGAAGCGCTTCTTTACGTCCGTGACGCTCCATCATCCAAACGCGCAAAAAACGTGAGTAAATTCTATGATGAAGTTTGACGTTTTATGTCATTTCTCGGGGGTGTGCACATATTTACCTGGTTCACCTGAGATTATTTACATGTGAACAGTGAACAGTGTACAAGGCGGGACCGCATTACCTGTAATGAGGTGAGACAGGAAAAAACGGACTTCTCCTTACGTTCATACGGATTAAATAAAAAGTGATGATTTGTTTTCCACTTGAATTGTTTCACTTAAAAGAAAACATTTCAAGCTTTCTAGCCATATAATTCTTATTTTTATGAGCCAGGTATTCGCTGAGATTCTGGTTGTTTTATTTACGCGTCTGTGACGAGAAATGACAGAGACAGAAAAGGCTGAGAGCGCACCCTGTCGGCTTTCTTTATTTAAAAAAAGCACGTTTTGTTGTTATTATGATGGTATACCACTAAAACTAGACCCTTTTCAGATTTGAATGATATATTTCTTTTATCTGTACGATCAGAATTGACGGAGTAATTTAAGTTTGTTTCGGCCTTATCAGGAAAGATGCGTCAAAACGCGCCGGCGCGTGCGTCGACCCCAGAGGTTTTAACTAAGGGTCCTGAAAAGCCACGCCCACACATGACTATCACCATTTAATCTGACTGCGCCAGTTAAACTGGAACACTGATTTTGCAATAGTGTTAAGCCTGATACATACTACACGAGAAGCGAGAAATTTGTTCGTTTTCTCGTAGTGGCGAGAACAAAAAAAAGATAAGATATTTCATACTCCACAAGAAACTCAACTGTTGAAATCTGGGGAGGTCCCTCCCACTGCAGCCTACGTCACGTGCGCTACGCATTGTGGAAATCTGACAGAAACTACACTACAGCGGATAAGATATCGGATATCGCCATGTTTTGCGACAGACGCTCTCCTCCGTTCACAATGTATCCTCTATCCACGAATTATTAGCCATTTGTTTGTCCTCATATGCCTTATAAGATGTGTTATAAAGAGTTTCATACTTCTTCGCCGCCTCTGGCAGCTGTCACTCAAAACTATCCATTGCTATGACAACCGCCAGCGGAAAAAGCGGCTTTCTACATTAGCCACGCCCACTTCAAATTTCTGACCAATCACACAATAGCTGTCGGACACCACATGAGAAAAAAGTTCTGCCCAGATAATGTGTCGAGAACAAGCTGCGAGAACTCTCAAACCCGGGCTGCGAGAAAAAAATGACGTCATTCTTTTCTCGCTGCCCTAGGAGAGAGAATAAACTTATCGCGGATTATGTACAGGCCTTTACTCTTTGTAAACAAAGGCTTGAAAAATCACTTGTCTTCTGACAGCTCTGGGACTTGTTCCCTTGATTGGTCAAGCTTACAGTTTGAGTTAGCTAATTACAGGCACGATAGAGGAGGGTCATAGCATATTCAAACATGGACCTGCTTTGATGAGGGAGTGACAGTTTGAATTATGGAATTAATTTTGACACCAAAAAAGCATGGTGAAAATGTAATGAAAATGTACTCCACTGGGGGCACTGTCTCACTGGCACATTTGAATAAAAAGACCAAAAAAACCTATGGCAATATGACATGCAATTGATTTTCTTTATATTTAAATGTTTAACTAATATTATTCAAAGTGAAATGCATATTGAATTTCCATTTGCAAAATTAATTGCAAATTGAATAGAGACCAAAAACCCAATTAATTCAGTTTTCAATGAAAATAATTCAAAGTGAATTGAATATTGCATTGCCACTTTGAATTATGGAAAAATTCCATAGATAACTGCCCAAAAACGAATGCAACTTTAACATTTACTATATTTCAAATTATGCTCACTGTCACTTGTGTCCTTAGTGCCATATTGCACTGACCTGTTGACCAAATAGTCCCAGTTCAGTGTGGTCCAGTCCCAGGCCATACTCTGTCCCAGTGGGTTGTAGGACACGTATCGCACCACAGTGAACAGATCCTGACTCCGCACAACACTCTCATCCTTAGTAGCCTCAAGGAGTCTGTTGGTCCAAAAAAGCAACCTCTCAATATGCAAAACTACACTGAATTTTTTTCTTTTAATTATTCAAAACTAAAGGCTAACTTGCTGGATTTTCTTCACCAGCACCCCATTCAGTCCAAAGCATGATTGAAAGGAAAACCAACTTAAGTTTTGCTTTCATAGCTCTGGCCATCAATACTATCACTGATTAAAAAAAAACTATTAATTACTTGTACAGAAGTCCCACATTCTCCACAGAAGCCAGTCCATACAGCAGCTTGTCCTTCTCTTGAGCCAAAGAAGTATCTTTGTACCTCTGGAACATTATATTCCACTTTGCTTCAGTACCTGAATTCTTCATGCCATATTGATACACCAGTAACCTCAGGTTCACTGATATATTGCTGTAGGTCAAAAGGTCAAGAAATGTCAGCTTACCAGAGCTTAAACTTCATTCTAAAGCAAGAACTGTAGTAAAGAAATATGCACAGGAATGATAAAGATACATTATATCTACTTTGTAAGTTACTTGAGAATACATAATCATTTGTAGGTATAAATATGACTTGAAATATTACACACATGTTTGCATGTCAGTCATTGAAACAGTGGAGTTGTGATACCTGAGATTTCCATCAATCCACCTGTCAAAAATCCGAGAAGCTTCATTCAGAGCCTCCTGATCTTCCATCTGACACGCAATGCTAAGCACGGTTTCCCTCAGTAACCTGCCAAACACATCCAACCACCCACATAATACTGGTTGATAAAACAGTCCATGGGCAAAGACGTTTGTTTGACAGGAATAATCTTCCTATTATTGTACACGAATGACACTGATTCTGCTGTACCTCTGTGTCTGCGTTCCATTGTCGCTCCATCCCAGCTCTGTTGAGATTGCTTTAACATGGTCATGAAACAGTTTCTAGAAAAAAGAAAACAAGAACATGGTTCTTAATCAACATATGGAAAATATTCCTATTAAGGCACTTAATCTTATTAAAAGAAAAAAGAAGTAATGTTCCAACTTTCCAGTTAAGGGGTTTTAACCTCTGATGCACCCAAGCACATTTTTATGTCGAAGGGACACGTAACTTAACGTAACTTTTTTGAAGGTGCATCAATATTGTAGTGGCCACAGGAGGGCGCATGACGCAGAGGATTGTGGGTAAAGGGAAAGCTGGTTATCGGTGTTGTTTTCTGTTGTTCTACTGTTCATGTTCATGTATTAATTGTTCACTGCGTGTATGTAGGTTACTGGGGGGGGGTTATAAAGTGGAAAAGGAGTTGTGTGTTCGGGGAAGGGTGTTACGACACCGTGACTGCGGGAGGCTGTGTCTGATCACTCCCTCTCTTTCTTTTCTTTCACCTCTTTCAAAACCCTCTTTGGTTTCTTCGCTGGCGTGGAGTGGGGTGGGGAAGTGGAGTAGAGACATTATTTTAAAGTTAAAAAAAAATACAGTGTTGCTTTAAATTCCTATTTTATTGTCTACTTTTTCATTCACCTGAGTCCTTCCTAAGACAGCTGATTATTGAGAAGAATGGTGAAGATGCGAAGTGTAGCGTTGTCACTTTGAGTAAGTTCAATTCCAGTCAGAGTTATTCTCCATTAGTAAGACTGCAGCCCGTTTTTATGTTTTTATTCTCATTTACCTTCATTAACATTTTTTACATAGACAGCCGAACAGGAACATTCACGTAGACTAACAAATGCCACCATTATGCATATGGCACACATTATTGAAGAACTTCAATAATTTTTATTAAATGTCTGCATCCGCATTTTCAAGTTTACGAAGTGTGTTTTTTCCAAGGTATGCAGTAACTTTGTTACAGAAAGGATGTGTTCTGTCAATAACAATGAAGACATAACAATGAAGATGCAGACTCTGATGATCGTTTAACCTTCATTGTTCACACCCAACTGTATTGCAGCCCAACAAAATAGGCCATCCATTATCCACAATACCTTGCCTCACTCGTTACTACGGTGGCCCTCTTAACTCACAATACAGATATTATCTTTACACATAATGACCAGTGTTATGTTTAGGAGGTGTGCTCCATTCAGCCCTGAAAAATCACTGATCCGACACTTCAATCCAAGTTTAATAATTAGTCCACAAAGTAACACATGAATGGAGCTCATGAGCAAATAGCCTGCACATGTCCCCATGATGTGTCAGTCACTACTGACAACAGGTTACTCAGACCAAGCTGTGCAGGGCTCATGTTAGGGAGTAGAGAGAATATGATCCATTCTGAGGGCGTGAGATATTAGATTAGATAGATTGTCTGGCCATCCATTTGATACCTTATTTGTAGTTATAGTGTTTCAGTCTGTGTTTAATCTTATGTTGGGTTTCACAATCTGTCTGTACTTTAAAAAGAAACATTTTTAAAATGAAAAGACATTTTCACTTTATTGCCGGACGAAGCATCAAACAGCTACAATATCACTCACCCCTGCACTTTCAATGATTCTCAACAACTGCACAGCACACAAATGAGAATCATGAGGTCGAAGGAACTGCCCAAGGAGCTCAGAGACATAATTGTGGCAAGGCACAGATCTGGCCAAGGTTACAAAAGAATTTCTGCAGCACTCAAGGTTCCTAAGAGCACAGTGGCCTCCATAATCCTCAAATGGAAAAAGTTTGGGACAACCAGAACTCTTCCTAGACCTGGCCGTCCAGCCAAACTGAGCAATCGTGGGAGAAGAGCCCTGGTGAAAGAGGTAAAGAAGAACCCAAAGATCACTGTGGCTGAGCTCCAGAGATGCAGTAGGGAGATGGGAGAAAGTTCCACAAAGTCAACTATCACTGCAGCCCTCCACCAGTCGGGGCTTTATGGCAGAGAGGCCCGACAGAAGCCTCTCCTCAGTGCAGGACACATGAAAGCCCGCATAGAGTTTGCCAAAAAACACATGAAGGACTCCCAGACTATGAGAAATAAGATTCTCTGGTCTGATGAGACCAAGATTGAACTTTTTGGCGTTAATTGTAAGCTGTATTTGTGGAGAAAACCAGGCACTGCTCATCCCCTGTCCAATACAATCCCTACAGTGAAACATGGTGGTGGGAGCATCATGTTGTGGGAGTGTTTTTCAGCTGCAGGGACAGGACGACTGGTTGCAATTGAAGGAAAGATGAATGCGGCCAAGTACAGAGATATCATGGAATGAAACCTCTTCCAGAGTGCTCAGGACCTCAGACTGGGCTGAAGGTTCACCTTTCAACAGGACAACGACCCTAAGCACACAGCTAAAATAACAAAGGAGTGGCTTCGGAACAACTCTGTGACCGTTCTTGACTGGCCCAGCCAGAGCCCTGACCTAAACCCAATTGAGCATCTCTGGAGAGACCTGAAAATGGCTGTCCACCAACATTCACCATCCAACCTGACAGAACTGGAGAGGATCTGCAAGGAAGAATGGCAGAGGATCCCCAAATCCAGGTGTGAAAAACTTGTTGCATCATTCCCAAGAAGACTCATGGCTGTACTAGCTCAAAAGGGTGCTTCTACTCAATACTGAGCACAGGGTCTGAATACTTATGACCATGTGATATTTCAGTTTTTCTTTTTTAATAAATTTGCAAAAATTTCTACATTTCTGTTTTTTTCTGTCAAGATGGGGTGCTGAGTGTACATTAATGAGAAATAAAATGAACTTTTTTGATTTTGGCAAATGGCTGCAATGACACAAAGAGTGAAAAATTTAAAGGGGTCTGAATACTTTCCGTACCCACTGTAAAAGAACTTAAAATAATTGTAATCAATACATTGTCAGATTCACTGAGACATATGGTCACTCATTATATCAACTGATTTCATAATTCGGAACATTTTACATGTATTGCAGAAATTTGAAAGCTAAACACAAAGAAGAATTAGCCGCCCACTTACCTGAAATTTTGGATAGAGTTCAGCATTGCCTGACAGCATGTCGCGAACATAGGCAATAGAGGAGGCCACACGCATCCAGACAATGTAGTCAGTCTCATTTGTCAGGTATTTGGTAAGATTGAAGGCATTACCATAATCTATAATATCTGCCCTAAACAGAGAAATAAAATTTATTTAGAATCTCTGTAAATAATTTATCGATGAGTCTCACGGTGTTTTCTCGGGTGGTAATCTTACCTTGCAAGTGCAAAAACATCATCAATGTAGCTTGTACGATCAGCGGCATTAAATTGCTGTTCAAGAAAGAAAACTGAATTAAATAGAAAGTTACAGTAATAGTGACTTCTCTTGAGGCTGTGGGCAATACTTCCAAAGAAATGAAAATTAAACCATACTGTAAATAAAAGAATTACTATATTACAGACATTCATTATTGGAGCTGGTATAGGTGGAGCTAGCCTTAAATATTACATCCTGCACTGTGTTCATGTGTTATAATGCAACCACAGGGGGGCACAATCCAGTGTCTTCATGTGCCGGTCCCAAGTCTGGGTAAATGCAGAGGGTTGTGCCTGGAAGGGCATCCGGCCTAAAATTTAAGCCAAATCAAACATGCGAATCACAAATATGACTTCCATACCATATGGGTCACGGCCACTGGTGCTGTTGACCTACAGGGTGCCAGTGGAAATTGGACTACTGTTGGTCGAAGAAGGAGAGGAGGAAGGCATGTTCGTAGGCAAAGGGAGAAGAGGAAGGGCACGAGTGTACAACTTAGAGTAGGGATTTTGAATGTAGGGACTTTGTCAGGGAAAACTAGGGAGTTGGCTGATATGATGGAGAGAAGAAAGGTGGATATCTTGTGTGTTCAGGAGACCAGGTGGAAAGGTAGCAAGGCCTATAGACTAGGAGCAGGGTTCAAGCTGTTTTATCATGGTGTGGATGGAAAGAGGAATGGAGTAGGAGTTATCCTGAAGGAGGATTTTGCTAGGAGTGTTCTGTAGGTGAAGAGAGTGTCAGATAGGGTGATTAGTCTGAAGCTGGAAGTTGAAGGTGTTATGTTGAATGTTGTCAGTGGTTATGCCCCACCGGTAGGAGAGTTAGTTAGAAGAGAAGGAGAAATTCTGGAGGGAGATGGATGAGGTGATTCAGGGTATCCCTAGTGGTGAGAGAGTGGTGATTGGGGCAGACTTCAATGGACATGTTGGTGAGGGAAACAGAGGTGACGAGGAAGTGATGGGTAAGTTTGGTATGCAGGACAGGAATGCAGAAGGACAGATGGTGGTAGACTTCGCAAAAAGGATGGAAATGGTTGTAGTGAACACATTTTTCCAGAAAAGGGAGTAGCATAGGGTAACCTATAAGAGTGGAGGCAGGAGCACACAAGTTGATTACATCTTGTGCAGATGTTTCAACCTGAAAGAGATCAGTGACTGCAAAGTAGTGGCTGGGGAGAGTGTAGCCAGACTGGTGGTGGTGTGTAGGATTACTCTGGTGGTGAGGAAGATGAGGAGGATAAGGGCAGAGCAGAGGACCAAGTGGTGGAAGTTGAAAAAGGAAGAGTGTTGTGTGGCTTTCAGGGAGGAGCTGAAACAGGCTCTGGGAGGTCAGGAGGTTCTTCCAGATGACTGGACAGCTACAGCTAAAGTGATCAGGGAGGACAGGTAGGAGGGTACTTGGTGTGTCATCTGGAAAGAGGAAAGCAGATAAGGAGTCTTGGTGGTGGAATGAGGAAGTTCAGGAGTGTGTTAAGAGGAAAAGGTTAGCTAAGAAGAAGTGGGACACTGAGAGAACAGAAGAGAACAGACAGGAGTAGGGAGATGCAGATTAGGGTGAAGGTAGAGGTGGCAAAGGCCAAACAAAGGGCATATGAGGGTTTGATAGGTTGGACACTAAGGAGGGAGAGGTGGATTTGTACAGGTTGGCGAGGCAGAGAGACAGATGGGAAGGATGTGCAGCAGGTTAGGCTGATTAAGGACAGGGATGGAAAATTGTTGACAGGTGCCACAAGTGTGATGGAAAAATGGAAGGAATACTTTGAAGAGTTGATGAATGAGTAAAATGTTAGAGAGCACAGAGTAGAAGAGGTGACTGTTGTGGAGCAGGAAGTAGCAAAGATCAGTAAGGATGAAGAAAGGAAGGCGTTGAAGAGGATGAAGAGTGGAAAGGCAGTTGGTCCTGACGACATACCTGTGGAAGTATGGAAGTGTTTAGGAGAGGTGGCAGCAGAGTTTTTGACTGGGCTACTTAACAAGATCTTGGACAGTGAGAGGATGCCTGAGGAATGGAGGAGAAGTGTACTGGTGCCCATCTTTAAGAACAAGGGAGACGTGCAGAGTCGTGGAAACTACAGAGGAATAAAGCTGATGAGTCACACAATTAAGTTATGGGAAATAGTAGTGGAGGCTAGGCTGAGGTCAGAAGTGAGCATTTGTGAGCAGCAGTATGATTTCATGCCAAGAAAGAGAACCACAGATGCAATATTTGCTTTGAGAATGCTGATGGAGAAGTACAGAGAAGGCCAGAAGAAGCTGCATTGTGTCTTGGATTTGGAAAAAGCGCATGACAGGGTGCCGAGAGAGGAGCTGTGGTTTTGTATGAGGAAGTCTGGAGTGGCAGAGAAGTATGTTCGAGTGGTGCAGGACATGTATGAGAGCTGTAAGACAGTGGTGAGGTGTGCTGTAGGGGTGACAGAGGAGTTCAAGGTGGAGGTGGGACTGCACCAAGAATCGGCTTTGAGCCCCTTCTTGTTTGCTGTGGTGATGGACAGGCTGATAGATGAGGTTAGACAGGAATCTCCGTGGACCATGATGTTTGCAGATGACATTGTCATCTGTAGTGAGAGCAGAGAGCAGGTGGAGGAAAATCTAGAGAGGTGGAGGTTTGCTCTGGAAAGGAGAGGAATGAAGCTGAGCCGCAGTAAAACAGAGTGCATGTGTGTAAATGAGAGGGACTCAAGTAGAACAGTGAGGTTACAGGGAGTAGAGGTGAAGAAGGTCAAGGATTTTAAGTACCTAGGGTCAACAGTCCAGAACAACGGAGAGTGTGGAAAAGGAGTGAAGAGACGTGCAAGCAGGTTGGAACGGTGGAGGAAAGTGTCAGGTGTGATGTGTGACAAAAGAGTGTCAGCAAGAATGAAAGGAAAGGTGTATAAGACAGTGGTGAGACCAGCAATGTTGTCTGGTTTAGAGACAGTGGCACGGAGAAAAAGACAGGAGGCAGAGCTGAAGATAGCAGAGCTGAAGATGTTGAGGTTCTCTTTGGGAGTGATGAGGATGGATAGGATCAGGAATGAGTACATCAGAGGGACAGCTCATGTTAGATGTAGCCAGATTGAGATGGTTTGGACATGTTCAGAGAAGGAACAGTGAATACATTAGTAAAAGGATGCTGAGGTTAGAGCTGCCAGGAAGGAGGCCTAGAGGAAGACCAAAGAGGAGGTTCTTGGATGTAGTGAAGGAGGACACGAGGATAGTTGGTGTGGGTGAGGAGGATACAGAGGATAGGGTTGAATGGGGGCAGATGATTCACTGTGGCGACCCCTGTTCGTGTGTTATAGGTGCGACATAACACCAATTGAATGTGTGTTGTTCTTTAGAATCGTCTTGCAGTATAAACGTGTTAATACATAAATAAAACAGTAATTTTATATTAAAAAATAATGTTTCAAAACACTGAGAAACAAATATAAATGTCATAGCTGAGATGTCTGAGGAGAGCTTTACCACATGATTGTTTTGTAGCTGTTGACTGATAGTATTCCACATGTGATCATTGTGGTTGACTCTGTAAAATCCAGTCTGATCATGGTTAATCTTCAGCAGCCCATCCACTGAGGGTAAGTAGTTACTGATGACTAGCTCTGAAAATCAACACAGCCAGTTGGGGTACAGTATATCAGTGAAAATTGATATCCTGATGTGATAATTCAATTTCTGTTATAAATAAACTGAGTTTGTCATAAGGGAAAACTCACATACTTATGTGATTCTTAACTAATGCATGATTTCCGATAATTTAATGCATTAATTAATGTAGTATTATTGTATTGTCCTAAGACCCGAGCTTTGGTTTGTCATGTGGAACCAATAAATATAATAACCTGATAATATCGTTGAACATGAAGTACTTATGTCACATATGGACACTCAGTCTGAGTTTCCTCAGAACACAATCAAGACACTAATGTGTAACTAGTGCAAATCTCTTTTATTTCCAGCCTGAACCCTGTCTTCAACATTTTTCATTGTCACTGTTGCATATATAACTTTCAAATACTAAATATAGAAAAACAAAACATGCAACATATCTAAAAACCTTGACAATGTGCTCATGTTTTGTTATTGCTTTTTTGTAACGCTCCAAAACTAGTACTCCAAACTATGAATGTTCATTCCAAATTAAGAATGAACTGTGGGAATGTGGGGATCCACATTTGTGTTTCTGTTACACGGAATTAAGTGTAGACAATCAAAAATGTGATGTCCACATATGTGGACGCCAGGTCATAGGAGCATAGTCATGAATTCCTGTTAGTCACTATTAACAAATGACCAAGTCACTATGGTTTTGTGTAATTAGTTCATATTTTATATTGTAGATAATCAATTAAGGAATGTCTGCTCATGTTTAATTAATTAACTAAATTATCATGAATCATGTGTTAAACATTATTTATGTATATGATTTGCATTTATATGCAGTACTTAGTATGTACTTTCTATGAATTTTAGTGTTTTGTAAATGATTACACAATACTTGAGAGGTGAGTGTACTACCTGTGCTGTTCCTCTCAAACATAGCCAGCTCATTCTTGTTGCTTTTTACAGAGTGCCATTTGACTGGAATTGTCCACTTGTATCTGTAAAAGAACTGTCATTTTTATTGTACAGTCATCTTTCATTCTGTAGTGTTACATTGTGGAAAAAATTGTTGGATGTTATTCTAGATGAGTGCATCACCAGTTGAGTAAATATATGTTTGTAGCTCACTGTTGCACCAAATAAATCAAAGAATACTATGTAATTCACAATACAACCTGATCATACACAAAACAGTGCTACAGTGGTAATATTAGGGCAAATCCAATGCAAATCCAACTATAATTCTCCATTGCAGGTGCCTACAGAGACCCTTGTAACCCCTTGCATAAACTACAGGTTCAGCTGCTTACATGAAGAGAAAGTGGGTGTTGTTTATTGGGTAGTGATCAGTGATGAAGCCAAAAGAGAGAGACAGCATCATAATCTAGTTTAGACTGCTCTGAGTAGTTAGGGATTTTTAACTTCTTTGCATCCCTTACCCAAAAGGTGAAGGGGGCTGGTCAGCATCAGCTTTAGGATCTAAGAGGAAACGTTTCTGGCTCAGTTTGAAATCTGTCTCTGAGACAGATAGGTCCAGCACAGGATAGCCCATCTGTTTGGTCCATGTGTCCATTACACTAGCTACTGGTAACCCACTCACCTGGGCACAGAGAGGGAAAACAAGCAATAGTTTGGAAGAATTCACAGACAAAGCTCATTGCTGCTGTTAGTCTCTGGATTAGCCTTATCCTGTAAAGTTGTATTTTCACATTCTGGGAAATATGCTTAATTGTTTACTGTCATCTCATTTGTGTGCTACAGTAAATACAGTCATAGAGTCATGCTGTGGTTAACATAAAGCCTAAAAGCAGGGAGAAACAGCTAAAATGAGTTTTTCAACAATAGACCTACAGTTCAACAGCTCTAAAACTGAGTAACAGGTTTGGTTTTATTTTATACATAAGTAGAAATACAAAAATGACATTTTCTGGTTCACTGGGTGGATTGTGTTGAAATAACATCCAGTCACAGTGGCTGTATCCACCTTTCAGGCACTGAGAAATGGGTAGGCAATGACGTGATGAGCCACACCTGCCTGTCTGTGTTCCTGTATCCCGGTCAGCATATACTCCTCCCTTTGTGTGTATTTTCCCCAGCTCCCTGGTTTTATTCCTGGATCCTTGTTCTTTGTAAATCCCTTAGTTTGAATTACTCACCTTGTTTTGGCTTAATAAAAGTCTCTGCCTGCAAGCTTATTTCTTATAGAAATGACATGATAAGGTTCAAACATACATCGGCAAGAGATTCCCAGAAGTTGGCTGTTTTGGCATTCCTGAAGTAGTAGTCTTTCAAATATTTCTGGTGAAGAGAGAAAAAATAAGGCACAACCTTTCATCACTTAGCTGCAGGAAACTAAAAGAGTTAAATCAATTGATAAATATTTATCATGAAGCTACAGCAGTCTTTAACTTACTTGACAGCCATCTCTGAAACTGTCTTTACCTATCCAGTCCTCCAGCATCCTGAGAATGGATGCTCCCTGCAAAAAGTTAGATAATTTCTGTTACCAAGACTGTTATGCAACATATTTTGTCTGTATCTCACTGGTAATGTAACAAAAACATTCATAGTTCTCATAGGAAGGAAGGTGTTTTGAGTTTCTCTCGTACTTGTACCTTGCTGTATGAGATGGCATCAAATACAGAGGTGATCTCCGCTGGGGTTGACACATTCACAATGATTGGGTGAGAGGAGACAAGGGCGTCATCCACCATTACAGGGAGCATATCATCGATGATCATAATGTCCCGCTGTATACCAGAGGTGCACACAGGGCAAGTTTCAGAATCCTCAAAATGATGGGTTTTCTTCCAATGTGACTAATATTTTGGTTCATGGCTTCTGTTGTGCCATTAAAGGAGAACTTGACTCACCATGCCCCAGCTAGGTTCAGCTTTTTCCACACCAATGTACTCAAAGAAACTGGCAAAGCCCTCATTAAGCCAGAGGTCATCCCACCAGTCCATAGTCACAATGTTTCCAAACCACTGGAAAAAGATAACTGACATGAGCTTTCAGGTTTAAAACAAAGGAAATTACATATGGACAAATAAACCTGCTATAAAAATAAATGAAACTTCCCACACAGATGTATTGCTGATTACAAAATGGTCTAGGAGCTTAAAATGTATAAACTGTTCTATTTCAGACAGGAATGGAATCAGTCAGACAATGTCTACACACAGTGAGGTGTAGACCATTATGGCTTTCACTGTAAATTCTCAACAACATTATAACAATAACTACAGCACGAATAAATCTTCGCACAGTCTCTGTTTTAGAAATTCTAACATAATCCAGATGTTCTCTCACTGAATGGCTGTTCTGTAGGCTACATTTCTCTTCCTATATGCCAAAATCATCTTGCTCTAGCAGTGCAGAAACATCAAGAAAACAAAATGGGTGGTGGTGTCTGTGCCTTTTTTAGGGATAATATGGTTACCCACAGGCTGTCATTTGGGAAATTTTCATCATTTGAGTATGTATATTTTAAAATAGAGCTTAGTACCCCTTTTGTTCAGTCTTCACATGTTTTCTTTAGGCCAGTTAATATAGAGCAATAATGTGTCCTACCATAACTATGCAGATGACACTCAGGTTTACATATCACTCACAGCAGGTGAATATGGACAAGTCAAGTCACTGTGTCATTGCATTGAACAGATCACTGTGTGGATGCAAAACAACTCTCTCCAAATAAACAGTGACAAGACTGAAATAATCATCTTTGGGCCACAGAAACAAAGAGAAAATGTCAGCAGTCACCTCGAGTCTCTCCCTAAAATCTAAAAATCAGGGATCATGTCTAAACCAGACTTGGAGAGACTCATCCATGCATTTATCTCCAGCAGGTTAGATTACTCTAACAGCCTGCTCACAGCGCTCTCAAAACAAGTTGTAAGGCAGCTGCGGTACATTCAGAACGCTGCTGCTTGGGTCCTGACTAGAACCAGGAAGTACAACCACATTACTCCTGTTCTCAGATCTCTGCAGTGGCTTCCTGTATCTCAGAGAATAGCTTTAAAACAGCACTGTTTGTGTATAAGTCTCTTCATGGCTCAGTACCACAGTACATCTCTGATATGTTGGTGCCATATGAACCATCTCAGACTCTGAGAACATCAGGGACAGTTTTATGCAGCTAAAATCTGGAATAGCACTTGATGTTAGACAAGCCTCAACTCTGACAATGTTTAAGTTCAAGCTAAAAACTTTTCTTCTTAGCTCTGCATATAACAACAAAGTGTTTTATCTGCACTGTCTCTTTTAATTTTTTATTCTATTAAAAATTGATATTTTACTGTCTAATTTTAATTTTTGCCTATGTATTTTTACCTTGTCTTTCATGTCTGTAAAGCACTTTGAATTACTCTGTGTATGAATTATGTTATACAAATAAACTTGCCTTGCCTTGGTTCTTTTTTGTGGTTATTTATAATCTTGGTGAAGCAATCCTTTAAATGAATTTAAGGGTAAAAAAATTAAAATCCATGAAATGCTACAAAAGATAACACAAGCCCACCCAAATACATTGCCAGTGTCAGATGATGTTTCTCTCTAATCTATAGTTCACAAAAAACTGAAATTCCTGCCCATCCATAAAAGCACATATTTTTGCACTAATGCAACTACATGATCTTACAGTAGCATACAAAAGGGGTATGGTGTTTTCATTATTAGGTGATTATTTGTTGCTGTTGTACAGTGATTATATTATAAAATTAAATTAGTTTAAAAAAATAAAATTATACATTTAATCAGCAAAACTGAGAACTCACCATAATTCACCACAGAACAACTTTAAAACAATACTGTGATTCTATTTTCAGACTTTGAGTTAGTTCAAATTAAATCTTAAAAATTGTCTTTTTATTTAGGTGTAGGTCTGTATATTTGGTTGTTGTGATATTTGCTGTTCTGTTCTCTCTCCTCTATCCATTCACCCCAACTGGTTGAGGCAGATGGCAGGTTTTTTCTTCCGTTAAAGGGAGTTTTTCCTCTTCTCTGTCACCAAGTGCTTGCTCATAAGGGATTTGTTGGGTTTTTTTGTTTTTTGTAAAGTGCCTTGAGATGATTGTATTGTGAATTGGCCCTCAAATTTATTTAATATTTACTTCCTTCAAAGCAATGATACATAAAAATACAATAAAATAACATTAAATTGAAAATGGACACTTTTTCCTAATGGTATCTGGCAATTAGATAGAGTTAGTGAGATATCAGTCCCTGACATTTTGCCAATACAACATAGTGAAATGAAATTTAATTTGTTTTACAGTGCTAAAAGTTATTTTGAAAATTTAACAGCAACATCTCTTTCCAGAAAAAACAGTTCACATCCACACATCATAGTGTCTTCTGTTTTCATCAGATGTACTTTCTTCTTAAGAAATTGTTCTTATGAAATATGTTTTAAACAGTATTTAACATTCCATAATCATATGAATAAACCACCTCATTTCTTAACTTTGAACCATTATAAAACTTTACTGGTTCAGCGATATTTCCTTATCTCCTCTCTTATCTCCGCTGCTAGTATAATAGCTGATGTAATGGAAAGAAGTGTTCCTGGAAAATACATCATATAAAGCAAGAACAATAGAACATAAAATAATTTTAAAAATTACCATTTTGAACTCTGAACTCTCCTGAACATTTCAACATTTGTGCAAAGATAAAAGGGATTATGGCTGAAAAACTAAGAAAAATATATAACTTGCAAATATATATACAATAATACAATAATTATATAATAATAAATACAATAATTATATAATAATGATAAAATAATATTATAGTATATGGTATAGTATAGTAATAATATAGAATATTTATTTTTCCATTATATATATTTTCTAGTCTAGACTGTTAGTATTAGAACATTAAAATACAACTGCATTTGTGATAAAAGGTGATCTGAGCTGGTTTAAATACAACCTCACATGGAAGTAGCCTAGTCAACTTAAACATAGACTCTGCTGCACCTTTCTTCCTACCTCAGTGCAATGCAATGATTCATGCCAAACACACCAATGTGCAAAAATAAAGAGACTTGCATCCAAGTAAATTGTATAAAGACTGTGACTGAAATTACATCAGCTTTGCACTGGCAGGAAAATAGAGCCCCATATGTTAAGCAGGCTACAACCCCTACGTAGTTCTTGTATATTGATGTAAACCTACTCAAATCAAAGCAGCTGAGACCTGGTGCAAATAATGTAGTATCCAATATTTTATTTGAAATTGGATATGCTGAAGCACAGAACATTAAGAACAAAAATGTGGAAATGTCCAAATACTTCTTGGGGCTGCTGTACATGCAAAAAGGTTAAAAAAAATACCCAGCTTGTGTTATTCATGTTTATGTGCTACTTCAAAGTTCTGCTGGCCACATGGGTTTGATACACCATTGACATAAGATAAGATAAGATAATTCTTTATTGATCCCACAGTGGGGAAATTCAATTGTTACCACAGCTACAGGACAACAGTAAGGTGCAAAGAATGAAAAATATAAGGAATGTGCAAAATGTGTGTAGAGATTAAACATTTAAGCAGAGTAAATGTAGTGAGCAAGTCATACCTGGTGAACCAACTCATGGGCGATAACACTGGCCACTCTCTGCTTGTTGTAGGAGGAAGACTGGTTCTCATCATACAACAGGTTGGATTCTCTGTAAGTGATGAGGCCCCAGTTCTCCATGGCACCAGTACCAAAGTCAGGGATGGCTATCTTATCTGGATCAAAAAAGCACAACAATCTCACTGAAGTAAACAAGAGTCCACGTAATCATTACAACGTGCAAAATTTATTATACACTAAAGCTTTACACATCATAGTCTCTCTTGTTTTTTTTTTAAGGGGGGCAAACCAGATAAATTCCATGTATGCAATAAACACACTACCTGCCACCAGGGGGCTGAGGGACCAGGGTGAATTGAAGAGACAAAAGAGGAACATTTGGGTTTCCAACTAAACTCTCTTAATGTGGAATTCTGTTGGACTGTTAATGTGGAATTAATGCTACTGTATGCCACTCTTCCACAGAGGTCTCAACATGGAAATGACACTGTACCTTATTGAAAGAAAGACAGACATGCAAAATGTACCTGAGTAGAAAAAGACCTGCCACCTTTTGTGCCAACATACTGTATTTCAGTGTCTAAGGAGCTAAATGAGTGCCCCATGTTTTGTTCATTTGAAAAACAAAATTGTAAATGAAAAAAAGAATGTTCTCCAAATATGAAATAAATATAAGATCTTGAACCCTGAACAAACATGTAAGAAAAAATATAATAATATATTAAAAAGGTCTCCATATGAAATGTAATTTATGTCTAAGTTAATAATTATTTTTGCTTTTCTCCATTTCATATGCACTCTTTTTACATAAAGAATTCTCAGTTATTTAATAGCTTTCAGATAAAAAAAAAGTGTAGTGTCCATGTCAACAACATGGACACTACAAAGAAAGCTGTGTTTTTCAGGCAGTTTTAAATCTCCTATAACAGTGAACACAGTTCAGTAACAATCAATAATATTGCATAATGCAGCTTAATGTTTAAATTTGTTAACATGACATTTCCAACTTCCACACACTTGTGACTATATTTTTCTTCATCATCCTACCATTCCTCATGGGTACTTGACAGCGTTGTTATCTTTCACCTTTATTGTTTGGCTTAAGGTGGCCTGGTTATGCAGTCTTTAGAAATATTGCCTCACAGGAAGAAGGTTCAGAGTTCGAAATCCTGGTCAATCTAGGGCATGCACATCTAGAACATCTAAACTGAGTTTTACTGTGACCATTAAGAATATGAAAACGTTTAAATGATAGTTTGTCAAAACATACCCAGTTTTGTGATAGAGTATGTCATGTTGAAATATTCCTCAAAGTAGTCAAAGATGACTTTGGTTGTGTCGGCTGCATAGTTTGCAGTGGCTAACTGACTTGGCTGCGCGTAGATTCTCAACTGCAAAGCCAGAGAAAGACAAAGCATGTTGTTTGTGTGTATTGCAATGTGTCTGACAGTATAAATCCACTTAGATTCAAAATTTCAAACAATCTCTTTGTATGAGAGCAATGCACTCACAGGAATTCCTCGGGCGGAAGTTCTTTCCACGTGGCCAAACTGGTGCACAGCAAAACACACCAAATATGTACTCATTGGAATGGAAGTCTGAAAGGAGGTCTTCACTTTATTGCCAGGCAGTTGTTCAGGAACGCCCTGGAGAGGCAAAGCAAAAGGCGAATTGGTTAACATGGAAATTCAACAGCCTATAGACTTGTATTAACAGTATTATTATTCTTTATTGGCAAAGTAAGAGGAGTTCATAACAGTAATTTTAAGTGTTGACTCTAGTTAAAACGTGGTTTCCTCTAGAATGAAAACCTTAAACAAACCCTTAAATTGAATATATTCATTTTTTAAAAGTTTTTTTTAAAATGCTGCTATAGATCTTTGATAGATTGATTGATAGATTGATTTCATAGTTTTTCAACATTCTGTCTTCTGTCACCAGAAGACTGGATTAGCTGTTACTCTGTTGGGAAATGAATACAGTTAAAACTAGAGACCTGTAAAATAGCCTTACATGATGGCCGCAATCATGACATAGTGCTACTACTATTAGTCTGAGCCAAAGCTACATTTTATTTTGATACTTTCTGGATGCATTGTAAATAGCCTATGTAGCTATTGCAATACATGTATTAAATATATTAGCAAATTAAGATGTAATTAAAATGTTATGTTGATAACAAAACTGTGTTTGCATCCTTAAGCATGCTAACAGTTACTTTTCACAGGAGCGTAGAATATGGGGGCTTATGGGCAAATCTAACACTGTCATGACTGATGCTCTGTGTACACTGGAGTGGTTAGGGGTCAGTTTGGCCTGGGCAGCAGTACCTTGCATCCAAGTTGAAACAGTTTTCATCAAATTTTTTGTAACCCTGGGTTAAATATTCCTACTCTCTATCTGTCCTGTCGGTGGCATGACCCATTACAGGAGCCTACTCTAGGAGCGAAAATCAACCAGCTCTCAACCATCCATCGTGACTACCTCGGTGTTACCAAGTCTGGCCTCGATTGCAACCACTTCTACCATAAAACCCACCTGCATAACCTCCACCTACTGGTCACTCCATACCCATCACGTTTGAGGATTGGAAGTTTAATTACCAATCCTGGTCTTGACTCCTCACCCTCTGAAAAGTTCCATGAACAAACCGTGAACCAAGTGGACATCCTCACCTTCTTCTGCAACCAAGCCATGAAGTATGATGAGAGATATTCTGTAGAACATAATCTATATGGTGGACAACGATGACTCGGATGAAGTCGTGGATGACCCAACAACTTACATACCAATAATGCACTTTGGTGGTCATCTACTAGAAAGCCCTTTCTACCAGGCCCCGCCTGCTTCACTGCCTGGTCCAGTACCCATGTACCCCCCTGTTTCTCAGCCACCTTCACAACGGAGCCTGTCGATAGCGATTCGGACCGCTATCGACAGGCTCCGTCCTCCGATGAGGAGGAGGACCCCAGCCGGAGTCCCCATTGGGGAACCCACCTGGCTATAAAGCCAGGAGGGTTGGCTTGGAAGAGCCTGCCCTGGAACAACCAGCCAGAGTCCCACCCAGTCCCACAGTCTCCAGTCCCATAGTCTCCCTCGCCACAGTCTCTAGCACTGGGACAGTCAGAATCTTCAGCCCTGCAGCTTCGGTGAAAACAGCATCGACGTCGTCAGAAGGGGCAGATTTCAGGCAGATTTCAGAACCTCAGCATCCTGACGATGGCTCCCTGCTGAGTTTTCATGCAGGGTCCCAGATCCTGCACCTCGGCAGCGAAGCACGGGTCTTCGTGTTGAAGTATCGCCCGATCCAGTCTTGCCCTGTGAACCACAGCCACTGGAGTCCCATCTTCCAGATTCACAACCAGCGGTCCCAACCCGCATTTCCACAGCTCGATTAATCGCAATATTCCTATTGATGCAGCTGAGTCCGAATTTCATAACTTGCTTGTAGTCAAATATGTTTCGGACACTTGGACACTTCCTCCAGCTCTTTGGGGGGGACACCAAGGGATTGCCACCACGACAGGCACCAGAGACCTTGCAACCACCGCTTCGGGCTGCTGCGTCAGCTCACTGTGGGGGAAGGAGGTTGACCTTGCGTGGGAGGTTGAGCGATACTGACTAGAGATAGTTGGGCTCACCTTGGAACCCAACTCCTTGAGAGGGGTTGGACTCTCTTCCACTCTGGAGATGCCTGCAGTTAGAGGTGGCAGGCTGGTGTGGGCTTGCTTATAGCCCCCCAGCTCAGCTGCCAGGTGTTGGAGGTTTCCCCATGGAATGAGAGGGTCGCTTCCCTCTGCCTTCAGGTCAGGGACTGGTCTCTCACTGTTGTTTCGGCCTGTGGGCTGAGCAGCAGTACGGAGTGCCCAGCCTTTTTGGCATCTCTGGGAAAGTTGCTGGAAGGTGCTCCAACTGGGGACTCCATCATTCTTCTGCTGGACTTCAATGCTCATGTGGGCAATGACAGTGAAACCTGGAGGAGTAGCCTTGCTGATATGAATCCAAGTGGTGTTCTGTTGTTGGACTTCTGTGCTAGTCACAGCTTGTCCATAACGAACACCATGTTCAAGCATCAGTGCACTTGGTACCAGGACACCCTAGGTGTCACCCTAGAAGTGAAGAGGTGAGGTGTTCCAAAGAGGGATATTAATAAACATTTTTTAAGTCAATTCTGCAAGGGATGGTGGGATAACAACCTCATTTCAGAGCTCCAGCTAAAACAGAGGAAGGCTAACCCACCTTCATTTGCTGAATTTTTGTTGCTGTTGAGAACTGAGAACAGACAAGCAGTCAAACATTGAGGATGAAGCAGTATCTGGGGACAAAAGAAAAAGTCACTTCACATTCACAAGCTGTGAGAGACGAGGAAATGTGCGCAGTATTAACCACATTCACTCGGCAGCTCACGCAACAAATTGCTATACAGCTCTAACTGCGGCCCAGACCAATATGAAACAGCCTTTAGTTCTCTGCCACAAAACCATTTGGAAAACAGAAGACTGGTAAAAATGTAAAACTTGCTTCTTCCAGCCCCAGCCTGGGTTTTGTTTTTGCTGTGGAGAAGATGGGTACATAAAACCCCAGAGTGACAATGATCCAAATCCAGCCTTAGTTAGTGTGAAAAAGAAACAATTTATTGATAAGCAGAAATGGCAAACCTGAAATTCATCCACCACTGGGTATTTAAATTAGTCCCAGTTCCTGTTGGGGGACGAATGGAAACTGTGTCAGACCAACCTTGTCCCATAAAGAATAAAAAGCCTGTCCAATGTGCAGAACTACAGTCCAGTCCAAAGATGAACTGTAAACTACCACAAAGGTTTTCTGTCATCAGTTCTCATTGGTATGAACACTCTTGAAGTCCTATACAACCAATTTTGCACTAGCAACCATTCAACATATGAGCCCAGTTCATATGGGTACCCATCTGTTTTACAGGCACTCCAGCTGATGCATCTCCTGCACTGAACTTGAACTTTGGTGACTTGCCATTATCAAGGAACGGGTTACAGAAAAGTTGAATGCAATGTCTTCTCCCATCACGACCTCGACTTCGGCTGCACAAATCAAACATCATATCACTCTTCATGATGAGAGTGATGTGTTGTGATAAACATCAAGCAAAACCAATCCACCCACGAGACATAGCTGTCCATAACCAGCTGCACAAGCTTCTTGAGGCAGGAGTTATTAGGGCGTATGAATCTCCATTCTGCTCACCTGTAGTGGTTGTCCGTAAGAAGAATGGTGATGTTCGGCTGTGCATTGACTATCGCAAACTCTACCTTCAGATAGTCAAAGATGTTTACACCCTCCCCAACTTGGAAGACTTTTAATGCACATACAGGGTCCAAATGGTTCTCAGTATTCAACCTTAAATCGGCTTACTATGACATAGAGATGAATGAGGATGATAAAGCCAAAACTACCTTTGTTACTTCTCTTGGATTTTGGGAATTTAACAGAATATTTCAAGGTGTTACCAATGCACCTAGCACATTCCAGAGACTAATGAAGAAGTGTATGGGCAACCTACTCTTTGTCTTTTGGATGATTTGGTCATTTTCACTAACAAATTAGTGGAACACAAGAGCTGGCTTCTACGAGTGCTGAACCATCTAAAGGAGTATGGATTGAAACTTTTCCCTGAAAAGTGCAGGTTCTCTCAGTCTTCCGTTTGCTACCTGGGCCACATTGTATTGGAAAAGATGGACCTGGAAAAGTGATCTGTCACAGTTGCTTGGTCAGAAATGTCTCACCTGCAGAGCTCCAGAGGCTTCATCTTCCAGTGGAGAAGAGCACCCCATTGTTCCGGTGCCACTACCTGTAAGTTCACTAGCTGCTGTTGTGAAACCTTCGCTGCAATTTAACGGTGATTCTGTGTATAGTGTGGAAGAGAAAGAGGAGCCAGTGGCAACATCTGTGGGAGTTGATTTACCTGTACACTTACCTGATCCTGTAAGTCCTATGTTCACTGAAGGTGTGCTGATGGAGGATGTTCCTTAGACAAACTTGGCTGAACAACACCTTGATGGCTCCCATGATGCATTCGAGGATAACAGTCTTAAGTGTTCAACATGTCCTAGGACACAGCCTAAGAGATTTCAGTATTCTACCTTAAGTAATTCATTGATCTCTGTTGTCCAAACTCTATTGCATAGTCTGTCTGATGCCTAAAATATGTTTACTGTTACTAGTTCTACTTGTACTTCGCCTATTCACATTGTTTAATAGTAACATGCAATGGAACGTGCATGGGTTAAAGGGGAGGGGAGTGTAACCCTGGGTTAAATGTTCCTACTTTCACATGTATATACACAGACTTGAAGGAAGAGGACTGAAGTTGGAGGATGTATTGGGCAAAAAAATTTAGACTACTAAAAGTCTGCAGCAGCAAAATCATGAAAATAATACAATAGAGAAATGCCCTTATTTACACATGTATGCCCCTTTTCAGTGTCAGAGCCATGGTATTAAGCATCCTGGCTCATATACTAAAACTCCTAAATTGAACACAACTGGAAAAACGCCCTGTCTAAGAATTTGTCGAGTCTAGTCAAGTCTAGTCAGACTTGTTTTCTATATGGACTGGATTGTCTACCATGCATGACTTAATTCAAGTAAATTTCACTTGTATTATTGTGTTTTTATTCATCTTATTTTAAGTATTTTGCTTTTTAACATATGGACTCCACCATTGGGTAAATAATAATAATAATAATAATAATAATACATTTTATTTCATGGCGCCTTTCAAAGTCTCAAGGTCACCGTACAGAGAGAAAAAGGAAGCATACAGCATGAAATACATAGAGTGCATTAAAACTACGATAACAACAATACATAAACAGAGGGCCAAAATGTAAAGGCAAAAGTGTAGAGTATCTAGGAAGTGGGCGATGTACAGTAAAAGTAAATTGAAACACAGAAACCCAGATGACAGAACAACAAATATGAAACAATATGAAATAATATGAAAAAGGTGGAGGGTGGTCGAACATCACGGGCTGCTTTGAGAAGTTGAGAGAGTTAGGTGGAAAACGCTATACGGAACAGATACGATTTGAGTGATGATTTAAAAGTTGATAAGTCCGGAGACGACCGGGGATGCGATAAGGGAGAATGTTCCAAAAGCGGGCGCAGTGTGGCTGAAGGATCTAGCGCCCATGGTGGCCAGGCGCGCCATAGGGGTGCAGAGGAGAGTGGAACTGGAGGAGCGGAGAGTACAAGGCGGAGAATAGATATGAAGTAGATCAGTGATGTATGGTGGGGTGATAGAGTGGAGGGCTTTGTTGGTGAGAAGGAGGATTATATAGTTTATATGGAAGGACACAGGGAGTCAGTGAAGTTGTTTAAGGACAGGGGTGATATGATGTGAGGATGGAGTTCTGGTGATGATTCGGGCAGCAGAGTTCTGGACAAGTTGGAGTTTGCGAAGTGATTTGAGTGGTAGACCAGTGAGGAGTGAGTTACAGTAATCCAGATGAGAGGTGACAAAGGCATTAACAAGTATGGCCGTGCTATCGGTGGTGAGTGAAGAACGGATGCGGTTTATGTTACGAAGATGGGAGTAGGCCGACCGGGTAGTGGTATTGATATGTTGAGTGAAGAAGAGAGTACCGTCTAGGATGACACCCAGGCTCTTAACTTGGGGGGAGGGGAGGACAGTATTGTTGTCAATTTGAATGGAGAAGGTGCTGGTTTTAGAAAGGGTGGATGTGGTGCCCACAGGAGAATTTCAGCTTTATTGGGGTTGAGTTTCAAAAAGTTATGGGTGAACCAGAATTTGATATTATGTAAGCAGGTAAGGAGGGAGGGAGGGGGGAGGGTAGAAGATGGAGCAGCAGAGAGGTAGAGCTGGGTGTCGTCTGCATAACAATGGAAATTGATGTTATGTTGCCTAAAGATATTACCGAGTGGAAGGAGATAAATAATAAAGAGGAGGGGCCCCAGGACAGAGCCCTGAGGCACGCCACAACTGACAGTAGAGGGCTGGGAGTGGAAGTTCTGGAGATGGACGGACTGGGTGCGGTCAGAGAGGCAGGAGGTGAACCATGAGAGGACCGAGCCGGCTATGCCAATGGAAGCAAGGGGATGGAGGAGAATATTGTGCGAGATGGTGTCAAAAGCTGCAGTTAGGTCAAGGAGGATGAGGATGGAGACAAGGCCAGAGTCTGCGGCTACTAGGAGGTCATTGGTGATTTTGACCAGGGCAGTTTCAGTGCTGTGAAGTTGGCGGAAACCAGATTGAAAGTGTTCGTATAGGCTATTGGCGGAAAGGTGGGTATAAACCTGGTGGTGAACAACTTTTTCGAGAATTTTGGAGAGGAACGGGAGATTGGAGATAGGGCGGAAGTTGTTAACCCTCTGGGGTCGACGAACGCGCCGGCGCGTTTTGACGCATCTTTTCCTGATAAGGCCGAAACAAACTTAAATTACTCCATCAATTCTGATCGTACAGATAAAAAAAAGTATATCATTCAAATCTGTAAAGGGTCTAGTTTTAGTGGTATACCATCATAATAACAACAAAACGTTGTTTTTATTTAATCCGTATGAGCGTAAAGAGAAGTCCTTTTTTTCCTCTCTCACCTCATTACAGGTAATGCGGTCCCGCCTTGTACTCTGTTCACTGTTCACATGTAAATTGATCATGTTGTTGACAGTGCTGTAGCCTCACTGCGTGAAATGCTTGATTCTGTAGCCCCTCTGAAAAAGAAGTTAGTGAATCAGAGAAGACTAGCCCCATGGTATAATTTACATATTCGTACCTTAAAGCAGGCATCACGAAGGCTGGAAAGGAAGTGGCGTTCCACAAACTTAGAGGAAATTTTTCTAGCCTGGAAAAACAGTCTACTAACATATAAAAAAGCTCTCCGTAAAGCCAGAACTGCATACTATTCATCACTAATCGAGGAAAATAAGAACAATCCCAGGTTTCTTTTCAGCACTGTAGCCAGGCTGACAAAAAGTCACAGCTCCGTTGAGCCCAGTGTTCCCTTAGCTCTCAGCAGTGATGACTTTATGAGTTTCTTTACAAATAAAATCACAACTATTAGAGAGAAAATTCAGCAGATGCTTCCTATACCTGCAATAAATGAATCTTCTACTACAGTAGCTCTTGAATCATCTGTAGGACCTCAGTTATGTTTAGACTGCTTCTCTCCCATAGATCTCTCTGAATTTACATCAGTAGTTGCTTCATCGAAATCATCAACGTGTCTCTTAGACCCCATCCCGACTAGACTGCTTAAAGACACCCTGCCATTAATCAACTCATCTTTATTGGACTTGGTAAATTTATCTCTAGTATCAGGCTACGTACCACAGGCCTCTAAGACTGCAGTAATCAAACCTTTACTCAAAAAGCCTAGTCTTGATCCAGGAGTCTTGGCTAATTATAGACCAATATCCAACCTGCCATTTATTTCTAAAATCCTTGAAAAAGCTGTTGCTAAGCAGCTATCAGACCACTTACACAGGAATGAACTATTTGAAGATTTTCAATCAGGATTTAGAGCACATCATAGTACAGAAACAGCACTGTTGAAAGTTACCAACGATCTTCTCTTAGCCTCAGATAATGGACTTGTTTCAATACTTGTCCTCCTAGACCTTAGTGCAGCATTCGACACCATTGACCACAACATCTTATTACAGAGACTGGAGCATGTGATTGGTATCAGAGGAACAGCGTTAAAGTGGTTCCAATCCTATTTATCGGACAGATTCCAGTTTGTTCATGTCCATGATGAACCTTCCACACGAACAAAAGTTAGTTATGGAGTTCCACAAGGCTCCGTGCTAGGACCGATTCTGTTCACCCTGTACATGCTTCCTTTAGGATATGTCATTAGGAAGCACTCTATTAATTACCACTGCTATGCAGATGACACTCAGTTATATCTATCTATTAAACCTGTTAACACAAACCAGTTAACCAGACTTCAAGCCTGTCTAACTGACATAAAGGCCTGGATGACCAGTAACTTTTTACTTTTAAACTCTGAGAAAACAGAAGTCATTATATTTGGGCCTAAAAATCTCAGAAATAACTTTTCTCAAATTATAGCTACTCTAGATGGCATAACCCTGGCCTCTAGCACTACTGTAAAAAACCTTGGAGTTATTTTTGACCAGGACATGTCCTTTAACTCACACATAAAACAAAACTCTAGAACTGCATTCTTTCACCTGCGCAACATTTCCAAAATTAGGAACATCCTGTCTCAAAATGATGCAGAAAAACTAGTCCATGCATTTGTTACCTCAAGGCTAGATTACTGTAACTCATTACTATCTGGATGTCCCAATATCTCCATAAAAAGCCTCCAATTAATCCAGAATGCCGCAGCCAGAGTCCTGACAGGAACTAGCAGGAGAGATCATATTTCTCCTATATTGGCTTCTCTTCATTGGCTCCCTGTAAAATATAGAATACAATTTAAAATCCTTCTTCTCACATACAAATCCCTTCATAATCAAGCTCCTTCATACCTTAAAGACCTCATAGTACCATATTATCCCAATCGACCACTTCGCTCTCAGAGTGCAGGTCTACTTGTGGTTCCCAGAGTTTCCAAAAGCAGAATGGGAGGCAGAGCCTTTAGTTATCAAGCTCCTCTCCTATGGAACCAGCTCCCAGCCTGGGTTCAGGAGGCAGACACTCTCTATACTTTTAAGGCTAGACTTAAAACCTTCCTCTTTGACAAAGCGTATAGTTAGGGCTGGCTTCAGGCAACCCTGAACCATCCCTTAGTTATGCTGCTATAGGCCTAGATTGCCCGAGGACCATCGGTGCACTGAGCTCCCCTACCCTAACCCCCCCCTTTCCCTTCCCCTCCCCTCTCTTCTCTCCTCCCACCTCATGTATATTCCACCACTGAATCTTACTAACCTTGTGTTCTCTCTCTCCCCTAGTTTGTGCTCTCTCCCTCTCTCTCTATTCTCTCTGTACCTTCTGCAGGTGTCCCTGGTCCTGGAGCTGTATATCGCTGATGTGCAGTTATTGGTCCCACCAACCTGCAGTGTCTATTTGTTGTTTATTGTTGCTGTTTTTTTCTCTCTGCTCTATCCACTCACCCCAACCGGTCGAGGCAGATGGCCGCCCAAACTGAGCCCGGTTCTGCTGGAGGTTTTTTCTTCCGTTAGAGGGAGTTTTTTCCTCTCCACTGTCGCCAAGTGCTTGCTCATAAGGGAATTGTTGGGTTTTTAGTTTTAGTTTTTGTAAAGTGCCTTGAGATGATTTGTATTGTGATTTGGCGCTATACAAATAAAACTGAATTGAACTGAATTAAATAATCTCAGGTGAACCAGGTAAATATGTGCACACCCCCGAGAAATGACACAAAATATCAAACTTCATCATAGAATTTTTTCACTTTTTCTGCGCGTTTGGATGATGGCGCGTTACGCACGTGAAGCGGTGCTCCTTACATTCCACACAGAGACAAATAGTTTAGCTTGTCCTCAGAGTAAAAACACTGATTTTAACTCAAATGAGGATCGTTTGGCTCCTCATTGTGTTGTATTGTGCTGCACTAATCGGTCCCATCTACATTGACTGAAAGGCTCATTATGCGCGTCTTTGTCTGGTCGTTCAGTGCGTCTTTTGTGTTCTCAGGTAAATCACATGACTATTCATCCTCAGACACACCCTCTTGCATATGGCCTTTCTGGACAAAAAGTGTCTTAGAAAATTTAAATCAGTGTATTGTTTACTGTGAATGTGTGAACAAGATGACATTCACAGCACTCTGAAGTAAACACTTTAGCCTACAACATGCTGGTCTCCAAAGTCTTGTGAACCAATGTTCTGTTTGTGTTTTATGGTCTTATTTCAGTGAGTAAAAAATTGTAGTTTTTCACTAACCATGCATAACCACTTTTTTCTCAAAAACACAATAATGTATAAACTTGCTGCTCACATATTATTGTAGCCAATTTTGTGCTGATTACAGTGTTATCAGACTTTAGACATTAATATGTTTAAAAAACACTGAAAAAAGCACAAATGTCAGGACATGTCAAAATTTGTCCAGGCCCCAAAAACCCCCTCAGACCCCAGAGGGTTAAGGTCGGCAGTATCGAGACCAGGTTTTTTTAGAATTGGTGTGATGATGGCTGTCTTGAGTGATGGGGGTACGATGCCAGAATTGAGGGAAGTGTGAATAAGAAGAAGAAGAAGAAGAAGAAGAAGAAGTACCCTATTAATCCCCAAGGGGAAATTCAGTTGTTACAGCAGTTATTAAATTTGCAATTATTTAAATTATATTGATTAATAGTAATTCATAAAGTAATTAATAAAGTAATTAACTATTTATTGGGGGGGGGGGGTTGTGTGTGTGTGTATGTGTGTGTGCGTTATTGTTTATATTGAGGAATTATAGAGTCTTATGGCCGTGGACACAAAAGACTTCCTGAATCTTTCAGTCTTGGCTTTATGGGGAATTAGTCTGTGGCTGAATGAACTTCCCATTCGCCACAGTTTCTCATGAAGTGGGTGGGCAGGATTGTCCAATATGGAGTTGATTTTGTCCACCATCCTCCTCTCTGCCACAGCCTCCAGACTGTCCAGTTCCAGTCCAACAACAGATTTTTCCTTCCTGATTAACTTATTTAGTCTGTTGGCCTCACCAGCCTTGATGCCACCTCCCCAGCACACAACTGCAAAGAACAGTGCACTCGCTACTACAGACTGATAGAACATCTTCAGTAGCTTGTTGCACACACCAAAAGAGTCTCCTGAGGAAGAACAGTCTGCTCTGTCGTTTCTTGAAGAGTGCATCTGTATTGTTTGACCACTCCAGTTTGTTGTTAATGTGGACTCCAAGGTATTTGTAGGAGTCCACAATCTCTACTTCGTCTCCAAGGATGGAGACAGGGACTGGGGTCTTCTTGTTCATCCTAAGTCCACCACCAGTTCTCTGGTTTTCTTGATGTTGAGCATTAGACAGTTGTTGTTACACCAATCAACAAAGCTTTTTATCAAGTGTCTGTATTCCTCCTCATTATTATTGTTGATGCATCCAATGATTGAAGAGTCATCAGAGAACTTTTGGAGGTGACAGGTTCCTGAGTTGTAGCGGAAGTCTGAGGTGTAGAGTGTAAACAGGAATGGTGCTAGTACAGTTCCTTGAGGTGCACCAGTGCTGCTCATCACCACATCAGATATGCAGCCATCTAAGCGAACAAACTGTGGCCGCCCAGTGAGGTAGTCTTTGATCCACTCCACCATATCTGCGGGAACTTCCATATCCTGCATCTTTGCACTTAGCAGGTGGGGCTGAATAGTGTTGAAAGCACTTGAAAAGTCAAAGAACATGACTCTCACAGTGTTGCCCTGCCTCTCCAGATGGGAGTATGCTCTGTGCATTAAGAAGATGATGGCATCTTCCACTCTGATGTGTTCTTGATATGCAAACTGCAGGCGGTCCAGAAATTCAGACACTTGGGACCTCAGGTGTTGCAGAACCAGTCTCTCAAACACTTTCATGACATGTGATGTTAGCGCTACTGGTCTGAAGTCACTAAGGGTACTGGGACAGGTTCTTTTTGGTAATGGGACAATACGGGAAGTTTTCCATAACTTAGGCACCTTTTTGAGCCTCAGAGAGAGGTTGAAGAGTTTCTGAAAAACCTCTGCAAGCTGTCCAGCACACACCTTAAGTACTCTGGGACTGATCTCATCTGGTCCTTTTGCTTTGTTGGCCTTTAGTTTAGTTAGTTCCTTCCTCCCCTGTTCTATGGCAAAGGCTGGGCCTCTGTATTGTGTTGATGAGGAGTCAGGTGATGAGGGCAGGGGAGGAGTTATTGGAGGTGAAGTATACTTCAATGTTGTATGGCTGCTGATAGAGGAGATGGTATCAGTGGGCAATGGGGAGGCAGCATTGGCAGAGATGTTGGGTGGGGTGATGTGAAGAGACCCCAAGGCATCAGCTTGTGGTGTAGGGAGGAGGGATGGTGTGTGAGGACAGTGGATCAGAGAAAGAAGCAGAGGTGGTGTCAAATCTATTAAAGAACAGGTTAAGTTCATTAGCAAACTTTGAGTCTCCTTCCACAGCAGTGTGTGACTTCGTATAACCAGTCATTATTTTCATCCCATTCCACACCTCTTTGATATTGTTCTGTCTCAACTTGTGCTCTACTCTGTCTCTATAGAGCTGCTTTGCCTCCCTCAGTTTCCTCTTGAGTTCCTTCTGTGCGGCTCGGAGTTCCTCCTTGTCTCTTGCCATGAATGCCCTCTTCTTCTTATTAAGGAGGCCTTTAATGTCCTTATTTATCCATGGCTTATTATTGGGGAAACAACAAACTTTTTTGGATGGAACAATATTGTCCTCACAGAAGTGGATGTAATCTGTGATGCAGTGAGAGATGCCTTCGATGTCCTCACCATGAGCGTCCATGAAAAGGTCCCAGTTTGTAACCCTGAAGCACTCCTGCAGGGCCTCCTCAGCATCCTTTGACCAAACTTTCACATATCTCTTGGTAGACCACCGACAACTGTGTGGATGATGTCACATGCACTCTGTGCTGCAGCTGATGGAGGAATGTAAACAGTCACAACAATGGCGTGTGAAAACTCACGGGGCAGGTAGTATGGCCACAGTCCAACCACCAACAGCTCAATGTCTGGAGTGCAGATGCAGTCTTTCACTGTTACATGTCCAGGGTTGCACCATTTAGAGTTAACAAAAACTGCGAAACCACCTCCTCTTTTCTTGCCGCTCTGTTTGCCTCTGTCTGCTCGCACTAGTGAGAACCCAGGCAGTTCAAGTGAGCTGTCCGGTATATTTTTATTCAGCCAGGTCTCGGTGAGGCAAAGCAAGCTACACTCTCTGTACTCTCGCTGGCTGCTAAACTAAAGCTGTAAGTTCATCCACTTTGTTGCAGAGTGACCTCACATTCCCCATAATAATTTTTGGGAGAAATGGTTTAAATCTCCTACGTTCTTCTCGATGCTTCACTCCTGCTCTGCAGCCCCTCCTGCGCCTCCTCAGGTCTTGGGGGATTTCAGGTTTTATACCAAGAAGCAGACTTGTTCCCTTGAGAGGTAACAGTTGCTCCCTTGTATAGATGCCGTTGCCACAGAAACGTATATTTTCTGATGCAGTTTCCATAATCTCCATATGTCTTTCCACAGGAATTCGAAAAACCCAACTCATCCACTTTCATCCGTTATCAGAGAGAAAGCATATATCTTGATTTGACTTGGATTAACAGATGATAATTCAGGAAAAAAAAACTTGCAAAAAACAAAAAACAAACAGAGGAGCTGCTGTAACAGGCTGCCACCTAACAGGCGCCATTCTAGAATCTGTACAATTGTATAATGTGGGTAAGATGAGGAAGAAGAGAGGGGAGACAGAGCTTGACGAGGTAGGTTGGTAGGGGGTCAAGTTTGCTGGTTGAGGATTTGGATTTGAGGATCAGGGAAGAGATAACCGTGGTGGGTGGAATGATAAAACTCGAAAGCAGGGAGGATACTGATAGATAGGGTAGGGTACAGTGGAGACAGTTCGCAGAATCACAGATGGGGGGAAATTGCTGGTGTATATTTTCGATTTTTGATGAGAAAAAATCCAGGAAGTTATTGCACAAGGTGGTGGAGAGTGAGGGGAGCCAGAGGCGGATACAATGAGAGAGGCATAGAAGTCAGATTTTGTTTGAGTAATGGTTTGCTTGTACTTCAGTATGTGGTTTAGGTATAAGTCCTTGTGGGTGGATGAACTGGTTCTTTTGAAGAGACGTTCAAGGCGACGGGCTTGGGTTTTGAGGAGGCGGAGTTCGGGTGTGTACCATGGAGCAGAGTGCGTAAAGGAGACAGATCTAGTTTTGAGTGGGGCGAAGGTGTCAAGTAGATTACATAGCTCACGGTTGAAATTGAATAACATGTTGGAGAGGGACGTTGTATAATTAGTGCATGAAAGGTTATTGAGAGCAGCAGTGAAGGAGGGGAGGTCGATGTTCTTTAAGTTACGGAAGGTGATGGTGCGGGAGAGGTGGGTTTTGAAGAGAGGTAGTTTGGAGTTAAAGCAGACTAGTTTGTGGTCGGAGAAGAAGGTGTCAAGGGTAGAACATGACTGAGCTGTGACGCCAGAGCAGCAGACTAAGTCGAGAGTGTGGCCTAGAGAATGTGTTGGGGAGGTGATGTATTGTTGGAGCCCAAAGCTGTCCAGACAGGAAATGAAGTCTTTTGTTGTGGTGTTGTTGGTATTGTCGAAGTGGATGTTAAAATCACCAAGAAGAATTATGTTGGCTGACAGAGGGATGAGTTTAGCTAAGAGGTCAGACAGTTCGTCCAGGAAGAGGTCAGACAGTTCGTCCAGGAAGGTCGGGTTAGGTTTAGGTGGGCGGTAGATAGTGGCCAAGAAGGTTGGTGTGTGACCGTGAATACGTGCTGTGAGAGCTTCGAAGGACTGGAAGGTGACAGTGGAGTGGATGGATATTTTGTATTTAAGGTTGAACAGTATGGCAAGGCCGCCACCATGTCTCGAGAGGCGTGGATGGGTGAGATATGTGAAACCAGGAGGAATAGATTGATTAAGTTCAGTGAAGTCGTTGGGCTGCTGCCAGGTTTCGGTTAAGCACAGGATGTCAAGATTGTGTTTAAGAATAATGTCAAGGATGAGGGATGCTTTTTGAGAGAGGGAGTGAACGTTAAGTAGCCCAAAATGAGTGTTATGGAAAGGTATAGAGTCCATGTATCTGGGGATGTTAGCTTGCACAGAGTGGTTGATCAGGCGTATACCTGATTTCCTCGACCGAGGTCGGGAGGATGACCAGATGGAGGGGATTGGTTGTATGGAGTCAGGTAGTCAGGCATGTGGGACAGAATGGACAGGTTGTCCAGTGTTAGCGTGCGGGGTACAGTGAACTGCATGTTGAATGTGGGTGGAAAGCATATGGGAGCCCAGGCGGTTAGGATGCAGACCATCTCCTGCAAAGAAGGCAGGCCGGTTCCAGAAGAGGTTGAAGTTGTCGATGAAATGGAGATTGTAGGACAGGGAGACCGACTTGAGCCAGGTGTTGAGACTGAGGATTCTACTGAAGCGGCCAGAGCCTCTTCCAAGCGTGGGGATGGGACCAGACATGAAAATAGTCTTACCACAGTTGCTTAGGAGGTGGAGGAGAGAGAGAAAATCCTTTTTAGTCAGTTCAGACCGGTGGAGTGACGTGTCACAAGTTCCAATATGAACAATCACTCTAATGATGGAAGACGGAAGTGTTGGCAGTAATCCAGGAAGCATGGCCAAGATGTCTGAGGCCGTAGCTCCAGGGAGACAGTGAGTAGTGGCGTTGAAAAAGCGTACGTTCCTTATAACTGAGTCTCCCATGATTAACGTGGTTGGGGGGGAAAGGGGGCGTGGAGAAGACGCCAGTAGTTGACCGTTTGAGTCATGATGTCGTGCTGGTTGGCGGGGAGGCGGGGCGTTGACATCGGGTGCTGAGGTGGAAGATGGAGGCGGCAGTTCGGTTGGTCCGTAGCTAGGGAGCCCGTGAGTGTGCCTGAGCACGGCCTCGCGAAGGATCCTACGGCGCACTGATGTAGTAGCTGAGCGGGATGGAGACTGTTTTCCGCCGGGGCAACGGGCTCCACGAGGAGCACTTGGACTATGGCAGGGGCGGCGGGTGTCGTCAGAGGGGAGCGAGAGCAGGTGACGGTGCTGAACGTCATCGGCGGGTGACGGGGGTTGTTGGGAAACCGGAGCGGAACGATCCGGTACGTGATTAGCGGATGAGACAGTGTGTAGGTCCGGAGTGGCACAGGACAGAGGTGCAAATCGATTGGAGAGGTCTAGGGAGGGACGCGGAGTCCCGTTGTGATATCTTTTCCGCCCACGGACCGCAACCTCGGTCCAGGAGGACCGAAGACATGGTGTAGAAGAGGAGGAGGGTCTTGGACAGGTTGACGGGTCCCATGGGGCAGTGTCCTGGAGAGTGAAGGTAAGTGTGGAGATCTTCCTCGACTGCTCGAGGGCAACGTCCCTGAAGCTAGTCAGTATGGAGTCTTTCTGTTGGAGATCGTGAGAGAGGCGGCGTATTTCTTGCTTTAATTTGGTGATTTCATTGTTTGCTAGACGGAGTAGTAGATTGGCATTGTCCGAGTTGGTATTGTCAGGTAGTGTTGGTGTTGTTGTTGTTCTTGGTGTTGGTGGCGTTGTAGGAGCCTGACTGGTTGTGTCAGTCGCCATCTTGTCGGTCGCCATCCAATGTGTGTTAAATGAGTTTCTTTCTTTCTTCTATCTAAAATATTTTCATAATATCAGACATTTTGCTCTGCAATTACTGTAAATAATTATGACAATGTTTCTGCATAGACTCTAATTTGGATAATGGCATGTAAAGAATACTACCAAGTGTTTGTATTGGGCGATAGGTGATATCAGTTGTCAGATCTGACGTTTTTAGAGGTGATTTAAATTATGCTTCACCTTTGACGGACTTAATCAAACAGTGCCCCTTGCATCTGCTCTTTATGTTGAGCATACCCTAAATGTCAAGTCTTTAATATTGCATAATGAGCATGGTAGTTTATGATAACCTCTGGCAATGTGTCATCTGGAATTGATCTGGAACGCTTTCAACACATTAATGTTAAGCATTGCTGACCTTAAGTGGCATGTTGGACAGAGCTTTATAGGTAGCATCATGAGTGATGGAGATTTTGTAGGTGGCCTTCTTGTTGGGTTCATCAAAGCAGGGAAACGACTTGCGGGCATCTGTTGGCTCATGATCAGTTGCAGCAATCTTTCTGGTGATGAAATGATGAATAAATTACATCAAAAAGTGTTTGAGTCCAGGCACTTTACACCATTTCCCGTTTTCCTCAAATCTGTGACAAAGCAAACTACTTTTAGAAGAAAGTTTATTATTCCTGATTGAAACCACCTCTAGTGTTCTGATTGTAATGACTGGAATGAAAACATTTTTAAACTAAGAAAATTTAATTTAAGATTTTATAGAGTCATAGATTCAGATTCAATAATTGTACTCAAAATTAGATTCAGATTGGATCAAATGCGATTAAACAACATTCCTAATCATTTTAATTCAATTCAGTTACAAACGATTATTGTCTTGCACCAAGTCACAACAAAATCATCTAAAGGCACTTTAAATAGAAACCCTGCAAATCACTTATGAGCAAGCATGAATATGGCAAAAGGTTTCAACTGATGTTTAGATTTCTTTCTGTCTTTCAGACTCCACTATAATGGACTTTAATTGAAGCTGAACCAAACTGGGTACCACTGGACTTGTTTTGAAGAACTAGTTTGTCACTTTTTAGTCAGCATATTACTAAAATGTATGGTTTTGTGGGATATACACAAAAATAAAATAAATTATAGCACTAAAAACTGTTTTATTTATCTGTCTCCTATTTTCACAAATAACCATACCTGCAAATTATAGTTCACTGACAGACCTGGGGGCAACACGGTGCCTTAGTGGTTAGCAATGGTGCTTCACAGCAAGAAGGTTGGTGACTCTAAATTGCCCATAGGAGTGAGTGTGAGTGTGTGAGGTTGTTTGTCTCTATGTGGCACTGCGATGGACTGGTGACCTGTCCAGGGTGTACTCCTGCCTTTCACCCAAAGAGAGCTGGGGTAGGCTCCAGCAGATCCCTGTGACCCTAAATGGGAATAAGTGGGTATAGATAATGGATGGATGGATGAGAGCCTGGTCGAGTTTAGGCAACCCCCAGTTATCTACAGGCATCCAACGATTCAGAGCAGCTTCAGTCTGATTTTTGTTTTGTTTCATTGTTTGATTCAGGTTTTTGTTTTTCTTTAATTCAATCAAACATATTGTATGGAGAGAATCAGAATGGTGGTTCCCAACCCTGGTCCATCTTTGTCCTTCCCACTTCTGGGAGAGGGAAATCTGGAGAGATTGTGATTCAGTACTTTAATAGTAAAAACACTAAATATACTCCCAGAAATGCAGTGCTGCCACACTAATACTTCTATTAATTCTAATGTACAGCAGACTAACTATAACTACAAAACTATAAATGTCTGCTATAACTAAAATTTGTCCAATTCATGGCACTATCTGGAAGATTTGACTTAGCACTGCCATTTAACAGCATACTGTAGTGTAAGAAATAAATGAGCTCCAATCCCTTCACGTATTATATGGTTTCATATTTTTATCATTTTAAAGTGAAAAGCCATTTTGTGTTTTTATGGAACTTTGACAGTGCTGTGGAGTGAGACAACTAACACTAAGTTGTCCTTTTCACAGAAGTAATAAAAGTATCAGGCTGAATGTAAATAATGTATGGTAATATGATTTAGAATAAAGCTAACATATTTTCAGTTGAAGGTGTAGCCATGCAATTAGAAATAGAAGATGCACAATATGTGAAATTGTTAATGTTTTATTATAGCTACAGTCACAAGGATAATAGGATAATGCAAGGGGAAATAAAGGTCAAGCAGAAATCCTTGCATTTTTATAAATGACTGTGAACATGACATTCTTGACAAGGGTAATTTGACAAAAAGAAATTTCCAATTAAGGCTTATTTACTAGCTTTTATCAAAGCCTTCAATGTGTAATTCTCACAAAAAAAGTGAGAGAGAATTTAAAATTTTCAAATTATTTCCCAATTGATCTTCTATTTGCCTCCGTTTTGTTTTTCACTTTGTGTATAGCACACTATAATTTTTTGCAAAGTCATATATTTTTATGTTTATAAATATGTTTTACTTTTAAATAAAGTATTACTTGAAGCATTGCATATGAAGCACATGGATTATTAAATAGTTAAACTCTAACTTGGTTACTACTACATAATAATTCTTCTACTGTATATAAATGCAAAATTTACTGAATCAGTTTTAGCAGCATCTTCTTCAAGGATTGAAGTTTTGTTCTCTTCTTTGTATGTCACTTTCTTTCATTCTTTTTCTTTTTATATTGTTAAAAAGCATGTTATTGTATGTTGTTTTAAATAAATCAAATAAAAAAACTTACTTAGTGATCCCCTCCTCAGTGTAGATAACTCTGTAGAATCCTACCACAGAGCCGTTGAGCCAGCCCTGGAAGTCCAGGGTAAGGATGTATACCTCTCCTGGGTTGGTGATATTCAGCTCCTCTGTGGCCTCCACCACCACATACTCCTGAGGTGTGTACTCAAAACAGCTTTTTACTATTATCTCCCTTTGGCCCTCCTGGCTGTTCAGCAGTGTCAGTCTAGGCATAGAGCTGACAAATGTCTCCCTGATGTGGAGCCACAAATGACGGGTGGGCCTGGTGACATTGACATGGATGTCTACGGTGCCTGTGTAGGTGTCCTCAACCATATCTGGCTCCAGGTGTAGGTCATAGTGGACTGGGTTCACATGGCTGGGCAGACGGAAATTCCTCCAGTCCCCGCTGGAGTCAGTAGAAGGCATGCAGGGCCCTCTGTTAGGCAGAGGGGGCTGGCTAGGCTCCACGGTCGGAGTTGGCTTGGATGAGATCATTGTAGTAATGGTGGTGGTGGCAATGGTAGTGGTGGTAGTAGTGGTGGTGCTGTCTGACCGGGAGAAGCCCAGCCCAAGGCCCACTGCCAAAGAGCACACTGCCACCGTCACACAGATGATGATTACATGCTTACTGCGAATGCAGTAACGCACCTGTTGCTTCTCCATATCCATGCTGTCAACCATAGTGACTTCTAATCATGAAAAATCTACTAAAAATGGCTTTCTCTGTGTTATCTGCTCCAAGTCTGACTTAAAGTCAGTTGTAGGTTTTGGCTCCTACAGTGTTTAGGCAGCTGTGTGAGCTAATCAAAAGCTTGCCTCTGTGGTGCTGAGGGGTGGAGAGAAGAAAGAGAAGTGATTAGAGGGAATCATTCAGATAGCAGAGAATCTCACACATCGAGTGAGAGATTTATTCTGTCATGAGTCCTGTTAACACATCTACATCTGTTAAACATCTACAATCAGCTTGTAAATTGACTGTTAAAGTTTAACTTTATGTGCTGTCTTTCAAAAATGTTTTGTGTGTATATGCATGTAATTTAGTGTTTATATTAACTTTACAAATAAGTGAGCCATTGTGTGTGTGTGGTTTTAAGCCTTGTCAGCTATTAGAGTGATTTAAATTTGGATCTGAGTTAGATGTATTGGAATCTGACTGCTGACAGTGGATACACAAGGGGAAGGGGCACTATGCCTGTTATTTAGTTTGCTCTTTGGTCAGCATAACACAGTGATTGCAACAGAGAAATGTGTGAACAGAGGAGCAAAACAATAGCTGTGTTGTGTTGCACCACAGTAGTAGGATTAGCTATGCAGAAATAATATTTTTTTCTGTTCCAATAACAGCAAGTCCCATGAATGATGGTATGGGGTGTTTAGTCAGGTGGTCAGTTGTTTGTCTAACAAGTTGGTCCAAAGCAAGATATTTCACACCTCTAAATGACCATGACATTTAGTTTGGATATTGATGATTCCCAGAACAGAAATGAAGTGAAAACCTAATGTTGACGTATGTCATTTTGGAACAAAAACTGTGTTTTAGGACTCACCTGGCTTAATGTTGATGTGGTCTTAGTTTCAGTCTTATACTGACAGAGAATATTAACACTTGTTTTGTTCGAATGTATTAACAGCAGCAGTTACATGAGTTTCCAAACTCAGAGAGGGACTGTAGATGGATGGAAAAAACAGTCTCCTGAAGGACCAATAGAATGTCTTGCCCAGGGAACCATAAAATTTAGTTATAACCCTGCAACCTTTTCAGCACTGCAAGGCCTCTACATCTACCAGAGATCATTTTCTTCAAGATGGAAAATGACCTTGCATACAGTACCTGATTTCCTGGCCCTCACTAACCCAGCCTTAGCCACACTCAGGTTCCTTAGGTTTACTTATTAATCTTTCTAACGTTTTTACAGTGTTTTTTTTTTTAAATTTATTAACTTTTGTATATTTCTTGAAATGAGCTATTGTTATTTTTATATTAGGTCAAGGCTTAAGATAGGACAAGGCAGCCTGTTTGTTAGTAAGAAAATGTATATTAATGTTTCTTTGTTTGTTGAAAACAAGCCAAAAAAAAAATATCTGTAGCAGCATATACTTGTTATAAAACCCAGTGAGTGCCAGAGTGAGTTTGACATTATTCTACTGGTGCCACCTACTGGTAATATCAACATTCTTCAAGTATCTGGTGTTAATCAGAGAACTGATTGACCTAGCTAAAGTGTTCATTTGCAAAACATTAAGTTAAACTGTAACTCTAAAACTAATGACTGTAAAAGTTGATGTGGGGAAAAAATGCAGCTTATATTTATATATTCTAAACATTTGAGAGCATTTTCCTTCAAGTTGGATCTGGCTGACAGCCTGGTAATGTCCTCTTCTGTAAACCTGAACTCCAGGTTTTAAAACATCCTTTAAAAAAACATCTCCAATCACATCTCCAATATTACATCCATGTTTCCATGTCACATTTCATTTTAACAAGTTAAATTGGCAGATTAGCTCATCAACAAACAATTTATTATTGAATAGTGCAGAATAAGCCAAAAAGCACACAACACTAAAACCTGAGATTTCCACTTTACTTGCTTTCTCATCCCCATGATGATGTCACCCAGTTAGTGAACCAGAACCTAATTCATTGCAGAGTGTTTTGAAAAGCTAGGTGTATACTTGATGGATGCCTGGATCTTTTTCTTTGCATCAAGTTAATTTTGTACTTTTCAGTGTACGTGTCTAGGGACCCCTTTGGATACAAGATAAGGGGCAGTTTGGGCCATGGTAATGGAAGGTGGTTTGATATTTTAGTATATGTGATTCTCCTTCACTAAAGACTTGTGTATTGTAGCTGGATTTTGGTTTTCCTGTATTTCGGTGATGGTTTGGGTGGAATCTTTTGGAACTTCTTCTTTGGTAGATGGGATAGCCTTGTGACGCCCACCACCTTCAGTTTAATTGGGGCTTCAGATATTCCTGCCATGTTCCGTGCCTGGCAACGATATTCACCAGCGTCCTTGTATGACAACCCATTCAGGCTGATTATTGACCAGCGTACCCCCACTCGAGGAGATTCCTGCATAACTAAAACATAAAAAGGTGCAGGTCTTATGCTCTGAGTGCATAATCAATGTTTACTGCTCTGTACAGAGAGGTGTTCTATGAATTAGTCTAAAGTCACTGACATAAAGAGGGTGGACAAAATAATAGCAATGCCTGTTTTAATATGCATCCTTTAATTGAACTGGTTTTAATTTACACATATTCTTGATGTGATTATGACTACAATTTGTCATGTCATGTCATGTCATTAATTTGCAGTGAAAAGTTATAGTTGCAAACATCACAGAAGGGCAGAATTTGAATGTGAACTGTGTCTGTTATAAAATATGAGTTTATACAAAATAGCACCACTTACTACTTTCCATATTCCTGGGTAGCTGTTCAGAGTTACCAAGGGTGTGGTGCTGGCAACAATCTGTACAGAGAACACAATCAAAACATACTTTACTAAAAGCTCAGATGTTGGTAGAATCATTTAATGATCTATGAGTAATCTTGGATTGTTTACCAGTGTATGCTGAGGTTTTGATCCAGGTCAGGGTTGGTGTTGGGTAGCCAGTGGCATCACAGCGGAGGATTACATTACTACCCAGTGGAGAGATGACTCTGGTGACTGCAGGCTGGATTGAGGGCCTCATACAGTGGGATAGCTCTGCCTTGGTCAGTAGCATCCCTGACTGACCCAGAGACCTGCTGCACATCAACATTTGGTCCATAAGAACTACCGGACTCCCAAGGGACATGGTTAAGGACATCACCATAGAGATCTGGCAGTCACACAACCAGGGGTTGTCATGGAGACCTGGGTATCCAAGACAATTGGATTTGTTTAAATCATTGACATTTATCATAAATCAGTGACATTTGTCACAAATCTCTGCGTACAATAGTGGCTGTAATATCAGGTTTTCAACTGTGCAAAAATAATTTATTTCAGTATTGTTATTCACTGGCCTTGTTTTTTGTAAAGTACACTGCCCAGCCAAAAAAACTGCACACTAATATTTCATTGGACCTCCCTTGACTTTGTTTACGGTGCACATTTTCCAAGGCATTGTTTTGAAAATCTTATGTAACATCACAGCATATATTTCTGTATCTACTGATGAAAGGCAAAGTCAAACCACTCCATAATGTCTTTTCCAGTACATCCCAAACACTTGTAATGGTGGACTTTATGGTGGTTTATGTTTCCTTGTGCTCCTACTACTCTTTCACAATTTTAGCCTAATGAATCTTTCCCTTGTTATCCTCGAATGTGCCTATATCATCAGTGAAGAACCTGGTCATTCGATACATTTAAGCAGTCAATTTAATGTTATTGCCACAAAATGTTTCTTAACCTAAACCTGACCAGGCTTCTACTTGGCATGGTGGCTGCATTGCTTCATGCATGTTACTTCTTAACCAGATGTTCACATTGCTCTGGAATAGAATATACATTGTGTATGTAGATATGACATAGATGTGATTTCTACTGTCACATCTGTCAGTTTTCTATCATGCAACTTCCCCAAGCATTTAAATGATCTTCAGTCACAGTTATTCAAGATTTTTCTAACCATTATTCTTAAAGGTTCACCACTATCATTCAAGGATTTAATGATGTGTTGGACAGTTCCAGTATTTTCAGCGATGTTCTTTGTTGTCTTGCTTGCTTGATGCAGGCAAATAATTATTTTCCATGACCACAGGACATGTTTTCTGATATGGTTGTTTAAGAAATTAAAAGTTATAGATTGCATCAGTTAGGGTTAAGAGAATTGTTGCCAGCTGAACATACAGTGCCTTGAAATTTTCCACATTTTGTCATGTTACAACAATAAACGTAAATGGATTTTATTTGGATTTTATGTCATTACACATGACTGTGAAGTGGAAGGAAAATGATAAATGGTTTTTAACATTTTTTACAAATAAATATCTGAAAAGTGTGCATTTGTATTCAGCCCCTCTGACATCCCTAACTAAAATCCAGTGGAACGAATTGCCTTCACATCTTTGCAGATCTAAATGCAGTGTAGCTGCTTTAGATCTGCAATATAGAATATGACATGCCTCTGTTATTTCAAAACATACTGTACCGAGAATTATTCTTTGTACTGGTCTTTCCTGCTGTCCAAGCAGAGGAAACCAAAGGTCCAGCAGCTCAGCAGGCAATATAGTCAGCCTGAGGACAGGAGAGTAGAGAAAAAGAAAGGAAAGATAAGAGGAGAAAAACATTGAAAAGAGAAGATAAATGTTCAGTATATCTGTGGAATACTAGTGATACTGTTGGGGTCCATGGTTTTGTAGCATGTGGACCCACTTGTTGCTGGACAGGTCCATGTAGGTGATGTTGGGTAGAAAGAGTGCTGCATGGGCAGGAAGACTGGATAGACAGTTGTTGTGGAGACTCAGAGTCTGGAGGCGGGGCATGTCCCTGAGACCCTCCCAGGGGAAGGATGTCAAAAGGTTCCCATCCAGGCGCAGCTCTTTCAGGGCCTTCAGATTGACGAAGCTGCTGGGATGAATGAATTTGATAGTGTTGTAGGTCAGCCACAAGAACCGCAGCTCTGAAAGGTTGTAAAAGGCTGCCCGAGGCACCCTGGAGATCAAGGTCTTCTCCAGACGCAGTTTGACTATGTCAGCTGGGACATTAAGGGGAACAGCTGAGATTCCAGGGTCACTGCAGCGAACCAACCTGTTGTTAAACACAAAGCTGTAAGGACTGAAGTTGGGATTGATCAATACACAGGTTTTGTGTACACTCATTTTCTGAGTGTAGTAATTGGTGGAACGTTCTTTCACTTCAGTATGCACTGTACATAGTTGAAATGACAAAAAAAATCCCCAGATGGAAAGATGACAAAACCCTAATACAAATTTATATGAATGCTGAAAAGTGACATCAAATAATAATATTTTTTAAGTTTCTGAAAAGAATTAATTATCGGTACCATGGCAAGTATACACAGATTTGCCACATTTGAAGGTACTTTTCTAACCAGTGCGTGATGTACAGTATATCTACACAAGGCCTTACAAACATACTGAATGCGTTTTGTTATGGGATGTCTTTTACAAATAAAAATAAATAATGTTAAATGTATTCATTTGATCTACATTTATATCCAAATGATGAAAAGAATCTAAAAACCAAAAATGAATGACTACTGAATGAGACCAAAATGTGAAAAAATACAACAGTTTAAAAGAAAAAATTCATGACATTTACAATTAACTTATTTTTGTGTTCATTACAATGAATCAAAGTGATATTTCTTGAGCCATTTGCCAGCCTCCATAAGTGAAGAAGGATTTTACGAAGTAAATGTGAATTCAATAATAAAGATTTTTTACTATGAATAACTTCATTCAAAACAGTCTATAATGTTAAATAACAACACTGTCCGATCTTCAATGTAATTATTTTCAGCATTGCTACATTCCCTTCAGTCTGCATTAAATTTGAATTATTACTTTAATCGTGTGCATATTATCTAATATTACTTAAACTACATAAAATAACATGCATGGGGCACCTTTCTTTTGCAGTATAAAATGCCATGAAAAGATTAAATATTGATTTACATTTGGTGATATCATTTGATTAGAACATTTCTTGCATTAGCATGATGTGTTGGTTCCAACAGACCTTCAATAATTCAGTCTCTAAATCAAAATTTTAAAAAATCACTTGAACACACAAACACAGATAATGTAGTTAGCCTCACTCAACCTGATCTCTGCGATTCCACTGTTCCCATATGTGCAGGTACATAAAGCTGGACAGGAATGGACTGCCAACAGATGGGACTGCAAGATGTGAACAAGAACCAACAGATACATCATTTGTCAGACAAATCCCATACGCAGGCTCTATGTATGTTCATATTCCCAGTCTGCTCCAGTCTGAGTATCTGTCTATAGTGGCCGAGGGAAAGTGAATCCCAGATTACCTAGGATTACACTGCTTACAAGTGCCATGTAATCCCAGGCCTCTCTGACACAATAACAAATCACAAGATCAGGACTAGCCCAAGCCTTTTTGGCCCTTGAGGACAATTTGAAATTAGGTTTACTAGGAGTGCCCTCCATCAAACTCATCTTCAGAACAGCTCATGATCAGCGGACAATTCTGCTCTTGACTTTGTCCAGGTGTTCAAGATCTTATGATATGACCACAAGGTGATCATCAACCAAACACTCAACCATCCCTTTTGTTATGCCCAATCCCAGAACAGCACAGAAGGCCAATACCACCATGTTTACTTTAACATTCTGTTCTGATCCCATAGTTGTGAACATTTCTGTTATGATTTTTTTATGCACATACCTGAAATCCTTTTTTCACGTGACAAGTATAAACATGTTTCCCTGAAAAATTCTGTACAGATGTTGCATGCGTGACAGACAGATCTTCCAGGAATAGACTACATTTATGAGGGGATATGTAGTGCTGCATAGCGAGGTGGTTCCCAAATGGTGTGCCATCCAAGTCCCGGTGTGCTGTGGGACAACCACATGTAAATTTCGCAATGTCATCTCCCATTTTTTTCAGTTACATTAAGCTTTAATGTTGTGACCTATCTGGTTTAAATTGATTTGAAGATTCAAATGAATTATTGAATTATTTTGTTAAATGTGTTATGACTATATTCATTTGCCAATTCTTTTGGCATTAGTAAATAAAAATAAATGTTTATGAAGAAGATAAAGAAAAATTATTCAATTTATAGAGGCTGTGTTATACAGATATGAATACAGGGAGATTTGAGATTTTGGCTTCCCTTTTGGTGTGCCTTCGACACAAAATGTTTAAAAACCACTGTAGAAGTGTACGAGCAGGATCGCTGTGATTGCCTTCCTCGCCTGAAGGTGGCGCCTGTCGGTAGCAGGGTTTGGTTGACACTGCTGGCTCTGGGGGTCAGCAATTGGTTAATGCTGTGCTCTCGCGAACTTATCGGGAACGCGTCACCACTCAGGGCGGATATTGGGAGTACGCTGTCGGTAAACTTCATTTGCATGTTTTTATTTCTGAAAGTTACTGTCAGTGAACTACTTTTAAAATGGCCGCTGTAAATCCTTCTGTAAATGACCGGTATATTTTTCATCGACGTGAATTTGAAGAGCTGCCGTCAGAAAACCAAAGGAGTTCGCTCAACGTTACTCCACCTGTTCACGGTGCAAGGCAGACCGCGCTACACCATCAGCGACACCCGGTAAAGCAAAAGAAATGTGACGTTAACAAGCTAGTTGTAACCGTTTATTAAATTTCCTTAATGCAAATCTTGTCACCTTTACACGGGACATTCATGAACAACCAGTCGGGAGGGGACCTGTGTGGTCAGGTTGATAGTAGAGAATCCCTCGTCAGTTTCATTCTACTGTTTAAGTTTCCAGTTAAGTTATTCTGTATTGCCTAGGCTATGTAAATTAACAAGCCAGGATTGTACCAACATGTGAGTCAGACTCCATTTAAAAATCTGACACTTAAAATGTTGTTTCAGAAAAGAAAAACAATATATAGCTTGTGGTACACGTGTTGTGAATATGAAGATTGAACAAAAGGAAGTACCGAAGGCCGACTTATGTACATGAGCCCATCAAATAAGTATCTGCGTGGTTAATATATAATTATGTAACCATTCGTTAAGTGCTGTGAACCGTACAATACAGTAGTTTATTCCTACAGAAGGTAGGTGCCTTTTCATATTTCGACACAGCAACATTAAAGGGGATGCTTTTGTAGTCACAAGAGAAAAGGCTCATCTTGAGTACAATAAAAAGTCAGCCTCATAGTGGGAAAGTGGGTTGTGCTCTTTGTTTTATTATCAAATTTAGTATGTTCACACAGGAATGAAATTGGTAACTAGCCTACCGACAGCGCTCATTCCATCTGCAGTAGTTGGCATTTACCTTACTACTTAAATCCCAGATGTTATGCTTGAAATGTAATCAAGGTGGGAATTCAGACAGCAGACAACAAACACTGACGTCTTATTTTAGAAGAATGCCAAAATAATAAAAAACTAGCTTGCAACAGTTTTACATTTCAACTAAAGGCACTTGCTACTAGGGATGGGTAGTATCGCAAAGATTTTAACGATACTACTACTCTTATTGATACTGCTTATTGATCCAGTATTTTAACGGTGCTCTTATCGATACTTTTTGAGGAAGAAAGAAATTTAGAACATGAATTACATTTCCTAGACTTGTGACAGTGTGCGGTACATCAACTTTTAAGAAGTAGAGCTACACTTTGGAACACAGCTCTCTCCGTCATCCTTGATCTTGAGTTAATGTGTCTGTTGCTGCCATGAGTGTGGGCTTTGTAACGTGTGTGAACAACAGCCCCACCTCACTGACACAGCAGGGAGATAGTCAGGGTGAAGTGCTGAGAGAGGTGTCTAGTTTTCTGTGCAAATAGCAAACATATATTACACGTGGATGGATATTTGACCACATGGGCTAAATGTGCACATTTAATGTGATTCCTTCGATACTGATAATAGCCCCACTAAGGCTGGAGCTTATTGATATTGCGGTCTTCCAAAATTTAGCCCCGGGACTTGTTTAATGTCGGGTCTCGGTTCCCATCCCTACTAGCTACAAAGGTACTTGCTACACTTTTTGACTAACAAGTAAAACCACATTTGTGATTGTTGTTTAGAAAGTCAGCAGGTGGAATGTATTAGAGGAAGTGTAGCCTTGATAGTGTGTGTATCAGATCACAATTTAGTTCAGTTAGGAAGTAAGGAAGTTAATCATTACAGACTGCCATGTGATTACTGATTCAGAAAGGAATGACACATGTACATATATATCTAGAGTAAGGATTATAGGATTAGGTATTAGGTCTTGAAAATAAGAAAAAAAGTACCAGTCACAGTTCAAAGAGGATTTAACCAGCTGCTGAGGTGTTGGCTAACTTGTACATATAAATGTACAGTCTTCAGGTCAGTGCACACCTTGAGGAAACAGAACTGCCTTTTACAGTAAGTTCCACGAATTGTCTAGGGAGATATGCACACGAGTATTCAAATAGTAATTACAGTTGGAAACCCTTTATTTTACAGAGTTTGTAGGGATCTCCTAATATTAGTTATTTGCAGATACCAAGTCTGATTCAGTTCAGTTTCACTTCAGTTTATTTGTATAGTTCCAAATCACAGTACAATCATTTCAAGGCACTTTACATAGAAACCCAACAAATCCCCTTATGAGCAGCACTTGGCGACAGTGGAGAGGAAAAACTCCCTTTAACGGAAGAAAAAACCTCCAGCAGAACCGGGCTCAGTTTGGGCGGCCATCTGCCTCGACTGGTTGGGGTGAGTGGATAGAGCAGAGAGAAAAGAACAGCAACAATAAACAACAAATAGACACTGCAGGTTGGTGGGACCAGTAACTGCATATCAGCGATAAACAGCTGCAGGACCAGGGACACTTGCACAAAGTACAGAGAGAGAGAAAGAACAAACTATGGGAGAGTAAAGTGACATTCAATGGTGGAATAATCTGATAATTATAGTACTGTGCAAAAATTTGAAGCACTAAAAATACACAGGGGATGCTTTTAATATAAATTGCATAAGATGTTTTTTGTTTATCAGTTAACTTCATACAAAGTGCAGTTAAGAGAACAAAGCCTAAATCTAATCAGTATTTGCAGCCTACCCCTTTGTCCTTTAAACCAGCAGCAGTCCTCTTTGGTTTGACCTGAACACAGTGCTTTGCAACACCTTGGTGAAGTTTCAGTTCTGTAGATTCAAGCTGTCCCATTATATTCTGTCTCTGCATGTGATCCCAGACTGATGCCACTGTGCCCAGATCAGGGCTCTGTTGGGGTAAGACTATCTGATGCAGGACTCCTGTTTCTTCTTGCCTCTGAAAATAGTTCTTTATGTACTCTAGATGTACTCTAGAGAAGTTGTCCTGCACAATTAACCTGGGATCAATCAGACACCTTATTGGGTTGTGTGATTAGAATCTAAAACATCTAAAGTGTGTAAAATATCTGCACAGTGCTATATATTAAGCAAAAATGCTGATATGAATCACACACTCTCAAACAGCTACAGAATTCAGTAAATTAGATTTTTGAGAGCTACTTGATCACAGTACTGAATGTGGTAAGTTAAAACTATGATATAGATACAATTATAAATATGTAAGGATGCACACCTGGGAAAATGTGACTTCAGAAAACAATGTGACCTGGTAAATATGTCTCACTTTGAATTGAGGTTATTTATCTCAGAAAAATTGAACATGTGCAGGTCATTGGTCTATGTGCAGGTAATAACACAACCCCAAAAACAGCCAAAATACATTTTTATTTCATCATGTTAGTCAGTGAATTAATTTGCGGTGTCTTTTTTTGCCCTTTGATACAGAATATCTGCCAATAATTATGGTTACCCCAATGTTGATTCTGTATTGCCTTTTACCTGTACACTTTCAGTGTACAGCCAAAGATCATTGGTTACTGTCAGACTACTGACAACTATGTGTACTGTATTTGAGATAGTTCCCACTCAGCGACACATCCCGAGAAACCAACTCTGAAAAATTGGCAGCTCCATTGTCAGAAACACGAAATAGGAGACTGCAGCAACTAGGAGTGTAACAATATCTTAAACCGAACTGAAAAACCGTGATAGACCACCAACAGTATGTATCGCGGAACTATCATGGTATATTATATGATTATATACTCAGTATTAGTAATGACTAATATGAGCTTTTGTTGTGCATTTTGTTCTAAATGTTATACTCTAAAGTTGCTGTTTTGCTGCACGTCATGTGACTTGGGAGTGAGAAAATCACACTCGGCTGTTATTGTACGCGGGATGGCTGCTGCGTGTAATATTGAGATTTCAGAACCCCTGGACACATTTAAGTCTCCTGTGTGGGAACATTTTGGTTTTCCAGTGGAGTACACGAATGGAATGCCTGTCGTAGACAAAGCGCACACCATCTGGTGAACCTGTTTCACAAAACTTATACGACAGGAAACACTTTTTATATGCAAGCGCATCTTCGAAGACGTCACCCCAAGATTGACATCAGCGGTACACATAAGAAGAGTCAAAAACAGGAAACTATTCCCACTGCCTTTAGACTGAAACTACAAGCTAACTCCGACTGTGCTCAAACAATTACCAAGGCAATAGATGTTTTCAGTTGAGAACGATGGATTCTCGCATTTGCTCAGTGTCTTGGAGCCCAGATACCAATTACTGAGCCGACCGCATTTCAGTCAGAATGTGCTGCTTCAACTTTACAGCGAAGTAAAAGCCAAACTGCTGGAGGACCTGAGCAATGCAAAATTCATTGCTTTAACTATGGATGGGTGGCCCTCCCGTGCAACTCAGTTCTTCATTACGATCACCGCGCACCACATTACGGACAACAGGGTAATTGCAAATCCTGTTCTGAAGACACGCACTGTCTATGAAAGAAACACAAGTGCTCATCTGTTGGAAATACTACAGGGAGCTGTAGCAGAGTGGAAATCGACAGAGAAAACACCATTATTCCTGACAACAGATAATGCTAAAAATATTAATGCAGTTGAAGCAGTCGGATTTTCACCAAATATTCAATATTTTGCACGCGCAGTTAATCTGGCATCACAGAAGGGAATGGGTGTTAACCAGATGTCGCGGCTTTTAGGCAGAATGCGAAAGGTGGTCACTTTTTTCCATTGTAGCACTACTGCTGCAGCAGTACCTACGGACAAACGAGATGCTCCAACTGCCTCCACACAAGCTCATTCAGGATGTTTCATTCAGGATGAGCTCAAGCTATGATATGATTGAGCACTACCTTGAAGAACAGGCTGCTGTTTTCTCAGCACTTAGAGACAGGAGTGTTAAGAGGAACATAAAGGACATTGTTCCTCTGTCTGATGAAGATGGAAAAGTAACTGAGGACATCATTCAGGTTCTTAAACCACTGAACATTGTCCCAACTCTGTTGAGCACAGAACAGCTGCCAACAGTTTCAATGATAATGCCACTGAAATATACAATCCTGGAGTCTATGAAAGTTAGTGACACAGATACAATAGTTGTTAAAGATGTCAAATCTGCCATTTTGTATGACTTAATGAAAAGATACCCAGAATCTGACTCAATACTTGTGCAGTTTCTTCATATGAGCACTACACGTAACTCACATTTTAAATCTCTGCCTTTTCTTGATAAAACCATGTGCAGCAACATTTTTAATATCCTGATGGATAAGATTGTGGAAAACAATCCCCAGCAGGTATTTTTTTGTTTTAATCCAAACTTAATTTAATAAATTTAATTTTACCAATACTATTTAGTTTCACATAGTCCTGCATTGCATATTACTAGTAAATATGTCCTTTGAAAACCACTTTACAAATACCATATATGTGTGTGTGTGTGTGTGTGTGTGTGTGTGTATATATATATATATATATATATATATATATATAAAATGTGTATTTATTTCATAAATTTCTGCATTTAACTCTATCTAAACAGAAACTTAGATAATCAGAAATGAGCATCACTATGCTTTGCAATATTAACTTGAAACTATTTTGTGGCTTTGTTCTTGTTAGGCCCAGGCCTCACAGGAGCAGTTAGATATGGCATCCAGCAGTAGTTATCCTCCAGCCAAAAGAGCACCAATCTCTGAAGTGTTTGGAAAGTTATTTCCAATGAAGCTGAGCACTCCTGCACTCAAGTCTCCACCTCAAATAGTGAAAGAAGAGGTTGAGTGTTACAGGCAAGTGCCAACTCTTCCAGTGGAGTCAAATCCACTTGCATGGTGGAAGGACAATGAGAGCCAGTTTCCTCATGTAGCCAAGTTGGCTAAATGCTACCTTGGAGTCCCAGCAAAATCTGTCCCCAGCGAGAAGGTGTTCTCTACTGCAGGGGACATTGCTACAGCACAGAGAGCAAGCCTCTCACCTGAGAATGTGGACATGATGGTCTTTTTGAAGAAGAACCTAAAACCTAATTGAACATTCCAAGTGTATGTTAAACTAGACAAACCAGTATTTATTTTTGACTAGTCTACATTGGGATTATTTAATTTTAGTTTACTCAGATATGCCGATAGGTATGCTGAAAAAAGTAAAGCCAATGTATAAAGTTAATAAAGATAAAGTCAAGTTATTGTTGTTGTTATGTTAAGTTAATCTGGTGTTCCCTAGCATTCTTGGTACCATGACATGAACCCTACCATGACAGTGAACCGAACCGAACTGAACCAAACTGAACCGAACCATGGCTCCAAAACCATGAACCGAACCGTGGCAATGGTATATTGTTACACCCCTACCAGCAACCATAGTCAAATGTATTCCTGGGGTCAGAGCGGGTGGCATCAAATCCAGGGACGGCATCCATCCCACTTTGGATGGTGCTGCTCTCATCTCTAGAAATTTGGCCAAGTTTATTAGCCAACCTAAAGTTTGACAATCTAGAGTGGGGACCAGGACTCAGTCTTAGTGTGTATGCACACCTGGGCAGTTGTTTTGAAACAAGGAGTGTTTAACCCCAAAGATCGGTTCGTTTGGGGTTAAACAAATGTGCCAAGATCACCAAGAAGGGGTGGTCTCGGCATGCTTCCATCCAAGCGATTCGTTTGCACTGTGAACGTAATCAACACGGTTACCGGAACAACAGACACAACTGTGGTTCACACTGAGACAGAGAGAGCAGTAATGGATGCCCAATTACCAACTGTCAACCAAAACAAAAGAAGAAGAGATAGAAGAACTAGAAGAAAGTTTGTTTTTTTTTCATTTTGTTTGTTTAGCGAACACTGGTACATTAGCCAGAGAAACACAGCCAAACAAACTAGCCACACACGCTGCTGATTATTATTGATAAGGTGCTTGGCAAACAACGTATGGTGCATTACCGCCACCTTCTGAGTAACATTTCTGAGCAATGAGAGAACAGTTGGTTCGTGCATGACTGTTACCTTGTGAACACAAAAGACCCAGAAGAAAAGTGCAACAATGTATCCCCCCTTATTTCGAACAAAGCAAACAAGCCACATTTGTGAATATACCCTTAAACGCCTCTCTGCAGTTTCCTTAGACCTTAGACCTTCTCGCCGATTAGAAAAACCGAACAGTTAAATGAGGATTATTAACTATCAGGTCCATTTAATCTAAATCGGTTAGTAAATGATTTGATAACTGATCACCTAATTGACTTACTCTGTCTCACTGAAACCTGGCTACAGCAAGATGAATATGTCAGCCTGAATGAATCAACCCCCCCCACTCATAAAAACTGTGTAATGTTCCTGTATTTGCAGCACAGGTCGAGGTGGAGGAGTAGCTGTAATCTTCCACTCAAACTTATTAAACTTTCATCCTCAGAACAGTTATAACTCATTTGAGAGCGTCACTCTTAGTCTCTCACATCCGGACTGGAAAACACCAGTCCTACCAGTTCTACTTTTCACTGTGTACCATCCACCTGCCCCTTACTCAGAGTTTTTAACTGAGCGTCCTAACTTTCTGTCTGATTTAGTGCCTAGTTCAAATAGTCGTTACAGTGGGAGATTTTAATTCTTGTAGATGTTCATCACATGAACATACTGTAGTTACCTTACCTAGTATTTATTTATCCATTGATGTCCATATATTGTACATGCACATAGGCACACATTGTACAATGTAAATGTAAATAAACACGTTAATCACACCTTTAAAATTTAACATTTAATAGTCTGTCCTTCCAATCCTATTTTGTCAGATCATTCCTTAATAAAATTCTGCTAGAGCAGATGTTTGTCTGACAATGCTACCATAAACTTAGAAGAACTGGAAAAACTGTCTAATAATGTAGAAAAGCTCTACCTAAAGCCAGAACTGCATACTATTCATCACTAATAGAGGAAAAGAACAAGCCCAGATTTCTTTTCAACACTGAAAGGCTGACAAAAAATCTAACATAAAATTCATCACATCCTTCCTGCAGCTGCCCCAGATGAAGCTTCAACCACTGTAGCTCTTGAATCATCTTCAGTTAGGTTTAGACTTATCCTTTAGATCTCTAAACTAACCTCGATTGTTTCATCTAAATCACTTGACCCCATCCTGACTAGACTGCTCAAAGATGTCCAGGCTTTTAAGACTGCAGTAATCAAACCCCTACTCAAAAAGCCTAGTCTTGATCCAGAAGTCTTGGCTAATTATAGAACAATATCCAACCTACCATTTATTTCTAAAATCCTTGAAAAAGCTGTCGCTAAGCAGCTATCAGGCCACTTATACAGGAATTAACTGTTTTCAGTTTTCAATCAGGATTTAGAGCACATCACAGCACAGAAACAGGACTGTTGTAAGTCATCAATGCTCTCTTCCTAGCCTCAGATCGTTTTTTTGTAAAGTGCCTTGAGATGATTTGTATTGTGATTTGGCGCTATACAAATTGAATTGAATTGAATGAGGCCCATACTGATACAATGATATTTGTTATGCTATGACAAAGTACGAGCAGCTCTTCATTAATGGTGTGGGGTGGACTTCACTGTCACTGTGTGTTCATGTGTATGAGTAACCTGTCCTGAACTTTATCTCCACAGGTTGATGGTGGCCAAACTCGACTTCAACATCCCAGCAACCCCAGGGCCAGATGGCCCCTCATGGAAGACCTAACCATGAGAGAGCCTCAGTTAGATGACTGTGACCGGATGGGGACTCTGTTTGGGATGCTCAACAAGTGTCTGCGAGGGATGGGCTTCAGCCAAATGTACTTTGGGGACAAAATAGTGGAGCCAGTAGTGATTGTCCTCTTCTGGCTGCTGCTCTGGTTCTTGGGTATTCAGGCCCTGGGACTGGTGGGAACTCTGTGCATTATCATCATTTATATCCAGAAGTGATCAGAGCTGATTAGTGGAGCCTGTTGTTTTCTTTTGTATATACTATGACTAGGACTTGTTTAATTAAAATTAATATTTGGGTGGGGAATTTGAAAGGGCTGTACTGTTCTGTAGTAATGGTGGTAGGTCGACATTTAGGTGGGAAAGATTTGAAGCTTGTTGAGTCAGACTCTGAGTAAATTGAAAGCTAGGTCCATACATCAGGATTGCTGTGGTCTGGACTGGAGCTTCCTCTAGCTTACTAAAAGGTGTTGTCTGTCCTTTACTGTTGACATAATAGTATTGATCAACTTTTTTTAAAGAGATGGGACAATATTGTGGTGGCATGGTTTGTTGCTGTTTGAGTCAGAGGCTACACAGTGAAGGCCGAATTACAAAGCTGAATTACATCTCTGTATTTTACCTTAGGTAATTATATCTGCTGAAATACAGTCAGTTAATATGGTGTGTAGACGTGGCAGTAATATCAGTCCAATTATCAATCCTAAGTGTAAAGCAATATGCATTAACTTCTTGTCAAACCTTAGTGAACCTTTGAGATACTAGGGATGCACAATACTTGTATATTCGGTTAAATGGGAAAATGCAGTTATAAATTGCCCTGTTAATGGGCATTGATATATCTCTAGTAGACAGTGAATCTTGGACTTAAATGGACAGAAATGCAAAGTAATTAATCATTTCTCAGATGCATGGGAATACAAAAAATTATAAATTCAAATAAAACTCACATTTTGTATTGAAATGAAAGTGTTTCCAGCAAATACAGTATAGGTATTGTGGTACTTCTGGTGGAGAGCAAAACTGAACTTTTATATTGGATGCAAAAAGGCTTCCACTTTCTCAGCATTAGCATGGCAGAGCTGCTGTGTGACATGGCTAGATGTCCCAAGTTATATTGACACCATGAACTATGCTGGAGTGGCCCACTGTGCAAATGGCATCCATAACATCTATCATCAGTATACTGGTAGAATATTATCATCATATCAGGCTGTACATTGCCATGGGGTTTGGGTTAATCTGTAAAATGCCTTGTGTTTAACATTCACATTTGATAATTGTCTTTTGAGTTGAATTAACCATGCCTTCCTCTGCATCATATCTTATTGTCATCATACGCAAAATCTTCTGCATTTTGTTACACTCAATTCAGCTTTCCACCTGCATGCTTGTCTTGTACACTAGCTCAGCTAATGTAGGAATTGTAAGTTTGTGAGCAAGTTACCTACTGTAGCTATCTACAATAGTCCCTTTAAAGCAATCATAGCAGCATTTATCATCACCACTGGCTTTTCAATATTCAAAAAGTCCACCATCTAATATGAATAACCAAGTGTATAAGTTTCCTAATGTAAGTTACCGTAAGAACAATTGTCTGCTGACGTTGCCAAGAGAATAAAATGCAAACAGTCAATATTTTACAGATATGCTCAGAATAAATATGTTTACTGTTAACTTATTTTTAAAAATATATTTGCAGCTCCCGCTTTCTCCCACTATCCAAAAACATAAAGGTTAGGTTGATTGGTGAATCTAAATAGCCTCTTAGTGTGAATTTGAGTGAGTGTTTTCTATTTCTCTGTGTCAGCCGTGATAGACTTGTGATCTCTCCAGGGTGTACCATCCAGTGTCAGCTGGGATTGGCTCCAGCACTTCTGTTGGTCCTTGTAAAACTTTCACGTAGTATAAAAGATTTCCAGGGGAAATATTACTGATGGTGATGTATGTTCACCAATGTCTTACTGTAGCCATAGTACACATGGCTACTTTGAGGAAACTCATCACTTATTCTAAGCATACATTGTTGCTTAAGGCCTGAGTGGGTGTGGCTCAGGATGTAGAGCATGCCCGCCATAAACCAAAGGGTTGGTGGTTTGATCCTTGGCTTGATTAGTTCACGTGTAGAAGTGTCCTTGGGCAAGACACTGAACCCCGAATCACCTCTGGTGGCTGTTCCAGTGGTGTGGTATTGTGTGAGCGTATGGGTGAATGAGCAAATAGTGTAAAAAGTGCTTTGACTGCACTTAAGTGCAGAAAAGCACTCAATGACTGTAAGACCATTTACCATTTGTTCATAAGAGGTTTGCACTGAGAGCTTATGTGTACATACAAAAGAAATATAGCATTTAATACACTGCAATGTATAATTAAAAGTGAGTGTTCTTAAAAATGGTCTTTGGTTTCTTTTTGAGTTCCAAAGCAGTGTTGGCAGAAAGCACTAACATATTTTTGTATTAGTAATCATACATATACTGAGACTTGTATGATCAAAGGAGAGGTCACATGTCACAGTATGTCTGTACTCTAGAGCAGGGGTGGCCAATCCTGGTCTTCAAGGGCTAATGTCCTGCTTGTTTTCCAACTATCCCTGCACCACCCACTGCTCATTACCTGGGTCAAGTGTGTTCAGTCAATCAGAAGTTGGGGGGATACCATTTCACTTGGTCTTCCCCTCACTTCCACCCTCTTCTGAGATGGTACCTTCCAGATTCTAATGGACTGAGCACACCTGGTCCAGGTAATGAGCAGTGGGTAGAGCAAGGATAGTTCGAAAACAAGCAGGGCGGTGGCCCTCAAGGACCAGGATTGGCCTCTAGAGGTTGAGTCATGGCAACTGGACTTCTAGTTGTTAGGTCGAAATGTTTCGCTACTCAGATGAGTAAACTAAAAACTAGAAGTCCAGTTGCCATGATTCAACCTCTAGATAAATTCACCTGGATGACTGAGAATCCCGACAGACATATGTCTGTACTGTTTACAGTCTTCACTGGTGCTAATGGAAACATTTCAATTCAATTCAATTTTATTTGTATAGCGCCAAATCACAATACAAATCATCTCAAGGCACTTTACAAAAACTAAAAACCCAACAATTCCCTTATGAGCAAGCACTTGGCAACAGTGGAGAGGAAAAACTCCCTTTAACAGAAGAAAAAACCTCCAGCAGAACCGGGCTCAGTTTGGGCGGCCATCTGCCTCGACCGGTTGGGGTGAGTGGATAGAGCAGAGAGAAAAGAACAGCAACAATAAACAACAAATAGACACTGCAGGTTGGTGGGACCAATAACTGCACATCAGCGATATACAGCTCCAGGACCAGGGACACCTGCAGAAGGTACAGAGAGAGAGAGAGAGGGAGAGAGCACAAGGTTAGTAACATTCAATGGTGGAATATACATGGGGGGGGGGGGGGGGGTATAGCAGCATAACTAAGGGATGGTTCAGGGTTGCCTGAAGCCAGCCCTAACTATATGCTTTGTCAAAGAGGAAGGTTTTAAGTCTAACCTTAAAAGTATAGAGAGTGTGCCTCCTGAACCCAGGCTGGGAGCTGGTTCCATAGGAGAGGAGCTTGATAACTAAAGGCTCTGCCTGGAAACTCTGGGAACCACAAGTAGACCTGCACTCTGAGAGCGAAGTGGTCTATTGGGATAATATGGTACTATGAGGTCTTTAAGGTAAGAAGGAGCTTGATTATGAAGGGATTTATATGTGAGAAGAAGGATTTTAAATTCTATTCTGTATTTTACAGGGAGCCAATGAAGAGAAGCCAATATAGGAGAAATATGATCTCTCTTGCTAGTTCCTGTCAGGACTCTGGCTGCGGCATTCTGGATTAATTGGAGGCTTTTTATGGACATATTGGGACATCCAGATAGTAATGAGTTACAGTAATCTAGCCTTGAGGTAACAAATGCATGGACTAGTTTTTCTGCATCATTTTGAGACAGGATGTTCCTAATTTTGGAAATGTTGTGCAGGCGAAAGAATGCAGTTCTAGAGATTTGTTTTATGTGTGAGTTAAAGTACATGTCCTGGTCAAAAATAACTCCAAGGTTTTTTACAGTAGTGCTGGAGGCCAGGGCTATGCCATCTAGAGTAGCTATAATTTTAGAAAAGTTATTTCTGAGATTTTTTAGCCCAAATATAATGACTTCTGTTTTCTCTGAGTTTAAAAGTAAAAAGTTACTTGTCATCCAGGCCTTTATGTCAGTTAGACGGGCTTGAAGTCTGGTTAACTGGTTTGTGTTAACAGCTTTAATAGATAGATATAACTGAGTGTCATCTGCATAGCAGTGGTAATTAATAGAGTGCTTCCTAATGACATATCCTAAAGGAAGCATGTACAGGGTGAACAGAATCTGTCCTAGCACGGAGCCTTGTGGAACTCCATAACTAACTTTTGTTCGTGTGGAAGGTTCATCATGGACATGAACAAACTGGAATCTGTCCGATAAATAGGATTGGAACCACTTTAACGCTGTTCCTGTGATACCAATCACATGCTCCAGTCTCTGTAATAAGATGTTGTGGTCAATGGTGTCGAATGCTGCACTGTCTAGGAGGACAAGTATTGAAACAAGTCCATTATCTGAGGCTAAGAGAAGATCGTTGGTAACTTTCAACAGTGCTGTTTCTGTACTATGATGTGCTCTAAATCCTGATTGAAAATCTTCAAATAGTTCATTCCTGTGTAAGTGGTCTTTTTCTAGGATTTTAGAAATAAATGGCAGGTTGGATATTGGTCTATAATTAGCCAAGACTCCTGGATCAAGACTAGGCTTTTTGAGTAAAGGTTTGATTACTGCAGTCTTAGAGGCCTGTGGTACGTAGCCTGTTACTAGAGATAAATTTACCAAGTCCAATAAAGATGAGTTCATTAATGGCAGGGTGCCTTTAAGCAGTCTAGTCAGGATGGGGTCTAAGAGACACGTTGATGATTTCGATGAAGCAACTACTGATGTAAATTCAGAGAGATCTATGGGAGAGAAGCAGTCTAAACATAACTGAGGTCCTACAGATGATTCAAGAGCTACTGTAGTAGAAGATTCATTTATTGCAGGTATAGGAAGCATCTGCTGAATTTTCTCTCTAATAGTTGTATAATTAATAATACAACTATTAGACTAATAAACTAATAATTACCTACTTTTTCATATAAGAACCCCATTGTTCTTTAGCTATTTACTCACTACCTCAAATTATTCAGGAACTATTCATTAACTTTAATTATCAGGTCATTCCTCAATAACTACGTATATATTTGCCCTGCATGTCTGGTAGGAAGGCAGGTTCAGGGAGAAAAAGTAATTGTATCAAACTTCAGACTCAAGCAGTGCACTTTACATGAGAAATGCAATAATAAATCTAGCAAAAAGTCCATGCTTTATTTTTCATATTTAGCTTATGAAGTATAAAATAGATCTGCAGTTAGGAGAGACAACACTGTTTGCCTTTGACTGCAGGTATATAAGACTTACCAGTGTGACATAAAAATACAGCTCATGCTGACAGGACCACTAAACACGTTCAATAACAAAACAAGTTGCGTCAAGTTACATGAAGTCATACAAGGTGCTACACTGAATTTTAGTAATAGTCATATTCATCATTATGAGCCTATGTGTATGATGCAAATCCTCAATAAAACCCACCATTATCTGCAAACATTCATAAATGTACAGTATACATAACTATTAGCAGCTTCAACTTAGCAAACCATTAAACACTTTTGATCATTGAAGCAACATCTACTGCAGTTCCAGAGGTATTTCCACAAATGCAGCAACATTCTTCTAACCTAATGTGTTCTAATGTGTGTCTAATACAACAGAAACTCGATGTAGAGAAATGCTTAAGGTTTGCATTTGTTTTGTGCAAATCATGCAAAGTCAAATGTTATTTCAAGTTAGTATTTCGATTTGGAATAAGAAGCTACTGTACACTGGTTAAGTGTATTTTTTAATCATTCACTGAACAGATTTTTCCACCAAAATGATTAGGAAAACTGTTACAGGATTCTTGAACAGGACTTTGTTCAGAGAAATGGATGTACAGCTCTGTGGCTGCACTGTAATGATAGTGGCTGGAGGTGGCTGAGGTGTCCTTTTAAATATGTACAGGTGAATTGCTTCACCACACTGGAACTCCTCATAGCATTAACTGTATTTACAAGATGAAAATGTACAAAAGTCACAAAGTATGTCAAATTAATATAAAATAGGCATAAAGGATCAGGATATTGAACTTCAGACTTGAATCTCCCAAAACAGGGATAATCTAGATAAGGTGATGGCAGTGCCAGCACATCCATCAATAATCAAGTATTAATCAGCACATGTTAAAAAAGTACTGTCTGATTAAATGAGCCGTTTAAAGACAATTTGGACTCTAGTAACTTGTCATTAAAATCTGCAATTATTTTATGGACTACAGGAGAATTTATTTAAAAGAAAACTAGATCAATCTAAATTGAATAAATACAATCAGTGACAACTATGCTACTGAGAGTGAGCAGTTCTCAGTTTGTTTTGTGCAGTGAAGAGATACTTTTCATGAAGTTATACTTCGATAGGAAAAGTATAATGTTAAACACTAACAAAATTCTATTTGGTCATCTCAACACTTGATTATAACTGATAGGTCAAGTGATCGAGAAACAACCTGTGAGACCACCTGTCGTGTTGAGGAATCATGAAAAGAGACTGAAAAAAAAAAAAAAAAAAGGACAAGTTATTATTTATGTCCACCTTAACTGTTAATGTACTTCCACATCATTTGACGTTGATCTTGATCATAAACTTGTTTCCCCACTGGCGATTAGCATGCCCAGCTAAGCTATAAACCTCATGATGCTGTAACTATAAAGCCACTGGCTGGTGGAGCAATTTTATTCACACTAAAGCCCAGAACCTGAATCTGCATTCAAACCCTGTATATTACTGAATAACACTGTTTTATTGGGTAATGGCACAGAACTAGAAGCTGAAACATTTGACTGGAGCCATTAGTAAAGGTTCATTGCTGTTGAATTCCTTATGAAAGCAGCTCAATGTCCATTTCCGCCCTCAGACAGGATGCGGCTGGGCTCGGTGAATTTAGCTGTGGCAATGTAGAACAGTGCAGGACCAGGCACAAGGGCCAGAAGTGGCAAGTCTTGCTCTAGCTTGTCCAGTCGGGAGATAGAGATGATGCCGTATGCATGGAGCAGCCAATGGCTGAACAGGACAACAAGACGCTTCTTCTTAGCAAACAGATGTTTAAAAGACTATGGGATTGGTGGGGGAGCACACACAGAGACAGGACAAGTTAAAATTAATAATACTGGGAGATCAGCTTCCAACAAAACATACTAAATGCTCCATGATTCTGAAATGCCTCTTAAACATGTCAGTGATAAATACTGTGATATCTTTCCTACAATAATATTAAGACAAAGACTACAACTTAAAACTGACAATTATTCCACAAAGTACAATCATTCCAAAGTCAAAAGAAAGAACCTGTCACAGACCTTTGTAAGAACCTTCTAGGGCATAATACCTTATTTAAAATCATAGCCGTTTTAATCTGCCATATTATTATCATTATTATTACTATGAAGATAGTGCCATGTATGTTACCTGTATCTCAGAGGCTGACATGTAAACAGCCAGTGTGACCAGAGACAGGACCAATATGATGTAAGGAAACGCATAGTCTGAAACACAAAAAATTGTCACTCACAGCCAAACAGGTCAAATAACACAATTAAGCATCATTTTAAACTAAAGCAATTATTAATTATGTCATTTGGTCATAACTCAAAAACTGATACCAGTTTGATGTGAACTCATTCTGCTGCCACTCATTAATACTCACACAACAGTCCTCCTCCCACAGCCTGCAGCACAGTGAGGATGGGGAAGAAGTACAGAGCAGCATAGATGCTTTTGAAGCGGTCAGATTTGCCCAGACCACAAGCTATCTTTTTGACGAGCAGAGGGCGCAGTAGCATCATGAGTACCAAGCAGAATGCATAATAGATTAATACAATGGTGTAGCTGAGGAAGGAAATAAACATAAAAGCAGTAATGAAAAATATACACCACAAATATCAGAAAGAGGAAATTAGTATGTTTGAAGTTGACAAATAATTTCTATGTATTTCTTTGTAAGAACACCATTATTATCAGAGAAAGTTAAATGACACATTATAAAAGATAAAAAATTATGTGATAACCTGCATTTTTTAAAGGAACTGAATGCCCTTGAAAGGTAATGTTAAACTGCAGAATGTTATGATGTATATACGTATTTCTGTAATAGTATTATTCAAAGTTCATTAGAATGTGCCAATAATAATGCAGAATGACTCCTCTGCAAGGCACTGACCTAACCATCTGAAGCAACCAGGTTCAATATCTCACAGGCATTTTGGAATTTGCACTGCCAGCATTACATTAGTTCCAGCGATTGTAGAATAAACTCTCCCTCCCATTATCAATACTTACAGTGGGTAGACAGCCTCCTGGGTGCAGTGTAATGTGTTGACATAATCTGGGCTGGGGTTGTACAACATGGTGTACCAGTCTGACAGCATCTGGACTCGACAGGAACGGATGCTAAGCATTCCAATTGGCTCTGTGACCAGCAGAGTTACCACAGCTGACAGACTGCACTCCAACATGGCAGTGATGTGCTGCAGCAGAGCGCTGGAACTGAATACATAAAAACACAAGCCGATATATCACAACCACAGAACTGATTTTCCTCAACGCAGATACCTCCTTCCAACACATTCATGTGAACTGACCACAAAGCAACCATATCAAACATAAAATAGAATTCAACTAAATAAAGGCTGAGTTTTATCATGCAGGCCAAAATGCCTATGTCATTCCAGCCTAATCTTACATATGACCACACCTCTTCTTTCCAGAGTACCACTCAACGAAGAACCAGTGCAGCATCACAGGTAACATAGCCATGAATCCCAGGTAGAGCCAGTCGTAGAGCTCAGGAGACTCAGTACAACGTTCACATACCTTCTGGAGGTTGGCTCGCTCTCCACGTGGACAAACCTGACAAGGCAGGCAGAGATAGCTGTGACAGCTATTAAAATGTACTGCAAAGTCAACAGCTACACATAAATTTCCCCCTTCTCCCCATTCCCTTAATTTCTTTCCCTAATCAAAAAATTAACAACTAACTCTTTACAAGGCTTGTCTATAGCGAACCACAGAACCCCACAGCTTTGTGAAGTAATCTGCTGCCGCACAAATTGTAAGTCTTGGATAACTAACCACAAAATTGAATCAAAATTACAACAATTCCATCTCTATTTGAGAGCATGTTCCAGCATGACCACAGATGGCCCACAGTCCCACTCAGACCAATCAGTCAGTTTAATACTCACACCACACTCCCCCTCCACTGATCCGTTGACCATCATCCTGCCACAATACAGGCCTGGACACGTTGAGCTCATGGCCACAGCTGCAAAGTCATAACGTTATGGGATTAACAGGTTACGACATTACAGCTGATGGTTTCTTGCAGGTTTTTTGGGGCTTTAAACATAAACAACCTAAGTTGGTCTAAATACTATTACCCATGATGAAGCCAAACTGAACACCGCCCTTAGTAGCAGTCGTATGTTCAGGTAGTTACGTTAACTATAACGTGAGGTGTGCGGTACTTTTCTAAATGTCCTGCGTTGTCGCTGTGTTTTTAAAAGATGGGCACCACATCACCCTTCACTACAGCGTCGGACACATAAGCACCACAATAAGGTTACTGGCATTTGAGCCAACAGGGATTATGGTTAATGTTACATTCATTTAAACACGCTTACGGTGGCGCTAGCGTTAACGCTAAGTGCTTTCTCAAAAACTGTTAGCTTGGTACAATTTTCTGTAACTGCAACACATTAACTCCACTTGTCGTTATTTAACTAAACTGCCACAAATACATTTCGTGACACTGTGTTTAATTGACTGGCTTATGAGTGCAGGGGCGTGTAGTAACGTCTGGGCAGCTAAATTTAGCATTAACTAGTTATCATGGTTGGCGCAACACAGCTTAACAAGCTAACTAAAGAAAATGCTGTCGATTTTAACTTACCCATTTTCTGCCAGTAGTAATTAACTTGAGCGTTTCTCCCTTTAGCTCTACTGTATTTTCAGTTGTACATAAACCAAACACGGACTAAAACAACGTAACACCATCTCACACTAGGATGCTGTTGCTACTTTCTTTTTCCGTTGGATTCTTCTTCTTGTATTGTTTAATGGCGATTTGCAAGCCAGCTACAGTGCATTACTGCCACCCACTGAATTGGAATATGAGCATTCTGTGACTTCAGGGAAACCTTATCTTTCAAAAAAAGTGTCCCTCATTCCTATTTCTATAATAAATCTAATAAATTTGTTTACTTTACGACAATTCCTTCCTAGTATAGTGTCTTTAGAAGAGAGCTACTAATTTTGATCTTATTTATACATGCAACCATTTCATCTCTTTATTTGTTATAAGCTTTACAACTTAATATATATGTTCTATTATTTCATCTTGAGCACATTTTCACAGAGTCCTGTTGGATGTTTGTCTATTCTATATAATGAACTGTTTAATCTAGTATGACCATTGACCAATATTCAATCTACTCGTTAGGCCCGAGCACCCACCGAAAGTGAAGGCGCAGGGACTATGATAATTGCTCAATGGGAAAGGGAAGGGTGGCTTCAGGCATCGTCTAGCGTTGACCCACACCCCACCATGACGTGGCAATGCGCAAGAGCTTTCAGGAAAATGTATATTTTGTGGTTTCCAGGTGGGTTATCCAAATTTGGTAATTAATTTCTATGGTTTTGTTTTGCCGGACCAGGCAAGTTGACATAGTTTTTGCCACCTTCCAGTTGTGATAAATCACACACGCATTGTCAGATTTGAATCTGACCAATTGGTGAATTGTAGTCCCCAGTGGCCTGAGCCCACCTGATTCAACAAAATCACAATAGGCGGAATAGCGCCCCCTGTATAAAGTTTTGAAAATGTGCATAAATACTTTGAAATTTGAATGGAGACCCAAACATTTAGTTTGTCACAGGTCAACCAAACTTGGCACAAAACCCTTTTGGGCATCCCGATCAAAAAAGCCAGTCAGACCCATGCTCTATTTCCCACGCTATTGTCGTGGTGATGACTGTGAGCCACCATTGTTTTTGAATGGCAGTTTTACACATAAACATTCACTTGCTGATGAAATTTGTGCAGCTGCTGTGTTGTCAAATTTAATCACTTTATACTCCACGCGAGCCTGAATCAAACAAAGTCACAATAGGCGCAATAGCACCCCCTCTGTAATTACTTAAATTTGCGTGGAGAGCCAAACATTGAGTTTGTCACAGGTCTACCAAATTTGGCACAAAAATCCTTTAAGGCACCCTGATCAAAAAAGCCAATTGGACCCATGCTCTATTTTCCATGCTGTTGCCGTGACGATGACTGAGATTCACAATGCTATTTCATTGACAGATGCATACTGGAAGATTAAATTGCTGCAGAAATGCCCGCTGCTGCTGCTGCCGTCTTGCATTTTTGTTTGTCTGTATCACTGTGGCCTCAGAAATGTGCCCTCTGTGGCGTTTACAAAATCCGACATCTCAGCTTTCCGGGTCCAATTTCTGCTCTCATTTAAAGGGCTCCCAGTGAGGTGACTGGAAACACGGTTTGACCTTGGTATTGAATAAATCTTGTCGTTTTATGACAGACAATACTCTTTTTCACTGTGATGGTGTGAAAAATGTGTCTTTTGGTTCCAAAATGTGGCCTCTGGAGTGACTTACAAAATCCCCCACATCAGCTTTGGTAGTTGGGTCAAATGAAAATTTAGGACAATAAATGTGTAGGTTTGCTGGTCTGCATGTGTCCACTGGTGTGTGCAATGGTGTGTGTGGCTGAATGTTTGTTAATGTCTTAATATGTGTCTGTGTGTTTTTGTGTCTCAGTACATCTGGAAATGTGCGTCTGTGGTTACTACAGCCATGGTGATATAAAGCGTGTCACTGTCTGTCTCTTAAACGCACATTAACCTGAAAAAATTCCCCACATCAGCTTCCCGGCTCCGAATCCTGCTGTTGTTTTGAAGGTCTCCCAGTGAAGCGGCCGGCAACGCGGTTCGACTTCGGTGGAGGTTCGCTGAAGGGCCAGTTCGCTTCTGGCGAGGGCCGTTCATCGCTGCTTGCGACTATATTTAGTCTTTTGACTTCTTTTTGAATTCTTTATGAATGTTGTCTCATCCTCATCGCACCTGCCAAATTCCTTGAATACTTTTTTTTATGATACTTCACTTCATCTGTACTTATAATAGTGTCCCCTATCTTTAAAGCTAAAGTTAGGGGAAGCTAAAGAAGCTAAAGCTTGCTTAGCAGCTGCATCTGCTTCCTCATTGCCATCAATGCCTTGGTGTGACAGGATCCATAGAAATTTGACCTTGATTCCTTTCTTTCCCAGTTTCTTTAAAGCATTCATTTAATATTGACTTGTGTACTGTTCTGTCTGTGTGTGAGCTCATCAGTGCGTGAACACAGAGTAAACAGCAAGCCAAACTCGTTTTCACGAGCCAGGAATGCGAGCGCCTTGCTCCTTTATTTTCTTCAGTTGACAGGTGAAAAGCGAGTAAAACTGTAAAAAACAGAATACAAAGAAACCATGAGCCTCACTCGTAAACCCAAAAATCCAATAGCTTAACCAGCAAGCTAACTGAGAATCAAAACTACTTTAGCTAAATTCCCATCCCGGACGTTGATTAGCATAGCAATGTGGCTGCTAACGTTTATTTGCGAGTGAACAAGCGAACTAGGTCCATAGAGATTAAATCTAAAGCATGCATACATCATGAATAAAGTCACGAGCAAACAACTCATGCACTTACAGACATTGCTGCCATAGGCGTGAGGAAACATAAAACTCAGGAGCAAATTGACTCGTGCAACTAGAGATGTGCTTCTACCATGTTACAGCTACTTGTGGATGGCTCATGGGATTGCCACAATAAAAACGTTCCCACATGTCGAAACAAAGGTTCCATTTCCCTTTACAAAATATCTCCGTGTGTATTCTCCTACATTACACTGAATATTCTTTAATATTATTTAATTTTATAGAAAACAATTCCTGAACATATTTCTTTTAAATTAACTTAAACCTGAGGACAGAACACTCCCTGCCTGGCATGACTAATGCCACTAAACTCAACTTTTCTTTATTCAACATGCCCTTTCAGTCTTTTCCAAGGAGAAGGATAACGTCCGAGATGGGCCGCAGGTAAGTCTTTGAAGTGCCCTGAGATGCTGTCTGCACCTCAACCTTGCGGACTCTTCCATCGCTGCTCGCAGAAGTTGATGTGACCAAAGCCATTGGCCACTCGTTCCTCGGTGCTTGACTATGTTTTAGCAGCACAACGTCTCCAGGTTGTAGGTTACGTTGAGTTCTGTGCCACTTGCGTCTTGAGTGGAGAGTGCTCTTGATGGCGCACTCCGGTCGTCCTTGAGGGAAGACACGCGTCAGGCATACCTTTGAGCAGGACCGTGCGAGATCACCTGGGCCGCAGACCTTGGTGCACTGTGATCTCACTTCCGTGGGAGAACTGGCTGGCTGTACTTCTGCATCTGGTTGAGTAGACGATGGAGACGGTGGCTGAGGGGTGTCAAGATGCATGGCTGAGCAGTGTCTTTCTCACCGCATTTCAGTGTCCTTCTGACAATCCTTGGCTAGGTGGTTTGGGGCACAGCATTTAAAGCAGCGTTTATGTTCTTTTAGAATGTCTTTTCGTTCCTGCAGTGTTTTCGTTTTGAATGCTCGACATTTCTCTAACGGATGCGTTTTCTTGTGCACAGGGCAATATCGAGCTGGATAACTGTCTTTCTTTCTTTTCAGAGCCTGCGGTGCTTGTGGTGCCTGCGTCAACAGTAGCAGACTGTTTTGTGCACAGATATAGCAGTCTTGAATCCACTTTGCTTGAATGTAGTTTTCTCCCCTTTGCTGTATGACTGGCCGTTGCTTGACGAGGCAAAACTTGGGTCGTTGTGAGCCACTTCTCCTGCAGTCTGGGAGGCAACTTCTCTACTATGGGCTTTATCCCACGAGGAGTGTCGAGGTAGGCCAGGCCGGGGAGGTATCCATCATCCTTTGCTGCCAGCAGCTCCATAAGAAGATCACCGAGCTCTCTCAGTTTTGCATTGTCTTTAGGAGATAGACGGGGAAAGCTATCCAGTCTTTTGAACAGGGCATCCTCCACCATCTCTGGTGTGCCGTAGCATTCCTGCAGTCTCTGCCAGGACAGATGGAGGGCAGCTCTGGGGTTAGTGACATGAACAGCGCGAATCCTTTTCACATGCTCAGATGACTCTTTACCCAGCCACTTCACAAGTAGGTCTAACTCTTCGCTGTAGGTGAGCCCCAAGCCCTGTGTTGCATTGAAGAAGGATGACTGCCATGCTCTGAAGTTCTCTGGTGAATCGTCAAACTTCGAGAGGCCAGTGGTCACTAATTCTCTGCGTGCTAGGAACTTGGCGAAGTCTATCATCGGCGGAGAGTCGGGGTGAAGAGGAGGAGGCTGATCATGTTGTACGTGTGAACTATGTGACAGTTTTACGGTGTTTGTTTGCTAAGCTGCACGTGCAGGCTCGTGTGCTGAGGGTCCAAAGACTCCGAGTGGGGGCTTTTCCTCTACTGCTCCAGGTGTCGACTGACGTGGAGGACTGTTCACAGTGTGCTGCATTTCGTTGTAAGGGGATAGGGCGGAAGACTGTACAGAGATCTGTGATTGGCATCGCACTGTGCTCTGTGCGCTGTAGAGTCACTCGAGGTGGAACTGCACTTCTTAAACTTTGTACATCTTCGTTCCCCATAGTTGCAGCTGCTTCTAAGACTTCAGCTTCGACCCTGCCTCGGCTTCCCTTTCATACGCCAATGTCTCCAAATCTGCTTCTAATGCAGCCTTTTGTAGATCTAGCCTGGCTCTCTCCTTTTTCATTTCTAACTGTCGCTTAGCATAAGCTGCCTTGGCGAGCGCTGCTTCAGCTGAGGCTCTAGCTTTGGCGGCAGCCTCCATGACAGATGATCTAGAAGACGACGAGCGTTTTGAGCTAGCTCTCGTGTGCGCCGAAGACCTTGGAGAAGATGGACGTGGTGGGCTTGCTTCAGACTTCGTTTCATCTCTGACACTAGTTTTGGACTCTGATACCATGCTGGAGTTTTGTGTTTGCGTTGCACCCACTGCTGGTTGTCTTTTTACTGTACTGTTCTGTCTGTGTGTGAGCTCATCAGTGCGTGAACACAGAGTAAACAGCAAGCCAAACTCGTTTTCACGAGCCAGGAACGCAAGCGCCTTGCTCCTTTATTTTCTTCAGTTGACAGGTGAAAAGCGAGTAAAACTGTAAAAAACAGACATACAAAGAAACCATGAGCCTGACTCGTAAGCCCAGAAAATCCAATAGCTTAACCAGCAAGCTAACTGAGAATCAAAACTACTTTAGCTAAATTCCCATCCCGGACGTTGATTAGCATAGCAACGTGGCTGCTAACGTTTATTTGCGAGTGAACAAGCGAACTAGGTCCATAGAGATTAAATCTAAAGCATGCATACATCATGAATAAAGTCACGAGCAAACACCTCATGCACTTACAGATATTGCTGCCATAGGCGTGAGGAAACATAAAACTCAGGAGCGAATTGACTCGTGCAACTAGAGATGTGCTTCTACCATGTTACAGCTACGTGTGGATGGCTCATGGGATTGCCACAATAAAAACGTTCCCACATGTCGAAACAAAGGTTCCATTTCCCTTTACAAAATATCTCCGTGTGTATTCTCCTACATTGGAACAGGGAACAATACACAACACATTCACCATGAATCAAAAACAACATCGAACAGTTCTTTTAAATACAGCCATGGATGGGGAATGTCTTGCTTTTCCGAATCTGCTGCATCAACATTGGGCTCGGCAATACTCCCTGGACCCCTTTCTTCCTCCATGAATACGTTTCAGGAAGTTTAGAGTCACCAATCAACCTAACCCGCATGTGTTCGAACTGTGGGAAGAAACCAGAGAAAACCTTCACAGAAATGGGGACAATGTGCAAACTCCTCACAGGAAGACTCCTGGTTGAACAGGTTTCAAACCCAGAACACTCCTTTTATGAGGCAACAAAGTTAACCACTGCATCACCATGCAACTCACGTCTGTTCATAATACAATATTGCTAAAGTGACTGTATACAAGTAATTAAGAGGGAGGAGAATGTGGTGGCTCTTAAAGTAAGTTTTTCATCCAGTGCACGTCTACAAGACTTCCTGCTGTGCAAAAACTCTGCACATGTCCAAAATTCTAGGTAAAAATTTCATCACTTTTTAAGAGATCACCCAGACCCCTTGACAATGTAGTAAAGCTTATCTGTCTTATGAAGATTGTTATCGAGTCATGGAGAGGAAGATGAAACAGTGTCTCTTTAACTGCGCATTGCCGCTGAATCAAGGCGCAGCGTATAAAACAGCTGAGAGAACGCCAGACAGGCGCTTGGTCACACCGCTCCGAAGTGCTGCAATGCTCGGCAGATTGATGTGTCATATATCTCATAGCGCATATGAGAACAAACATCAGAGGATGCTCATTCTGTTGCAATTCAAAACTATAGCCACGTCTCATTTCGGCTGTGCAATGAGACGCGGCTTATATCACTACATGGGTTTCTCTCGCCTCTCTAAAAATTAGTTACATTTTGTTCATAGCCTCCCTGACTTCGGGATTCCCCCTACAGGCCTGGCGCACTTCCGTTGCAGCGTTTCTATTTTGCATGTGTTTTGACTGTTGTAGGGCGTTTGCCTTTGTCGGCCACCGTAGTAAAATGATAGGACACGCTTTGCAGTAAATGCTCATCGTCTTCAGTCCATTTACATCACTATCAGCTGTTTAAAGTGACTTTTCCAGCAGGAATCAACAAACTGGTCAAACCTTATTTGTAGGTTGGGATAGCAGATGAGAATTATGTGTTTTGCAAACATCTTATAACGTAATTTTACACATACTGTAGATGAAATATCTATCACCAGTCACCATGGTAACTGTATTAAACGTCACACATGAAACTGAGCTCGTTCGTATGGAAGGCGTGGTTTCGGAGATGGAGAGAGAACAAGGAACTGTGTGCAGCTAGGGAGACAGAGAGACGGGGGGCGGAGATGCTCGTGCAGAATCTCGTTCACAGCTGGGATTTGTAAAACAGTTTTCGTGTTCTCTACCAGTTGATATTAATGGACATATAAAGACGCAGACGCATTTTCTGACCAGCAGTGTGGACGTCACTGTCTCCTGACGAGGTTTTCTCTTCCAGAGGGGCTGAACACAGCTAAGGAAAAAGAAATGGTCAGACTTTATTCTCTCCATGCATCTCCATGTCTCCTGACATTAGTGGTGTGGTTTTGTGAATACCGTGGCTTTCCTGGGTATATACAGCCTGCTGTACGAACGTACCATCAGGAAAACAAGCACTCAAAGGCAGACACAGCTGGTCTGTGGAGAGGGTTCTCTGGACAAAGCCTTCTGTAACAAAATGTACTAAGTTCGAGGTAAAGTTTTTATAGGATAAGGTTTTTGAGCCCTTGGTGAAGTAACATTAGGATATAAGACGACAGGAATTTCTAACTAACGTTAGCTTAAATGTCCATAGAAAAATCCGTTTTCAGTTTGATGTATGCTTTTCATTCATGTAATGTAGAAGGCGTATCATTTGAAATCATCGCAGCTACAGTATTACTCTACCAGAGTACGCGTACAAAGTGACAGCTATAATATAGTTGTACTTTGATATATCACAGACTATGGCACGTTACAATAAATGCAATTTGATGTAGTCTAATAAACACAAAATGTAGCACAGATTTTGGTCAACTACCCAATAAAAACAGTCGTGTGTATGGACATACTAATTCTACTACTACTGCTTCTTCTTCTTCTGCTACTACTATTAATAATAGTAATAAAATGAAGAACAAGACGAAAGAAAGAAAATAAAGGAAGGAAGAATTTTATTCTGACGTTGGAGAGTTACTAAATTTGAACGTGCATTTTTAAGATAGGTACTTATGGTTAAATCATGACATGCAAAATGCCTAGCCAGAAGCTGTTACAAAACTGAAAGATAGGTGACATTATATGTAATTATTCACGTAGCTCATTGTTGACCATTTTCAAAAGGGGTGTAAAATACTGATCTGATATCCATTATTTATTTAGAAAACTTAAACAACTTTGTAATACTTTGCTGTTATTAACATACAAAACCTAAATATTGCATTGTCAGTTAACTCAAACAATCTATAAAGTCAATGATACCTTGTGAACATAGAGTTGACTTCCTCTTGTCTTTTCCTTTCTTGTATTTGTAAGTAATGAAAATACTGTTATCAACAGTTATGTTTGAATCCAGGTAAACAACAGTGACTAAATCTTCTCTGAATGGATGCATGCCAGACAAAGGATAAGTTTTGTTTTGTTGTTTCTGTGGTTCTTTGATGGATTCGCCTGTGAGCACTGCCCTGCAGGGCACCAGCAGCAACTACACTGCTGACAATTCTGGGCCAAGCTTCACCAACCACCTGGGCACTGCCTCACCAGTGGTTCCGAGGTAATCCACTTTGTATTGCCATGTTTCCATCTTTCCTTTTTTGTTTTCAATAAGAGCTGCACTCTTCTATCTGACACCTATTCTAGCCATACACTTTTTGCTGAGCCCTCAAAATATAGACTACCTCATGTCATTAGATCAGTGTGGAAAATCTAAAGTAATTTCAGATGCACTTCAGAGTTATTAGTTTAAGTGGTGTAATAATGAAGCTTTTATTCCTGCTATATGATGGCACAGTAGCCTCCATGTTCGGTCTTTTAAGCTGAAACAGTGGGTTTGCAGTACTCAAATTCTGAACCTTATTCCTGTTAAGATCAATGTTATTCATTATTACTAAGAATATATAAACATTTTATTTATATTAAGAATATATTACAACCTATAGTATTCAATGTCTTTTGAACTCAGGCAATATAAAACCAACCATTTTTGATTTACAAGCAATTCAGGCTTGAGACTGGATTTTTACCTAGTGATGTGCAAAAGAATAAAATTCTGATTAAGGATTGTAAAAGTGGAAGCATGGGTTTGTTACTAGCGCGATATAACTGCTCTTTGTTCTACAGTGAGTGGTAAATTACAAAGAATTTTGATTATGATATTTTTGGATGACCTTAACCTAATTCATGTAAATTTGTGAAGGACACCATTTTTGACCTGATATGACCTCCTATGTAAGAATCTGTTTTACACATATGACTCACAGGCCACATCTCTGATTTGTTTGGTGGAGAAACAGCTAACAAATCTGAGCTTTGTGGGCAGCACTATGAATCAGAATGTTATCTCCTTGCATACATATCCACAGCAAGTAGTGATTAAAAAATGGTGAGAAGTGTTGATGAGAGGGATGCAGCCATACACATTGCTTAAGTTCACTTACAAATATACCAATTCTAATCATTCCTTTTTCCATTTTTCTTCAGGGTTGTTTCCATAGTCACCAGCATAGTGACCACAACCACAGAGACTGCAGTGCGAACCATAGGAAACCTGTCATCATTCAGAGACCAAAGAGGGAGTGAACTTAATCAGAACCATCAGACATCAACCCCATCGGTGCTCAGCACTGCTGAGAGTAACTCTGTTCTGCAGGGCATTACTGTGGCAGCACAGGCCCTAGTGCTCCTCTCCATCTTCTTCCTCTCCAGCCTTGGTAACTCAGCAGTTGTTATTGTCATTATTAAACACAGACAGCTTCGAACAGTGACCAATGCTTTCATCATGTCGCTGTCACTGTCGGACTTTCTCACAGCTGTTCTGTGTCTACCATTCTCCTTTGTCATGCTCTTCAGTAAGGATGGTATCTGGATATTTGGGGATAATTTCTGTGTGGCCAATGGCTTTTTCAATACTTGCTTTGGTATAATCTCCACCTTGACTATGACTTTAATCTCATTCGACAGGTACTATGCCATAGTGAGACAGCCACAGGCTAAAATAGGGCGCCAGAAAGCAACTCATTTGTTGATAGCTGTATGGATAACTGCAGTCATTTTCTCTTTGCCTTGGTATCTGTTAGTCCGAACACCTACAGAAATCCATAAAAGAGGGTTTTACCACTGCATGTATGTTTTCCACTCTGGGACCTCGCGTATGGGGACAGCTTATAGCATCTGCCTTATTGTTGTATGTTATTTATTGCCCTTTTCCCTCATGTGTTTTTGTCATTACAACATCTGTAAGACAGTGCGGCTCTCTGAAATCCGGGTCAGGCCAGTGACCACATATGCATACTTGCTAAGATTTTACAGTGAAATGCGAACAGCCACCACAGTTCTGATTATGATTGTTTTCATCATTTTTTGTTGGGGACCATATTGTTTAATGGGATTGATCACAGCAATGGGAGACTACACATTCAACCCTGCAATGGACACAGTGGCCATCTGGCTAGCCTGGGCAAATGGCGCCATCAACCCTCTAATTTATGCCCTGAGGAACCCCAATATATCTATGTTACTGGGGCGAAGCAGAGAAGAGGGATATCGGACCAGAAATATTGCTGCATACCTCTCAAGCCAAACCCAGAACCAAGAGATTCGACTTAACCAAGCAGAGAGGATAAGAGACCGCTATGTAAGTCGGGTACGGGTGAATAACTGTCGATTGTCAAGTTCAAGTCCTGGAAAACCAGGAGGGGGAGGAGAGGTGGCAATGTGGGCCTGTAAAAACCCTGCTGTGTTCTTCTGCAGGGACACCCAGCGTGACACTGCAACAGTACCCAACAATGTCAGCGCACCAAAGATGAAGACAGCTGACACCAGCCTATGACATTCTGGGCAAATTTTTAATCCTCTACTGATTGCTGTCACCAGCTTGTGGCAGTTTTGAAAATAACTGATTGTAAAAATATTTATGATCCAAACTGCCATAAAATTTTTCAAAGTAGTTCATTTAGTACTAATAATCTGCAAACTGCAGTGATAAAAACCCAATTCAAGAACTTGCTGTACAATATCTAATGAGACTTAAATTTCTTCCTAATTTTAAGAGGACAGCATGAAGTCCGCTGAAGTATCCATATAACCACCAGCATGGATCAATCAATGGTGCAAATAGTTCAAAGTTCATTTAACATGATTTGTAGGGATGAATTACAAATTATTTGCACTTTCTTTTGATGCTTCACCACTAACCAGATGTACCAATTGTGGTAAAATCACTAATGATGAAGTTCTCATTTTTTCTGGTGAGAACTAGACATGGTGGATGGTACATGTTGTATTAACTGTCTGAAACCATGGTCTGCATCACATCTATATGACCGACAGTCAGTGTTGTATTTCTTTTAATCATGGGACAAGCTTCTTTCTCTAACCCTCACCCAGCAGTTATAGTTGCGCAAATGTATCCAACCAATAACCTAAGAGGAAATTTATGGGATATCAGAAAATGCACATGAATAGTTTGGGGAAAAGTCATAAGCCTATTTAATGGTTCAGTATGAAGATTTGTTACATTTTCATGCATGATAGCTTCTTGTGGCATTCTTTTATTTACTAGGGACAAGATTACCTTATATTACATTTATCATTGTGTAAAAGTATCATATTGAATATGTCTCAACAAGTTTTTGTTACATTTTCACAAATGCAGTGAAAGATTTAACATTGTTAGCCAGATGTGATGTCTTTGCTTTGTTGGTACATCAGGGAAAATTGCTTTATAATGAAATGGCATATTGCCAGACCAATTCAGATAGCAACATGTACCATAAACATGTGGTACATGTTGGCATCTGACATATGAGCAAAAAGTGAAAACTCAGCAGTCATTGTTGTCATTTTTAAACACAGACAGCGTTTTCTTGAATTAGGGTTCTTAAATTAATTGCTGGCAATATCTAAATCTGTTTCCTAAACAGTTTGCATGTTCTCCCTGTGCTTGTGTGGGTTTACTCCAGGCACTCTGGTTTCCTTCCACAGTCCAAAAAAACATGCATGTCAGGGTGATTGGTGACTCTAAATTGTCCATAGGAGTGAGTGTGAGTGTGTGAGGTTGTTTGTCTCTATGTGGCCCTGTGATGGACTGGTGACCTGTCCAGGGTGTACCCCTGCCTTTCACCCAAAGAGAGCTGGGATAGGCTCCAGCAGATCCCCGTGATCCTGGTTAAGGAATAAGCGGGTATAGAAAATGGATGGATGGATGGATGGTTTCCTAAACAACCCAGTGTCCACTTGAATAAACCATTTTTGTTTACTTAAGTTCAAAGATTCACTGATCAGCATCACTTTTTGCTCACTAAGAAAGGAATATTTTAGCAAACAGCATGATGTTACAGAACTGATTTTAATGGACAAAAATGTGGTCTTGGATTAAAAATAAGTTCTGTTACTTGTTGATTCAAACGTATTGTTTTTATTTTCATTTAAATAGCTCTACAGAAGATTTGTTAATTATAAAGGCTAATGCTAAGTGGCATTTTATCTGTAACAGAGCTATCCCATCATAATCCCATTGATTTTGAAAAATTTGTTTTGTTTTTTTAAAGCATTTTAACTAAAGAATCACATACAGTTGACATGGAACATTTACAGTAAATGCTACCGTTTTGGTTGGTGATTATGATTCAGATTAGGATGCCCAGGAGATTGAGACAGACAGTCCAAGTAGCATGAGTGATGTTATCGACTTGACAAATGAGTCTCCTTTTTGTCTTCTTGCCTAAAAGTGCAAACTAAACCTAGTGTTTGCGTTAGCAAATGTTATCCTATTGGCTATGCTATTTGCATTAGAATTCAATGATTGAAGCTACATTCACATTTGCCTGCACAGCTGATGACCATCAATGATTTTGTTGTAATCAAGCTGGGGAATGTGCTGCGATGCATCATGCACTGAAGTCTAATGACTATCTGTGCACTTTTACTTGTCACTGCATTTGTGCTTGTGAAGGTGTGCAGTTATTATGGTGCTTTCAATTTTCTTGCTGTTTTTTAACAGCACTTCTCTATGGTGTTTTCATCTTTATGACAACACCATAGACAAAAACAGTGGCAACAGTTATGATCTCTCTGATTCATGGTAGATATATGCATATTGGACCCATGACACTAGCTCGCATTATTTAGTTAGTTCTTTATCCAGTCACACACAAGACAATCAACACAATAATAAAAGAGACAGTCCTCAGTCCATAGTGACTGAAAAGGCTCAGGCAGAAGAAAAAGCTTGTTAATGGCCGCCTAATCTAACAAGTTTCAACACTACACTTCACAAAGCATCCATCCATCCATCCATCTTCTTCCACTTATCCAAGGCCGGGTCACAGGAGCAGTAGCATAAGCAGGGATGCCCAGACTTCCTTCTCCCTGGACACTTCCTCCAGCTCATCTGGGAGGACACCGAGGCATTACCAGGCGAGCCGAGTGACATAGTCCCTCCAGCATGTCCTGGGTCTTCCCCAGGGTCTCCTTCCTCCTTCACAAAGCAGAAAAATAGTAATGAAAACATTAAACATTTTCACTTACATATATAACACTCAAAAATAGAGGTATACAATGCTCTTTTGATTAAAAATGAACTATATGTTTTTAACTCCAATTTAGCACTATTCCATAATTTAACCCCAGCAACAGAAATACATCTCCTTTTATGAGGAAAACGTTAGAACACAGAGTAGAAGAGGTGACTGGTGTGAAAAAGGAAGTAGCAAAGATCAGTAAGGATGAAGTGAGGAAGGCGTTGAAGAGGATGAAGAGTGGAAAGGCAGTTGGTCCTGATGACATACCTGTGGAGGTATGGAAGTGTTTAGGAGAGGTGGCAGTAGAGTTTTTGACTGGGCATCTTGGAGAGTGAGAGGATGCCTGAGGAATGGGGGAGAAGTGTACTGGTGCCCTTGTTTAAGAACAAGGGAGACGTGCAGAGTTGTGGAAACTACAGAGGAATAAAGCTGATGAGTCACAGAATGAAGTTATGGGAAAGAGTAGTAGAGGCTAGGCTGAGGTCAGAAGTGAGCATTTGTGAGCAGCAGTATGGTTTCATGCCAAGAAAGAGTACCACAGATGCAATATTTGCTTTGAGAATGCTGATGGAGAAGTACAGAGAAGACCAGAAGGAGGATCGGCTTTGACCCCTTTTTGTTTGCTGCGGTGATGGACAGGCTGACAGATGAAGTTAGACAAGAATCTCCGTGGACCATGATGTTTGCAGATGACATTGTCATCTGTAGTGAGAGCAGAGAGCAGGTGGAGGAAAATCTAGAGAAGTGGAGGTTTGCTCTCTGTGAGACCAGCAATGTTGTATGGTTTAGAGACAGTGGCACGGAGAAAAAGACAGGAGGCAGAGCTGGAGGTAGCAGAGCTCAAGATGTTGAGGTTCTCTTTGGGAGTGACAAGGATGGATAGGATCAGGAATGAGTTCATCAGAGGGACAGGTCATGTTAGATGTTTCGGAGAAAAAGCCAGGGAAACCAGATTGAGATGGTTTGGACATGTTCAGAAGAGGGACAATGAATATATTGGTAAAGGATGCTGAGGTTAGAGCTGCCAGGAAGGAGGCCTAGAGGAAGACCAAAGAGGAGGTTCTTGGATGTAGTAAAGGAGGACATGAGGATAGTTGGTGTGGGTGAGGAGGATACAGAGGATAGGGTTAAATGGAGGCAGATGATTCACTGTGGCGACCCCTGAAGGGAGCAGCCAAAAGGAAAAGAAGAACTGAAATACATCTCCTTTAGATGGCCTTTTTAGCTTTTTGTAAAATGAATTAAATAGAACTTCTGGACACAATCTGGAAGTGATTTTGTTTTTGCTTTAAACATTATTAACATTATTTTGTAATAAATCAAATCTCTAAACTTCATGACTCTTGAATTGAGAAATACCTGATGAGTATGATCATAATATCCAGCCTTATTTATAATACGTATAGAATCAGAATCAGAATAAGCTTTATTGCCAGGTATGTTTACACATACGAGGAATTTGTTTTTGTGACAGAGGCTTCCAGTTCAAAGAGGGAGTGGGCTGGATGTGAGAGGTCCAGAGTGATTTTCTTAGCCCTTTTGCTCACTCTGGATAAGTACAGTTCTTGGAGAGTAGGGAGGGTTGTGCCTGTCATTTGCTCAACAATCCGGACTATCTGATGTAGTCTTCTTAGGTCAGATTTGGTAGCTGAGCTGAACCAGAAGTGCAGGGGATGGCAGAGTATAACTGAGGTGATGGCAGAGTAGAACTGTTTCAGCAGCTCCTGTGACAGGTTGAACTTCCTCATTTGGCGAAGGAAGTACAATCTCTGCTGGGCCTCTTTAACAATCGAGTCAATGTGAGTGTCCCACTTTAGGTCCTGGGAGATTGTGGTGCCCAGGAACCTGAATGTCTCCACTGCTATTACAGTGCTGTTCATGATGGTGAGTAGGGGGAGAGTGCTGATTATACAGGTGCTGGATGTGAATTTTCCCAGCCACACTAGCTGCTGCTGCCTGTCTGTCAGAAAGCTGTTTAGCCACTGACAGATGGAAGTGGGCATGGGGAGCTGAGTTAATTTGGGCAGGAGGAGGTTTGGGATGATAGTGTTAAAGGCCAAGCTGAAGTCAACAAACAGAATCTTTGCGTAAGTCCCTTATCTGTCTAGATGTTGCAGAGCGTAATGCAGTCTCATATTGACTGCATCATCCACAGACCTGTTTGCTCTGTAGGCAAACTGATGAAGATCCAGCAAGGGTCCAGTAATGTCCTTCTGGTGTCATGATCCGTATTTTCAGTTTCCTGTTTTGGACTTTTATTTTGAAGGATCATGACAGACCTAGTTTTGTTCTGTTCTGTTCCTCTTTACTTTGACCTGATTATTGTTATTGTGTTCACCTGTGTCTTGTTTGGCCCCTGCTTTATATACCTTTGTTCAGCCATACTCACTGTCAAGTCGTCAGACTAGAACTCATTTGAACTGCCCAGTACTACCCCGCCCTGCCAAGAACTGCCGTTGTTAAGTTAAGTAGTCTTTTCCCTTGTCTTGTGTTCATGTTTCCCTGTGTCTGAGTGGATGTGTTTGTCCTTGTAGTATGTTACCTTGTGGTCTGGTGAGTCTCCTAATGTGTGTGTGACCCAGACCTTCCTGCTTTGTCCCCATGTTCATGTTTTCCTGTGGTCTGGTGTGTCCCCTAATGTGTGTGTGACCCAGACCTTCATGCCTTGTTCCCCATGTTCATGTTTCCTGTAGTCTGGTGCCTCCCCCGTAGTGTGTGTGACCCAGACTTTCATGCTCTGTTCCCCTGTGTCTGTGTTCATGTTTCTTGTGTAGCCTGATGTGTCTCCGAGTGCGTGTGTGACCCAGACTCTTATGCTTTGTTTCCCCTGTGTTCATGTCTATGTCTCCCTGTAGTCTGGTGTGTCCCCGAGTGCGTGTGTGACCCAGACTCTCATGTTTTGTTCCCCTTGTTCATGTCCTGTCCTTTTGGTTCATGTTCCTCTTGTCTTTTAGTCCCCAGCTTTGACTTCTCCCTGCCAAGTGTTTCTGTTCCTCGTCTCTCCTTGTTTGCCTTGTTTAAAATAAAACTATTGTTTCACCCCTGAGTACCAGAGTGGATGTCTCCTTGGTCCGAATATTAATTATAACCCCCGAATCGTGACATCCGGTGGGCCAGCGCCAGGTTTTCAAATTACTTCATGACCATAGGCGTTAGAGCCACAGGCCTGTAGTCATTTAGTCCTGTAATTTTGGGTTCTTTGGGATGGGGATGATGGTGGAGCGTTTGAAGCATGAAGGGACTTTGTACAGCTCCAGTGATTTGTTGAAGATCTGTGTGAAGATGGGGGCCAGCTGGTCAGCACAGGATTTCAGACAGGCTGGTGTAACACAGTCAGGGCTTGTGACTCTTCTGCTTCCTGGACACTTCCTCCAGCTCTTCCAGGGGGACACTGAGGCATTCCCAGGCCAGCTGAGAGACATAGTCTCATAGTCAGAGATGCAGATGGGCAAATGAACCCATGAACCCTCAAGCACCCTGAAGACGTGGTACGGTGAAGCTGGGGCCTCATCTTGGAGCCAGGCCTGGGGTTGGGGCTTGAAGGCCAGCCTTGGTGGCCAGGTCTCCCCCCATGGGGCCCAGCCGAGCAAAGCCTGAAATGGCCACGTTGGGCCTTCCTTCTGTGGGCTCACCATCTGCAGGAGGATGCATAAGGGGCCAGTGCCTTGTGGATTGGGCAGTGGTCGAAAGTGGAGGCCTCGACAACCCGATCCCTGGACACTAAAACTGGCTCTAGGGACACAGAATGTCAACTTGCTGGGGTTGAGGAGCCTGAGCTTGTGTGGGAGGTTGAGCAGTACCGACTAGAGAGCCGGGCTCACCTACATGGACAGCCTGGGTTCTGGAACCCAACTCCTTCAGAGGGGTTGGACTCTCTTCTACTCTGGAGTTGCCCATGTTGAGAGGCGGCGGGATTGAGCTCCCCAGCTCAGTTGCCAGGTGTTTTCCCCATTGAATGAGAGAGTCGTTCCCCTGTGCCTTCGGGTCAGGGACAGGTCTCTCGCTGTTGTTTTGGGGATCAAACATCAACACAAGTACCTGACCTTTTTGGAGTCTCTGGGAAGGGTGCTGAAAGGTGCTCCACCTGGGGACTCTATCATTCTGCTGGGGGACTTCAACACACATGTGGGCAGCGACAGTGAAACCTGGAGGAGTGTAATTGGGAGGAATGTCCTTCCCAATCTGAACCTGGGTGATGTTCTGTTGTTGGACTTCTGTGCTAGTCACAGCTTGTCCATAACGAACACCATATTTCAAGCATAAGGGTGTCCGTCAGTGCCCATGGCACCAGGACACCGTAGGCCGGAGGTCAATGATCGACTTTGTGGTCGTGTCATTTGATGTCACAATGGCCACTCGGGTGAAGAGAGGGGCTGAGCTGTCAACTGATCACCACCTGGTGGTGAGTTGGATCCACTGGCGGAGGAGGAAGCAGGACAGACTCGGCAGACCTAAACGTATTGTGAGGGTCTGTGAATGTCAAATGTCAAAATGAGTGTGAGTGTGTGTGAGGTTGTTTGTCTCTATGTGGCCCTGTGATGGACTGGTGACCTGTCCAGGGTGTTTCATGCAAAGAGAGCTGGGATAGGCTCCAGCAGATCCCCGTGACCCTTGTTAGGAATATGCGGATATAGATAATGGATGGATGGATGGTATTTCTGGCTCCACAAAAGCAACATGGCGACATCCATAATGGCCACAAATGGCAAGTGAATTGGCTTCATTCTTTTTTTTCCCCCAATATTTTATTTAGACAAATTTCAGACATTACATTAACACAGAAATATCAGACATGTACTGTAATAATAGTAAAGGATGAATATAAATGAGATTGAATTGGCTTCATTCATGCTTTGCTTAACGCTATGAGTGACGTCACACTGTATAGGTCCACCCCCTACACACTGTCAATGGGAGGACATGACAGCCACCTACAAAATTATTGAAACAGTTTAACTTTAATTATTGAAACTTTATTGAAATGACTAGAGTATTCTAAAAAAAAGAGACTTCCCTTGGCCTCCAGAACAACAGCATCTATACAAAATGGGAAGAGCAGGAAAGCAGGAAAACCACAGGCATAAATAAGCAATAATAATGCACTAGTAAGAATGATAGCAATAGTGATAATAGGGGAAAGTGTATACTTTAGATTAGATTAGATTCAACTTTTTCAACTATTGTCATTTAGCAGAGTACAGGTACAGAGCCAATGAAATGCAGTGGACATCCAACCAGGAGTGCAAAGAAGCATTAAGTACCAAGTGCAGGTAGAGTATGGTTGTGTAGACAATAGAGATGAATAATGTACTCAATTCAATTCAATTCAATTCAATTTTATTTGTATAGCGCCAAATCACAATACAAATCATTTCAAGGCACTTTACAAAAACTAAAACTAAAAACCCAACAATTCCCTTATGAGCAAGCACTTGGCGACAGTGGAGAGGAAAAAACTCCCTTTAACGGAAGAAAAAAACCTCCAGCAGAACCGGGCTCAGTTTGGGCGGCCATCTGCCTCGACCGGTTGGGGTGAGTGGATAGAGCAGAGAGAAAAGAACAGCAAAAATAAACAACAAATAGACACTGCAAGTTGGTGGGGCCAGTAACTGCACATCAGCGATAAACAGCTCCAGGACCAGGGACACCTGCAGAAGGTACAGAGAGAGAGAGAGAGAGAGAGAGGGAGGGAGAGAGCACAAACTAGGGGAGAGAGAGAGCACAAGGTTAGTAACATTCAATGGTGGAATATACATGAGGTGGGAGAGAAGGGGGGGGGGGGGGGGGGGTAGGGTAGGGGAGCTCAGTGCACCGATGGTCCTCGGGCAGTCTAGGCCTATAGCAGCATAACTAACTAAGGGATGGTTCAGGGTTGCCTGAAGCCAGCCCTAACTATATGCTTTGTCAAAGAGGAAGGTTTTAAGTCTAGCCTTAAAAGTACAGAGAGTGTCTGCCTCCTGAACCCAGGCTGAGAGCTGGTTCCACAGGAGAGGAGCTTGATAGCTAAAGGCTCTGCCTCCCATTCTGCTTTTGAGAACTCTGGGAACCACAAGTAGGCCTGCACTCTGAGAGCGAAGTGGTCTATTGGGATAATATGGTACTATGAGGTCTTTAAGGTATGAAGGAGCTTGATTATGAAGGGATTTGTATGTGAGAAGAAGGATTTTAAATTCTATTCTATATTTTACAGGGAGCCAATGAAGAGAAGCCAATATAGGAGAAATATGATCTCTCTTGCTAGTTCCTGTCAGGACTCTGGCTGCGGCATTCTGGATTAATTGGAGGCTTTTTATTAAGATATTAGGACATCCAGATAGTAATGAGTTACAGTAATCTAGCCTTGAGGAAACAAACGCATGGACTAGTTTTTCTGCATCATTTTGAGACAGGATGTCTAGACTTTGAACGGTAATGTACAGTGTATAGATGAATAAATACAGGTTTTCCATATACCTAATATATGCATGTAATATATATGTACAATATATTGCCCAGGTATATGGGCAGGCTATGGAATATAAAAAAATAAATATATCTATATATGTATATAAATATAATGTATAGTATGGGGTGTTAGCAGTGCAAGTCCTGGGTGAAACAGTGTAGGAGTAATGTAAACTGATAAACAGTGCAATACAGTCAATGTAAACAGGTGCCAGTGCGACTAGTAAAAAGTAAACAGGTAACTAGAAATAGCTTAAAGTGCAAATGCTAGACAGGAGGTGAAGTTTTGTTCAGCAGTGCTACAGCCTCTGGAAAGAAGCTGTACCTGAGCCTGCTGGTGCGGGAGCGCAGGCTCCTGTATCGCCTGCCAGATGGGAGTAGGCTGAAAAGACCATGATTTGGGTGGGTGGCGTCCTTGACAATGGATTTGGCTTTGTTTGTCCAGCGTTTATGATATGTGTCGTGGATGGAGGGGAGTTGGGAGCCAATAATCCTTTGAGCAGATTTCACTACTCTCTGCAGTGCCTTGCGATCAGCAGCGTTGCAGTTGCCGTACCAAACAGCGATGCAGTTAGTGATTATGCTCTCAGTGGTACAATGGTAGAATTCTGTTAGAATCCTAGAGCATAGGTGAGCTTTCTTCAGGGTACGCAGGAAGTGAAGGCGCTGATGCGCCTTCTTCACCAGACTGGAGGAGTTGAGGGACCAAGAAAGATTTTCAGTGATGTGTATTCCAAGGAACTTAAAGCTAGACACACGTTCCACCTCAGCACCGCTGATGTGGAGGGGGATGTGTGCCCTGCTCTTGGCTCTCCTGAAATCCACAATGATCTCCTTGGTCTTTTGGATATTGAGTGCCAGGTTATTGTTTTTGCACCACAAAGCTAGTTGCTGAACCTCATCTCTATATGCTGTTTCATCCTCCTCTCTGATCAGGCCCACCACTGTGGTGTCATCTACGAACTTGATTATAGCATTGGAGCCATAAACAGGGGCACAGTCGTGGGTGAAGAGGGAGTAGAGCAGAGGGCTCAACACACAGCCCTGCGGCATAATCCAGGACAGAGTTGGCGTATGTGTGAATGTTTGTTTGGGAGTCCATGGTGGCGTCAGAAGCAAACACATTCCAGTCAGTGTGCTGGAACAGTTGTTGTAGAGTGGAGTCTGCATCTTCCATCCAGACCTTAACGGCTTTTGTTGTTGGTTTCACACGTTTAATGACTGGAGTGTACTTAGGCTTTCTCCTGCCTCATGTCAAAGAGAGGTGGTCGGACTGACCAAGGTGGGGGAGGGGTATGACTTTGTAGGCACCAGGCACATTAGTATAAACATGGTCCAAGGTTTTATTGTCTCTAGTGAAGCATGAGATGTTTTGGTGAAATTTAGGTTGAACAGTTTTTAGGTTGCAATGGTTAAAGTCCCCAGTGACAATAAAAGCCCCATCTGGGTGTTGAGTCTGAAGCTTGCCGTCTCAGCTCTGCCGTCCTGTCCGCCCTGAAGACAGAACAGCCTTCTAGTTCAACCACGGAGGTTGGGATGTCTTTGTTAAGCCAAGTTTCAGTGAAAAACATGATGTTACAGTCCATAAGTCTTTTCTGTGTGAGGGTCCAGATCTTAAGTTCGTCCAGCTTGTTCAACAAAGAATGCACGTTGGCAAGAAATATGCTGGGGAGTGCAGTTCGGTGCGGGTTGAGCCTTAACCTAGCTTGCACTTCACCACGCTTACCCCGACACTGTTTGCGGTCACATCGCCGGTGGCGAGCATACCCGGTTGGGATGAGTTGTTCATCAGGTCGCGGCTGTCTGATCAACTCCCGGGGTAGGTGGTCGAAGTTGAATGGGTCATCCAAAACAAAGATCTTGCAGCTTTTATGAATATCCAATAGTGTATATCTGTCGTAGGTACAGTTCGCTCGAATGTTTCGAGTGAGAACAAGTAGAATAGCCAGGTAAATGAACGTTAGATTGCAAAAGCTGGAGAGACGTCGAGCCTCGCGTTGTGCACGCGCCACCATTATCTCTTAATTGTATATCTGTGAAGAAACAGAATTTGCCTGGGATGGCAATCGTATCCGTTCAGTATGTTCACATAAATAATAACAAAAACAAAAAATTAACCAACCATTTCACAAAGTAAGACAGTACCTTACCTAACAGTTGAGCTGCTGTCTTATGTCATAAAAGCTATTTTATCAGTCCACATCCTGCTCTCGACCCTAAAGGCCATCTGCCTTTGAAGATTGCTACTGTAGAGGGCTATTTAAAGACTAACTCAACAGGAATAGGAAATCTAACAGGTGACTGAAACACAGCAAGTCTAATTGCAGTATGTTGGTGATTCGTAGTGTAGTATTTGTGTAGTGTAGCATTATTTAACAATTTTGACATTTGACACCTGGAAAGTTCAAATTTAAAATGGAGTAAAAACTTCACTAGGTAAAATTAATGTAACCTCTCAGTCTAGAAAAACTGGGAAGAGGAAGCTTCTGGTGTTATTTTATTGAGCTACCATAAAGAGTGTCCTCACATGTGAGGAAAGATGCGAGGGAGGGTCCTACCACTGTCAAGATCAGAGTAAAGAAATCAAATCAGGACACACAAGACAATCTTGTGGAGTTATTCCACATCTTCTTCATACATTCAAAAGACATACACTCATCATAAATCAACAGTACTCCTACTGCAGAAGGTTGAAAAAGAACCTGTCAAAAGAGGAGGCAGTGATCCACATAGACTTCTCTGAAAACTACACATGCAAATACAGCTCAGAGGTTCAAGCTGTTGTCCACTTTGGTTCCTCACACATACATGCTAACTCTGCACACTGGTATTTTGTACATAGGTGGTGAAAAAGAGCCCATCTGTTTTAGCAGTGTCACGCTGCAAACAAAAAAAAGCCCCCCAGCTATATGGGAACATATGAATCCGGTGCTGAATTATCTACAAGCCACATACCCACATGTATCTGTTCTACACTTTCGGAGTGATGGACCGTGTACCGTGTAAATTTCTTCCTTTTCAGCACAGAGCTCGCAAGACGAGGTCTGGAAGGAGGAAGATGGAACTTTTTTGAGATAAGCCATGACAAGGGGGCCCCTGACGGTTATGGGGGAACCTTGAAACGAACAGCGGACAGGCTGGTGACCAACAGCCGTGACATACCCAAAGCCCATACGCTATATAAGGCCATCACAGAAACATCTACAACTGTTAAGTTGTTTTATGTAGCATTCGAAGCAGTAGAGCATCTTTATGAAGAACCTGGATCAATGCAGAATCCTATTCTCCATCAGGACAAAATTAATGGAAGGTGGTCCTAAAGGAGTCTGCTGTAGAGAGCTGTAGACAAACTGTATATCAACAGCAACCATGATACACTCCCTGGCTCTACTAAAGTTTAGTATCCATTTATCTCTAGTTCATTTCCTTTATAAGCTGAATCAAGTCAAGTCTTAGTTGCCAGTGTGTCTGTCCTGTTTTGTTACAATCAGTCAGCTTACTCGCACTCAACTAGTGCTGGCAAAATCGAAGCTTTATGAAGCACTGAACCACTTTGAGACAACGGGCCTGAAAATGACACACTGCTTCAAAGCATTTGATACAGTCAGAAGAGTGACATCTGCTGGCTGTCTTTGAGACCTGCATCTGAGTGGACGTCCTGACAAAGCCTCATTGCTTCATGCTGTAGTGGATTGGCCACAGCCTCCTGAGCATAGCTTTTAATTCCCAAATGCCAATGTTTTAAAACAAGGCTCTAGGAGTGTGGATAAGGCGAGGAGTCAGATAGTTCCCACGTTGCATCTTGTAAACAGGAAGTGTTACAAGTGTGACGAATTGCTGTAGCATTTTTCAGTCCTGTAGCCTTCACTCCCAGCTTGTGTTGAATCATTTTAATCATTGGTATTACTTTGGATGCTGACACCGTTTTTTTAGCTGACAACTCTGTGGTGGCCAGATTAAATGGTGCAAGCACTTCCAAACATTCACTGATTGTGTCATAGTCAGTAAATGAGAGGGGAGATACGTCTGTTGTCAAGGATGCCACTGCCACACCTACAGGTTCATATTGTTCATAGAGTCTTTGCAACATAAAATATGTGGAATTCCATCTTGTTTCAACTTCTTGTATGAGCTTATGTGGTGGCTTCTATAGTTGATTTTGAGCTTCTGTACATTTTTCTTTTGCTTTTACACTGGTTTTTAAAAAGGTCACAATTCTTTGAGCTCTTGTTCTAATATCAGTTAGTGCAGGAGTTTGTTCCAGTGCCTTTTTCACAAGTTTAAAACTATGTGCGAAACATGGTACATTAAGAGGTTTAACACAAAGAATGATATTAGATGCATTATCTGTAATTAAGCAGTGAACTTTGTCTCAAGCCCCATTGATTCAGTTGCAGCTCCATGGCATCTCTGAAGTTCTCTGCTGTGTGCGAGTGTCTAAAATGTCCCACACCAAGCAAGACACTTTGCTAGCTCCACATTGGAATTAATAAAGTGGCAAGTGACCCCAAGATATGCATCCATGTTAATGGATGTCCACATGTCTGCAGTCACACTGACTACTTCAGCTTTCCCCACCTCTTCCACTGACTCTTTTATTTTGGTCTGTCGAGAAGGCAGGACATATGTGGGGTCAAGCTTCTGTACAAAGGCCCTGAAACCTTTGTCCTCCACCACTTTAAAAGGCTGTGCATCAAGTAAAACCATATCAACCAGTGCCTCATCCCACTCAGCTTGCTGGAATTGTAAAGAAGTTGTTCATAATGTATAATGCATAATTTTGTTAATGTGCGTGTTTCTATCTAAATAAATCATGTGAGGCGTACCTTGTCGGGATCCCACTCCATCAGCTGCAGTAGCTGCAGAAGCTACTGCTACTTTATTAGGTGTGGTCTCTGGGTGTTTGGAGCACAGGTGTTGCAGCACTGAAGACATGTTGCTGCTGTATGTCAGCTCCTGAGCACAAATCAGGCACTTGACCTTTTTGGGGTAAATCAGATCAAAGTGCTCCCAGGCATATGATCATGCTCTTTGTGGCACTGGCTCTTTCTCCAAATCCCTTCCTCACTACCTCATTCACTCACTGGCTCACTCAGTCATTCACCTTTCACTTTCAGTTTCTCACACAACTTTCAGTCCCTCAACTGACTTACCCATCTATTACTAAACCTACTCTATTTCTATGTCTGTGTGGTGTGTGAATAAGTGTGTGTGTGTGTGTGTGTGTGTATGTGTTATTCAGTGTTTGTAGCTAAACTAATTATACCTAAACCTAAATGTAAACTAACACTCTCCCTGACTACAATTCAAATGGCAAATGGCACTAATAATAATGTGTTTTTCCAAGCTCTCCGTCTGGCCACTGCAGGGTTGCCCCACGGAGTTTGGTTGATGTGAGATGGTCAGCTGGAGGTTCAATTCAATTAAATTTTATTTGTATAGCGCCAAATCACAACACAATCATCTCAAGGCACAAAAAACAAAAAAAAAAAAACCCAACAAATCCCTTATGAGCAAGCACTTGGTGACAGTAGAGAGGAAAAAACTCCCTTTAAGAGAAGAAAAAACCTCCAGCCGAACCAGGCTCAGTTTGGGCAGCCATCTGCCTCTACCGGTTGGGGTGAGTGGATAGAGGAGAGAGAAAAGAACAGCAACAATAAACAACAAATATACACTGCAGGTTGGTGGGGCCAGTAACTGCACAGCAGCAATATACAGCTCCAGGACTAGGAACACCTGCAGAAGGTACAGAGAGAGAGAGAGAGAGAGAGGGAGAGAGCACAAACTAGGGGAGAGAGAGAGCACAAGGTGACATTCAATGGTGAGCTGTTTGCTACAGAACAGCCACACTCAGGGAGGAGGTCTTTAGGTCTCTCCTCCATGTGGACATTAAAAGCAGTCTCTACCTCATTGTTATGTAGGTGCTCTCTTTCTGAGAGTCTTTCTCCTCAAAGAGAAGGTCTCAAGGAGTCTGCCGATCTGGAAAACTCTCTGGGTGTGTCTGTCTGTGTACTGTCTTTTGTGTCTTGCCACGCTCGGGGTGGAATCCATTTGGTTAGGCCACGAGGTTCTCCATCCTTGCTGGTGATTGGTTCATAGTCCCCTGACTGTGATGGTGCAGTCTCACTGGTCTGTGTGATGTGAGAGACTAATTTTTACTTTAAGTGTTAAGTTTTTAAAAATGTTTTCTAAAACGGGAACAATCATTTCTTTTTCCACTGAGCAAAGTGACAAATTTAGCAACTAAGCAGAGTCAATAGTTCAGCAACAACATAAATGAAAGTCAATAAAACATCACATAGGCATATAGATTAACCACAAGCATGAATGACAGATAAACAATAGCAGTTTCTATATCATACCATAGTCTGACAGTGGTTGGGGGTGGGTGTTTGGGGCCTTGGTGCTTTGAGATCCGTGTGGGTGGTGTTGGAGTCCTGATAGGTTTGGCAGGAGTATAAACCCAACAGTAGCCTCTGGGGGTGGGAGGTTGTGGTGGCTTGTTGCTCAGAATATTTGTTATCTCGGTGACTTGATTGCTTGTTTTGAGTGACTTGTTTACTGTGGCTGTGTTGATGAATGTTGATGAATTGATGAATCTAATTATAGAGGCTTTCAAGTGGTTTAAGTGTGGTTTGGTAGGTTCAAGACCAGACAGTAGCTCCATAAGACAGATGAGAGAGAATCACTGAATTTATAAACATTTGTGCACATTAAATTTCTTATTATTTTAAAGAAGTTAATGTCACACATCCTTTTTATTTTGCTTTTTAAATTTAATTGGGAATCTAAAATAATTCCCAAAGTTTCTGTCACAACTCAAAGAACTAATTTTCAGTTCACATTTGAGGGTTTAGTCTCCATGATTTCTGTGGAGTCTCCATACCTTGCAAAGGCAATATAAATGTGATCTGATATTGCTATGTTATGATACTCGATATCTTTAGCAAAGGTTACCAACCAGTTGTATGTCGATAAGAATTCAATTAAATTTTATTTGTATAGCACCAAATCACAATATAATCATCTCAAGGCACTTTACAAAAAACAAAAAAACCCAACAAATCCCTTATGAGCAAGTCATGAAAGATCGGAATAGTGAGAGGATTTCTTGTAACATCATGGCAAGAAAGTCTCTGGGTTTTGGTCCTTCTTTCCTCTCTAGAATCCCAATATTTATGATGTGTCTTTGTGATCTCCCATCCGAGTCATAGCACTTCTGATTGAGCTTAACTTTTGATTTAAGGCTAGCCACTTGTTGCTGCAACATGCTAATGCTATCAGAGTGGGAAGTAGCTGCCTTTTCTATTTCTTTAACAGTGACGAGGATGTTGCTTCAACATTAGTGGGTGTGTCCGCTAATGGGGCAGTTGTGGCCTAAGGGAGTTGGACTTGTAACCTGAAAGTCATGGGTTTGAGTCTCAGGCCTGGCAGGAATTGTCGGTGGGCAGAGTGAATAGCCAGTGCCCTGTTCACCCCCAATACCATGACTGAGGTGAGACCCTTGAGCAAGGCACTGGACCCCCAACTGCTCCCTGGGTGCCGCAGCGTTGGCTGCCCACTGCTCCGGGTGTGTGTGCACGGTGTGTTTGTGTGTTCACTGCTGTGTGTGTGCACTTGGGTGGTAAAGGAATTTCCCCATTGTGGGACTAATAAGGGTGTTATGTTAAGTTAAGAAATGGCCATATGTAGATAATTTTTTGTTGTGGCAATTTTCTCTCTTAGATCATTCTATACTTGCTTGATACGATTGTTCATAGTGGTGCAAATGTCGTTCTTAAGCTGGGATATTTCACCTCTGTGCCATAATGGCTGCATGGCTCGGATGGACGGATCTTCTTCTTCACCACATGGCTCGTCTGGCACTTCATATTCAGGCGAGTGCAGTGCTTGGTCTTGGCCTTGCTCACACAATTCATTTTTATTAGGTTTTGTCCTCTTCATGTTGAGATATTGACTCAACTGTGAAGTCAATGGAGGAAATACACAGCTCTTGCTTGCTCTCAAAAGACTCATGAACATCATGAAGGATCCATCACACCCTAGTCACTCTGTCTTTGCTCCTACCATCAGGAAGGAGGTACAGAACAATTAAAACAAGGACAAACAAACTGATCACAGTTAATCCTTAAATGTTAACTTTTCAATACACAACTATGCAATACTGTGTTTTGGACTGTATGCAATATCTCTGGGATCTGTGCAACTGTCACTTCTGGAGAAACGTAGTGGCCTGAGTGCTCTGACAGAGCAATTTGAAGACGTGTCCTACTCCTTCATTACTCAATAGTGCCCCATCCACAGCCTAGATATAGCAAGGAGTAGCCTATTTTGTTTTTATTTGTCACAGGTTGATATGCAGCATATTTTATTGGATGAGCAGGTTTGACCCCACGTGTGATAAGTGATTGGGTGCACCTGTGTTCAATCTAGCTGAGCCCAGGCCTACATGGCGCCATCTGGGCTCACCCATTGGGCCCATCCATTGTCACGGTAGGTGAGCACTCTACTGAGACTGCAGTTATTTTGAAATTTTATGATTATTATTATCTTTGATAATTTGTTTATAATCAAACTTACCCTTACCTATGCACAATAGTAATTAGTTTCTTTCACTTAATTTTTTAAAGATGTTATACAACAGTTGAGACACTGTACATCATCAGCAATTGCCATCTTTTCAAAATAATCCCAGAGTGTTAATGTTAGTTACTAGTGAACCAGGCACATTGGCCAAATGGAAAAAAGTTAGTAGAATGTCCCTCTCTACAGAGGCCTGGAAAGTGGTGTTGAAGCCCATCAAGCAGGATTTAAATCTTAACCATGTCTGTTATTTTCCTTGCATCTTAGTCCTTACCCCTGAAGAATAAAATAAAATAAAACACTCCTGAAAAGGCAACAACAGCTCCTTTGTTGCAGAACCTGATGATGCCATCAAACTTTTTTTTTTTTTTGCTGATCTACATCAGATACTGTATGTACAGACATTATCACATAGACAGTTACATGCCTCTCTGTCAATCTCCCTGTCTGTCTGTTACATGCACGCACACACACACACACACACACACACGCACACACACACACACACACGCACACACACACACGCACAGAAACACAGACACAATGTAGTGGGTGAGGTCTGGGTGTGACTGCCTTCATCAGGAATGTGGTCATGTGTGTTTTGAGCTCTCCACATAGTTTCACCCAAGCTGATCAGTACATTTTGCCTGAAAAAGAGAGAGACACCAATCTAGACCTAAGAATGGAAAAAAGGAACAGAAGAATAGAGAAGAACTATTGTGTGGACAGATGAAGCAAACATAAGAATTTGCCAAATTTCAGGAAATCCCTGTCTGAATAAAGGGTTTGGTGACTTTTCTTTCTGTATTTATCTGTCAAGGAAAAAAGTGGAATATAACTCTGTTTGAATATTTTGAACTCCAGGTTTTCTGAACGTGCCACAGCCTCATGTAAGTTTCTTTTTTTAATGTGTTTTTGTTGCTGTGTTTTATATTTAAAAAGTTAAATCTATGTCTTTGAAGTTGAAGTTTTATTTCAGTGTCACTCAATTTATTTCTTTTTTTCCCCTTGTCTATCCATTTTTTGGATTATATCAAATGTAAAAGGACACTGGCAGAAGAAATCAAGAGTCATCAGAAATAGCCAGCTCTTACAATGTTGGAATGACATTGGATTTTGTGCTACAGTATGATGTTTATCTGACACCAGACTGATACTAGAAAAACTCCTTAAGCTGAACATGATGTCTCACTGCATCACATAGAAGTGGATCCCAAAGGTAAGAAGCCCATGGTGATCCAAACACTTTATGTAGAGAATCATGGCATGAACATCTGTAGTCTTTGCCAGCCAGTATTGTACAACTAGAGTCCAAATTCTCACAACACGCCCCTTTACAACAAACAAAATAGGGTTTTTTTTTTAAATTTTGCTTAATTTTGGTAACACTTAGTATGACTTGTGATTTACAGTCTGTCAAAAATGGAGTGTCACTGCACTTTTTTGAGAAAAGGAAAAATAAATGCTAATGTTTTTGTAAACAGTGGGTACCTATGGAGTCCAGTAGTTACAAAAAGACGAAGTGTGGGAGAAATTGTAACACTGATATTCTACTGCACTACTACACACTTAATTTAATTTAATTTCACAATTATATATGCTACCAAAATAACAAAAATAGGTATTTTGTGGTCTTCATTGTTTTATTGTAGCAATATCATGGCCATAAAAGCTGGTCGTTGTTCTCCTCGATAACAACTATCTCTATGTCTGTATATCAGTTCTTATCATTCGGACACCAAATGTAATGCTGAGGCTACCTCATCTAAGGACCACAAAAAAAAAAAAAAAATTGATTTTAATAATGCATTTCAAAAAATAGTAATTACTGTGTACTTTTATGAATGAATGATGTACCAGCAAAAAAGTTACAGATTCCTACTGGTGCTTAAAGTTACATGCTGTGGTATCAGAGTATAGCAACTGGCCAGTAAAGGGAACTTCCATTCCAGGCCACTGTAGGTGTGCTTTAGCTGACCAGTTTACATTCTTTGAACTGACTACAGTGTAGGTGCTGTTCCATAATGGATGAAATAAAATGCACATGTTAAAACTATTTTTGAAATATAATAGTATAAAAATCTCACAGCAAGTGTTCTGGCTTAGAGCCCATGACTGAGTCTTTTTGTGTGGAGTTTGTATGTTCTCCCCATGTCTGTATGAGTTTTATCCTGGTACTCTGTTTTTTTCCCACAGTCCAAAGACACGCAGTTTGGCGTTGGGCTAAGTGGTGACTCTAAATTGCCCATGGGTTTGATGTTGAGTGTTTGTCTGTCTCTATGTATCAGCCCCTTGATACACTGGTGAGGACTGTCCAGGATGTACCCTCATCATTCTGATGCTCAGTTTGAACTTGAAGCAAGTGGTCTTGACCCCTTACCATGTGATTGGCTGATTAGCTATTTGTGTACATAATAAAGTGGCTGGTGAGTGTATATGATAACAACAAATTCTCTATTTAGGGCAACTGTATGAAGTTCAAATAAAATGTACATAGTCTTGCTGTGGCAGTTAATACTTCTGATCTGAGGTCTTAGATTGTTTGAGGTCTTTGGGTTGTTATCAGCCGAGTTCCATGTGACACCTAAAATTACATCATTACGTTTAAGTGAAACGAAAGATTTGGAGCTAAAAAGTCTGTTATGAAAGTGGTCACAAGGTTGTTAGAATGAACTGTTCCATCCACTAAGCAGCATAAAATTTGAAATTCTTTGGTTCATAATTGGACATATGATTGAGTCATTTGACCGTCAAAAGGAATGCAAACACAGTAACCATTTAAATACTTCTAATCAATAATTATATGAAACTAAGAGGCAGCTAGGTAGGAGCAAGCTGATAACCTGTTTCATGATGTTGTTTATCCATGATGATCCATGTGAGAAAGCCATCTTAAATTGAACTTGTGAGAGAAGCCCCTAGTTAGGCTAGTTTAGCTTTGAACCAGTGCTCTAATCAGTCTGACATTCTGAAACATAGCTTTGTGAAATGTGTCACATTTTGACATGAACAGAGTATTCCAGTCAACATATACACTTTTAAATTTTAAATTACTTAAATAAAAAGTGGGCACAGACAGCCACTGGTTCATCTGCCATGAGAATACAAGAAGGACAGACAGAGGCTGCTGACAGAACAATTTCATGTACTTCATATACAATAAATGACCGGGCTGGGGTCCTTTGTGACAAATTATTCAAATGCCCTGTCATGTTTTACACATAGCAGTCTGTATGCTGCAAAGAGAAGTCACATTTTTCAGATGTGGTCTGAACCCATGATGATACAAGCAGAGCACTGCAACAAAGCGAAGTCAGAAGCTAGGATGGCTTGGAATTTGTTGACTAACACCAGCCTGAGAAGCACAGACTCACTCTGGGTTTCACATAGTGTCAGTATTCTTCAGTGTATTAACATACATATAAAATGAAGAGTTCTGATTTCAATCAGTTTACATTTGAAATCAGAACTTTTTTTAAAAAAAAAAAATTTTTTGTAAAAAAAAATTATTTTGATTGTTATATCAAAGTCTTGCTCTTAAATCAGTTTTATTTGACTGCAGAAAAAAGACATACAGTAAAATAACCTCCACAGTCAACATAGCAGAGTATTTAGTCAGTTAGTGAAGACCAAGCTAGAGATAAATGCAGGGTGAACACTGGGATCAGTGATCTGTCCCCTCACATCAGCCAGGCCAAATCATCGACTCTGTACACACAGTATTTACAGAAATAAATATAATTGAATTGAACTGAATTCAGTTCAATTCAGTTTTATTTGTATATTGCCAAATCACAATACAATCATCTCAATGCACTTTCAAAAAAACCCAACAAATCCCTTTTGAGCAAGCACTTGGCGACAGAGGAGAGGAAAAACTCCCTTTGACGGAAGAAAAAAACTCCAGCAGACCTGGGCGAATGTGCATTGGGCAGTGTTTTTTGTAAAATGCTTTCTTGTATATGTCCATATACCTCTCATGCACTATTACCGTTGAGCGAAACAGACATCCAATGAATGAATGAAACTCACTGTGCTAACCTTTTCTATATCATACCAGAAAAACACGTCTATATAATTTCATTAGTTCCACTGTTTGTGCAGCATATTTAGTGTTGAGCTACACATGTTTGAGCTAATGTTATCTAAATGAAAAAAAACTAATAAAAAAACTAATTCCATCCTCCAATTAAGTATCTTTTTTTAAATAGTTCCTTGTACTTCTGCTGTGATTTTCTCTTAGTTTCAGTTTTCCTTTCTGAGAACCTGATATTAGGTGATAAGCCATTATAATGTTTGTTTGAGGTGTGGAATGCAACAGACCAAACCATTTTTTGCTTATAGGAAAGGAAAGTAAAATTGTTTTTGACCACCACAACATAGCAAAACAAAATAAGATTTTATGTTATTCACAGCTTGTAGGCCATGCAAAGTTTTTCACAAATACATATTTTTACCAAAGGTTCTAACAACTTGAAAATACACAGCCTTTTTGTTGAGATTTGGGGTTGATAAAAAATATGTCTATCATATTTGCATTAGATGGAATGACACATAAAAACATGAATGTGTAATATACACTGGCTGGCCCCAAGTATTTAAATAAGCAAAGACTTCAGAGGCTTGACTGGATAATTACATACTAATATGTTTCATCTGGCAACAATTCTCTTAATACTAAATGAGCAGCTTATTTCTCAAACTACCATGTTAAAATACATATTCCATGGATGTGGAAAAGATGTTACTATGGTTCAGAAGGGTGAAATTATGGGCATGTTTTTTGTTTCAAGTCAACAAAGGCAACTAAGAAAATTGGTGAAAATACTGGAACTAGTACAGCCAGCTGTTCAAGAAGTATGCACAAGTGAACAGTTCAGCATACAAGAGTTTCATTCTAATGTTAATACTTTAAAACTCTACACCTCTATCTAGTTAAGCATCACCTTTCACTGGGATTTACTGTAGTTGCTTTGTACAGTGTCTTCCTGTTATGTTAGGCATGCCAACTGTACAGATAGGCAGAAGGAGACACACCCATAACAGCCCTGCCACTCCTGATTCACCTGTCAGCCGAGTCTGGCCTAACATTAACCTCTTCCAGTAACTTTACTTGGTGACAGTGGAGCAGGTCATGAATCAACATTCACTGACACAGACATCAATGTCAGAAGCAGGAAACATGCAGATCTAACAACTACGTATATCAAAACTACAATGATGATAGTCAGTGGATTATGGCACTAACTTGTTAAAGGGTAAGAACTGCATGTTATGCACATTTACCTCCTTCAGACAGGTTGGTGACTATATGAAATATTTAGTTAATATAAACTAAATATTCAGTATACTTATTATTTTTGTTTTATAAAGTTGTTAATTAGTTGTTAATCTGCAAACCTTGTTGAGTAAGATTGCAGATTATTAAGCAATAATAAGGTTTGTGCTCCTAAATGTCTTTCTGTCTGTACAATTGTCTTGTGAAATTAATTCTTGGTTTCATTTGAAGCTTACGTAATATTTAAAATGAGGCTTCTGAGTTTCTGGCTGAAAAAAACAGCATAAAAGTTATAATTTGTGGGGTTATCTAGGAAATTTAAATATGACAGCATGACATTAAAAAACCTACCATTAGCTAGATACAGTATAACAAGTTATCTTTAGTGTCCTAATCCCATACTACATTCCAATTTAACCAGCTTTGTTTTGTGTATGATTTTATGAATGAGATGCCTTATTACAAGAGTGAGTGTTTCAGGAAAACTATTTCTGGTGACAGTTTAAGAGTGATACAGGGCTCTATTTTACTGCCAGTGCAAAACCAGCGGATTTTTTTTGGACATTATTATGGTTGGTATTTTCCTGCAATGTCAGGGATTTAAGGTAAAATTGAAAATTGTGGTTAAGTTATACAGTGTTATAAGAACATTACTTACATTTCTACATTTTTAAGAACATTCAGGAAGCGATAAATTAATTTTTAGTAAATTATTAAAATAATAAAAATAATTAGTTTGAAACAGGAAGTGACATCTACATGCATGGCAGCCCATGCTACGTCATAATTGGCAACTGAAAAAAAGTAGTGGCTAAGTGTCTGAAACTGTTAGCTAATTAGTACACTATGTAGTCCACTATATAGTGCTGCACTATATAGTGACTGAGAGGTTAGGTACTAGGGTGGACATTCGGACACAGCCAAGGAAACCACATGACAAAGCCCAAGATACAAAGCAACAACAGGCAACAAGGTGCCAAAATCCAAAGTATAAGACAAGATCAGAACACAGTAACAAAACAAACCCACCAAGTCAGAGAGGAGCAACTGAGACTTAAATACACAAAACTAGGACCCAAAAAGAGAAACAGCTGAAACCAATCAGACATTGATTAATAAGGTAAAACTAGCTACATTAAGGGACAAACCAAGAACTGGAAGCACTTCAAAATATGAGCCCCATACAGAAACAACAGAAACAATACATCACATGAAATGAAAACTGGCAGTAGAAGCTTAAAAAACATAGAATAAAATGTCTTCTCAGGATTTAATACATTTTATTTTATTAATATTCCCAAATGTGTTCACAATTTTTTTTTCATGTTTGAGTAGATCATCAACAATGCATTTAAAACCAGTAAAAATAAACAGCTATTCATCACTATTTTTATCTTCATAGGCAAAACCTAAGGTCCCCACTGTAACTATGGAGAAACAGTCCCAAGGCCGTGGCTTGTCCTCTCTATTTTCTTGCTGCTTCAAAAGAAGTGACGAACCAGAGATCATCTACTGTCATGACAGTATAAACACTATGGCTGTGCTGGAGCCCACAATGCCCATGCCCCCCCCTCAGGAACTGGACTATATGTTCACTGGGCTGGTGGTGAGTACAAGACCAGAGTCCTATTCTTGTTCCTATTCTGAAATCAACTCAGTTCAATTCAGTTTCATTTCTATATCACCAAATCATAGCACATAGTTCCGCCCTTACAGTATAAGAAAACCCAACAAATCCCTCATGAGCAAGCACGTGGCAAAAGTAGAGAGGAAAACTGCCTTAAATAGAAGTTAAATGGCTCCAGCAGAACTGGGCTCATTTTAGATGGCCATCAACCTCAACCATTTGTGGTGAGTGGATAGAGAAGAGAGAAAAGAACAGCAACAATAAACAACAAATAGACACTGCAGGTTGGTGGGTCCAGTAACTGCACATCAGCAATATACAGCTCCAGGACCAGGGACACCTGCAGAAGGTACAGAGAGAGAACAGAGAGAGAGGGAGAGAGCACAAACTAGGGGACAGAGAGAGAGCACAAAAAATCTGAAATATGATCTCTCTTGCTAGTTCCTGTCAGGACTCTGGCTGCAGCATTCTGGACTGGCTGTTGACTTTGTATGGAGTAACTGGGACATCCAGATAATAATGGGTTACAGAAATATAGCCTTGAGGTAACAAATGCATGGACTAGTTTTTCTGCATAATTTCCAAATTCATCATAGGGGATTTAAGTTCCTTGAGATGATTTTTATTGTAATTTGGCACTATACAAATAACATTAAATTGAATTCATTTTGGGAAAACTGTAAAGGTGAAAGAAGGCAGTTCTAGAGTTTTGTTTTATGTGTACATATCCTGGTCAAAAATAACTCTAAGGTTTTTCATAGGGGGGCAGCATGGTTAGCACTGTTGCCTCACAGCAAGAAGGTCGTGGGTTTGCAACCCAGCCTTTCTGTGTGGAGTTTGCATGTTCTCCCTGTGCTTGCGTGGGTTTACTCCGGGTACTCCGGTTTCCTCCCACAGTCCAAAAACATGCATGTTAGGTTGATTGGTGACTCTAAATTGCCCATAGGAGTGAGTGTGAGTGTGTGACGTTGTTTGTCTCTGTGTGTCTATATGTGGCCCTGTGATGGACTGGTGACATGTCCAGGGTGTACCCCTGCCTTCCACCCGAAAGAGAGCTGGGATAGGCTCCAGCAGATCACCGTGACCCTGGTTAAGGAATAAGTGGGTATAGAAAATGGATGGATGGATGGATGGTATAGAGTGAAAAGTAATGGTCCTAGCAGAATCCTGTGGAACTTTATTACTAACTTTTGTGTAGTGATGGGCAAGTGAAGCCTCATGAAACACTGAGGCTTTCCTGACAATTGTGCCGAAAAAGATTCAAAGCTTCGAGACTTCAGTGACGGTGGCATCTGGTGGACAACTGAAGCAATAGCAACCCCTAAAGAGCACGACTGAAGCACTGGCACTGTTTCAATCCCATGACAGCAATAAAAGCTCAGACCTCTTGAAATCAAAATGATCCCAAACTTTAGAACATCGCTTATTGGTGGGACTCGCCGTGAAACTTGCCAAAATACTCTCACTCTCACTCTCCAAATCCTGAAGCAGAATGATGCATCTTATATAGCTGGTATGGTACCAAACCACTCAAATCTGTCAAACCTGTCAAGCTGTCATTGCCTCAGAATGCATTGAAACACCATGAGCCAATGACACACACTGAAAGACTATGAGCCAATGAAAAGCTTTGAAACATTTTGAAGCAATGAAGCGCGAAGCGAAACAGTGATGACGTTCGAAGCTTCGAATGTTGTGGTCACAGGTGTCAAATGCAGCATTAAGCTCCAACAAGACATGTATAGAAACTAGTCCATTGTGTGAGGCTAAAAGAAGATTGTCAGTGACTTTTACTAGTGCAGTGTCTGTAGTATGATGTATTGAATATACACTGACCAGGTCAAATAAAGATGAGTCGATTAGTGGCAAGGTGTCTTCAAGCGGTCTAGCTGGGATGAGGTCTAAGAGAAATGTTGATGGTCTAGATGTGAAGCAATTGTTGAAGTTAAGAGAGACTATTGGGTAAGAAGCAGTCTGAACATAAACACGGTTTCCAACATTTGGGTTTGTGGGTAACAGTAACAGTGAATGTTGTACAAAGTGAGGCTGCAGCACTATCAAGAAGAAGATCGTGGTGGACTTTCTATATCTTCAAACATCAATAATTATTCAATGCTTCCTATTTTCCAGTTTTCTTTGTGTACTTTCTGTTTCTGTCTAGGATGAATTGGATCTTACAGAGGAGCACAGAAATGCCATGTTTGCCTTGCCAACAGAGAAAAAATGGCACATCTACTGTAGTAAGAAAATGGTAAGAAACTACTACTTTACCTTATATCCCACTTCAAGTTACAGTTTGTATATATTAGGCTCTTGGGCCTCACATTGATTTGTTGTCTCATATACAGTGGGTACGGAAAGTATTCAGACCCCTTTAAAATTTTCATTCTTTGTGTCATTGCAGACATTTGCCAAAATCAAAAAAGTTCATTTTATTTCTCATTAATGTACACTCAGCACCCCATCTTGACAGAAAAAAACAGAAATGTAGACATTTTTGCAAATTTATTAAAAAAGAAAAACTGAAATATCACATGGTCATAAGTATTCAGACCCTTTGCAGTGACACTCATATTTAACTCACATGCTGTCCATTTCTTCTGATCCTCCTTGAGATGGTTCTGCTCCTTCATTGGAGTCCAGCTGTGTTTAATTAAACTGATTGGACTTGATTAGAAAAGGCACACACCTGTCTATATAAGACCTTACAGCTCACAGTGCATGTCAGAGCAAATGAGAATCATGAGGTCGAAGGAACTGCCCAAGGAGCTCAGAGACAGAATTGTGGCAAGGCACAGATCTGGCCAAGGTTACAAAAGAATTTCTGCAGCACTCAAGGTTCCTAAGAGCACAGTGGCCTCCATAATCCTCAAATGGAAAAAGTTTGGGACGACCAGAACTCTTCCTAGACCTGGCCGTCCAGCCAAACTGAGCAATCGTGGGAGAAGAGCCTTGGTGAGAGAGGTAAAGAAGAACCCAAAGATCACTGTGGCTGAGCTCCAGAGATGCAGTAGGGAGATGGGAGAAAGTTCCACAAAGTCAACTATCACTGCAGCCCTCCACCACTCGGGGCTTTATGGCTTAGTGGCCCGACGGAAGCCTCTCCTCAGTGCAAGACACATGAAAGCCTGCATAGAGTTTGCCAAAAAACACATGAAGGACTCCCAGACTATGAGAAATAAGATTCTCTGGTCTGATGAGACCAAGATTGAACTTTTTGGCGTTAATTCTAAACGGTATGTGTGGAGAAAACCAGGCACTGCTCATCACCTGCCCAATACAATCCCTACAGTGAAACATGGTGGTGGGAGCATCATGTTGTGGGGGTGTTTTTCAGCTGCAGGGACAGGACGACTGGTTGCAATTGAAGGAAAGATGAATGCGGCCAAGTACAGAGATATCCTGGAAGAAAACCTCTTCCAGAGTGCTCAGGACCTCAGACTGGGCCGAAGGTTCACCTTTCAACAGGACAATGACCCTAAGCACACAGCTAAAATAACAAAGGAGTGGCTTCGGAACAACTCTGTGACCGTTCTTGACTGGCCCAGCCAGAGCCCTGACCTAAACCCAATTGAGCATCTCTGGAGAGACCTGAAAATGGCTGTCCACCAACGTTCACCATCCAACCTGACAGAACTGGAGAGGATCTGCAAGGAAGAATGGCAGAGGATCCTCAAATCCAGGTGTGAAAAACTTGTTGCACCATTCCCAAGAAGACTCATGGCTGTACTAGCTCAAAAGGATGCTTCTACTCAATACTGAGCACAGGGTCTGAATACTTATGACCATGTGATATTTCAGATTTTCTTTTTTAACAAATTTGCAAAAATTTCTACATTTCTGTTTTTTTCTGTCAAGATGGGGTGCTGAGTGTACATTAATGAGAAATAAAATGAACTTTTTGATTTTGGCAAATGGCTGCAATGACACAAAGAGTGAAAAATTTAAAGGGGTCTGAATACTTTCCGTACCCACTGTATGAACCTGACCTTGGTGTCTGTATCTGTGTATTTCAGGAGACAGAGGGGAATAAAGGAGCAAACAGCTGGCCAGAGTTTTATATTGACCAGCTAAGATGCATGGCTGCTGTGAGTAACACTAAAGATTTAAATACTCTGTAACTTGTAAATATATGTGTGTGTGTGTGTGTGTGTGTGTGTGTGTGTGTGTGTGTGTGTGTGTGTGTGTGTGTTCCCCAGGTCGAATTTGAAACGTTGAGATATGATTTCTTTCCAGAGGAAGACTCTGCTGCCACTTGTGGATGAGGAAGAGCAGGAAAGGCATAAGATCATAGATAGCCTGAAAACAGCACTGAGAACACAGCCAATGAGGTACAGTTCCAATGTTATTATGTATGGTATTCTAAAAAAGTTCTTTCTCATTGGGGCACAGCCCTCTGGGTTATCGCTGTGGAATTTTTCCTGTTCCTCATGTTGTGGCAAAAAGTAAATAAGCAGAAATTTGCATCTCACTCTATCACACTGAAGACAAAATTATCTACGTTAGTGATGCGTTGATTTTTAACGAATCTTTACAGACTCGAGAACATCTAGTCATCTGGCGTGGAGTGGATTGTTCGCTTTGCGTCGACCACGCATGCGCAATATCACATAAGATTGGTAAACAAAAAAGATTAGCCTTTCAAGTCCTCGGGTTCAAGTCGTCCGTTCATCATGTGACAGCCCCATAGACTAAGGCAATGCACTCTGAGCCAGAGTTTCGAGGTGAAAGGTGAACTAATCTTTTCTGTTGCCATAGTATATAGTATAGTATATAGTATAATCACGTGATGCACAGGAGATTAATCAGTCTCTTGGGTATACAGAAGACAGCATAGCATAGCTTAGTTTAGGATGTTATGTGACAAAAGAACAAACGAATTCAACCCAAAAAATCTGGAGGTGAGGTGATGACGTAACAGACTGCATAGCCTCAAGACACCTGTAAGCTATTACTTATAATATGACCTTGGCTGCATTACAGTTCTTTGAAACGTGATCAATATGTGCATAAGTAGATGTGTTAGGGAATTAACATGTAGCATTTTAATTACATTCTGCTGAAGTGAACGAAATGACTCGTTCATTTTTTTATTCCCCTTCATCTGATGCTTGTGCTGATGCAAGGATTTCCCAAGGGCAGTCCTATGTCACACGTGTCAGTGTTCCCGGATGCCTCTCACAAAGTCATGGGGGTGCTAGGGCCATGAAAGTAGTTATTGGTAGGGCCATGAAAGTGGTTAAGCATGTTGTTCCATTGTTGACAGACCCTCATGTCCTGATTCAGGCAGACAACACAACAACACTTCTTGGAGAAATTCAATGCAGCTATGGACATCATGTCTTTCAAAAGTCCCTCGCCTTCATCTGGACCTGATGGGACACATTCAGATAGGGGAGAACAGATCGCTTTGCAGCATACAGCAATGTGCAATGCACACAGTATTTTTCTCTGCACACAGGACGCTCCCCCTCACGAAATGGATGCATTCGCTCATCGGCTGTGTGTTGAGATGATTCCTGCATGTTTTTTTCCCCCAGTGTCTCTCATCATGCCTCTGTTGGATTGGATTTCGGAGGAACACTTGGAAATGATTCTCATAGCTCCAGAGCAAGCACCAGCATCAAGTTTTCCAGTCCTGCAGTGTCTGCAGAGGAGTTATTGCGGTGTTAGAATAGCCCTTGTGGGTCTCGCTGCTGATCAAGCTTGGGGTTTTATTCCCTGGAGTTGTAACCACCATCCAGGGCTCTTGCGTGGCTTCTAATACAGCCTTGTTTTTTTTTTCCAGTTACTCCTGGAGAGGAATTTGGCTTTTAGCCATTGTCAGGGCCTGAGCAGGGAGAGACAGGATGCCAGGAATTTTTCAAAACAAAGGGGATTTATTCACCCTTAAAAAAAACTTATGCAAATACAGAAATGATCAATTACTAACTAAAGAACTCTAAAAGAGGTCAACACAGTATAACTCAACTCAGGAAAAATATTAACTAAACATCTTAGACGGCAAACTAACAAACCAAAAATGACCCAACCCAAACTGACACACAGGAGTGAGATATATACTGGCTGGCCAAACCAATACACAACACACAGGGGGATAAACACAAGACAACTACTAAATAATTCACAAATAAACTCTAAACAAATAATTTCCAAACTAACTTAATTCTTATTAATAAAGAAAAAAATTGATATAACAAATAATATTCCAAAATAACTATATAAGTCAAATTAAACATCTCCCTTATAGACCTCCCCCTCCTCCTGGGGCAGCCATTGGTATAATCCAATTGGGGCAGACAGTATTTCAACCTCCCCAAGAATTCAGTCCAATCCTTTTCTCCAAATGGCCGACGCCCCAGCATCCACAAAACGGTAAGTAGTTAATTCATGGGATGGCCAAAGCTGAGGCCATCACAGCCATCATTAACACCTATGCTGCGGTTATTTCCTCATGTGATGTTACCCCACGTTTTTTGAGGGGAGTGCACAGACAGTACCCAGCTGCCTCATTCTGTTTGCATGCACCCATAGGGGCTCCTTTTGAGCCCCTGCAGCAAGCCATGCTCAGTTTTTCCTTCTGGAAAAACCTCCCTCTTATTGGCTCTGTTAATGGCAGGAGAATGAGAGATCTCTCGGCTCTATCGTCATCCCCATCTCACCTACAATTTAGGGAAGATTGCAGTGCAGCTATACTGCAACCCTACTCCTACTCACATGCTCAAATGCATCATCAGCTCCTTCAGATCTAGGGTGATCAATCTGGAGGGACTTGTCCCTTTTCCTTATGCTTCTGAGCAATAAGCAGCTTCTCACCCTCTCTGCCCAGTACGTGTGCCCAGTATGAGGGACTTCAAGTTCAAGTTCAAGTTCAAGTTGAGCTTTATTGTCATTCTGCTACATGAGGGGACATACAGTGGAACGAAATGTCGTGCCTCACAGGACCATGGTGCTACGTAAATACAGACATACAACAATGAAGTAAGAACTTTTGACTATAAAATATATAAATGGTTTCCTATACATAAACTAAAAAATACAAACTATTAGACTGTACAAATGCCTCACATAAATATTGTACATGTGCATAGAGAAATACTGTACATGTGAGGGGGGGTGATGAGATGGTCCATGTTTCAGGAGGTAGGGGGTTTGTATGGGGTGTCAGAAGGGGGCGGGGTGATTTGAGTTCAGGGCTCTCACAGCCTGGGGAAAAAAGCTGTTGAGCAGTCTGGCGGAGCGGGCTCTGATGCTCCGGCAACGTCTTTCTGATGGTAGGAGCTGGAAGAGACTGTGGGAGGGATGGGTGGGGTCTTTCACAATACTGTTTGCCTTTCTGGATCATCGTGAAAGGAAAATGTCCAGGATGGAGGGGAGACGGGCACCGATGATCTTTGCGGCAGTGTTCAGTGTCCTCTGGAGGGTCTTTCGGTCAGCTGCGCTACAGTTCCTGTACCAGACAGTGATGCAGCTGGTCAGCACGCTCTCAATGTTTCCCCTGTAGTAAGTGGTGAGGATGGGTGGTGGGAGACTTGCTGGATGGATGGTAGGAGACTTGTCCCTCCTCCTTATGCTTCTGAGTAATAGCCAGCTTCTCAACCTCTCTGCCCAGTACGTGTGCTGGCGGACTACTACTTCTACTACTTCTGTGCCCCAGATCGGGTCAGACTTTAGTGTTTCTGTTTTTCCCGCAGGGTTGTTTTGCCCATTGGGGTGTGACGCATTTCTGGCTATTCTTTTAACCCATAGTGATAGCCCAGAGGGCTGCACTCCACAGGTCCCCCAAACTAGCTGAAGAAAAGTCCAGTTCTGTAACTGTATAATCTGATGCTTACAGTATCGATTCAAAATGTAAGTTGTCTTGATCAGGAATGCAGTGGTTTTAACCCTGCTTAGGACAAACAAAAGTCCAACATGCAGTTCTCCTCGCTGCCACAACTTGTTTGTGGATACATAAATAGAAAGGCACTGCAGAAGATAAAAAATTATAATCTGTTACATCAGAGGAAAAGAATGACGCAGATGACAAACATTTGCATTTGAGTCCCAGTGGAGGATATCATTCCTGACAAGTAATTCCCTCTCAGCCACATTCCTCACTGAAAGGCTCAATATGCAGCTCATTATGCGAGTCTTTGTCTTCACATGATTATTAATGATCAGGCACGCCTTCTTGCATATGTCCTTTCTACAAAAAAGGGCCTTAGAAAAGACACTTTTCTTGTTTTATGAGATATGTTCATGTTAAAATGTGGTTGTCTCATGAGTACAGCATACTCGATTTTTCCCTTATACCAGCATTTTCTTCTACCAAAGTCAGCCCTGCACAGCTGGGAGGGAGCGCAATGCATACTCTCACTTTGGTGAGTAGATACATCTGTAGATGCACTGGGACACATCATCAGTGATGTTTCCTGAGGGAAATATTGCTATTATCTTTACGATCAAAACTGAGTAATTTAAGTTCTTTTCTGCGTTATCAGGAGAAGATGCCACAAAATGCATCGGCGTGTTCGTCAACCCCTGAGGGTTAACAGTCTGGTTGTTTTGGTTCGAACTGTCCTGTAATGCCTGCCTCAGGGCAGAAGTTCAAACATATGGTGTGATTGGGGGGATGAGTCCTTCAGGAAGTGAAAATGTCCTCCAGGACTGGTAGTTGTGTTTTTAAAATTTTCTCTGCAGATCTGATGATTCTCTCAAGGGCCTTTCTATCACCTGCAGAAGTGCTACTGTACCACACAAGAATGCCATGGGTCAGGATGCTTTCCACAGAGCAGTGGTAAAAGGACAGTAGCCAATGTTGTGACAGGTTGATCTTCTTGAAAGCTCTCAGGAAGCAAAGCTGTACTTTCCTGATCAGGCAGTTTGTGTTTTTTGTCCATGTGAGGTCCTCAGACATTTGTGTGCCCAGGAGCCTGAAGGATGACACCCTCTCCACTCTTTCCCCTTTATCTCCAGAGGCTATTGATTGTTCTCTTTCTTTCTAAAGTTGATAATCATTTCCTTGGTTTTCATGGTGTTCAAGGACCACATGATCTGGGAACTTAAGCTGCCTGCCCCTGTCAACTTTCTGCCTGTGCCTCACAAATGAGATTTTCCAATCACTGCGGACATGTTTGTTGGTGGATATTGCATTGGAAATGGCCCCCGCAACTGCCTTCAAGACAATGTTGTGCCACTAACAATAGTGACCCTCAGCAAGAGTAATAGGGCAGCTGCTCAGGAAGCGCTGCTCCCCAGGCACAGAGGACAAGATGTTACCTCACACTTGTCCCACATATGAAGATTTGCTGGACTTGGTAACACATCATTGGATAAGGAACTTGATTTGCTGTGTTTCTGCCTGCCAGATGTCATTCCAGGTCAGCTTCCTACACAGCACTCCCTCCCACCTTGTCCATGCCCTTTGGTACCACATGCTGATCATTCTGTGGGCCTCACTTCCTGAACACCTGCCTGTACCTCCTTCAGAATTGTTGTCTGTTCTTCCGATGGGCCCTGTGATATTGTGGTTGAGGGATATCTCCCAACCCAGCTCGCCCGACTGCCAGAGTGCCCATTAAAGTTTTGTGTTTTAGCCGAGACTCTGCTGGTTCCAGACCTTCTTGAGCCCTCCACTTCCTGTCACACAGTGTCCTGTCCACACCACAATGCCCGCAGCTGCTACTCGGGTGTGACTTGAGTCTTGATAGGCCAGTGCTTCTCTTTTGCAAGAAGCCCTGAAATCCTCCTCCAGGCTGGTGATCGGTAGTTGGAATTTGTTACTTCTGCCATATAGTGGTGAACTACTCAGACTGCATGGCAAGCATCTTCGGAGGTAGTTACTGATCTTTCCCTCCGGGGTCTCCACTGTTGACATGAGCACCTTGTACATCAGTAGTGGCCAGAGGATGCAGGGGAAAATGCCATGTTGGTATGCATCCATGCAGATAACCAAGCTTCAGTTTTTCCACAGCTGTACGGACTGATGCTTTATTCCTTTGTTTGGCCGGTCAAACACCTTGCCTAAGCTGGTGACTTGTTTCTCATTAATTGTTTGTATTGCTGTGCCGTCCACAGAAAAATGGAACTTGTCCACAGTCTTACCTCTCTTCAAGGCCACTGACCGGGACTTTGATGGTTTAAAGCTCATCCTTGCCCAGGACACAAGCTTTACCAGACCGTGGAGGATATACCTGACACCAGCAACTGATGTAGTGGTGACTGTCAGGTCATTCATAAATACTCTTAATGGGGGACTGCCTAACTCCAGACTTGGCCTTGGCTGCCTTTTCCAGCTGGTGGCAATTGGATGTCGTGTTCCCTGTTGTAACTCTAAGCCTGAAATTGCCATAGTAGTTCAGGACACGATTTTTAGTCTTGCCTGGTACATGAAGTCATTCAAGGGTGGTCTCAACCAGCTTATGGGGGATGGAGCCATATATGTTAGCGAGATCCAGGCACAGGACTACCAGGTCTCCATTCCCTTCTCAAACTTCTCTTATCAGTGGAGTGACCACTCCAATATATTCAAGGCACCCTTGCACCCTAGGAATACCCACCTTCTGAACTGATTTGTCAATGTACTTGTTAACCTTTCAAATATCACTGTGATTGATGTTGCTTTGTCTGATAATTTTTGTCTTTTTTGATTTGTCCATCATTTAAAAAGATGCAGCTAGACCTACATTTGTTCAAAAATACATATTAATCATAACACCAGGACACTGTTTATGAAGATGATTAGGTTTAAAAATGCCTAATTTATTCATTTTATATATTTATTTTCTGAGATACAGAATTTTGGGTTTTCCTTAGCTGTAAGTTATAATAATCAAAATTAAAAGCAATAAACACTTGAAATATATCAGTCTGTGTGTAATGAATCTATATAATGAGTTTCACTGTTTGAATTGAATTACTGAAATTAATCAACTTTTTCATGATGCACCTGTATATACACACTAAAATGCATATATGTATGTGTATATACAGTATATCTATATATATATATATATATATAGATATACAGATATAGATATATAGCCTGTGTGTGTGTGTGTGTGTGTGTGTGTGTGTGTTTTGCTCTGTACACATGTACAAACTGCCAAAAGTCAGTTTTCTATCAATAGCTTAAGTTTTATATATTTAGGATTTATTATGTGCACAGTCTCAAAGGGAAAATAAAAAAAAATCCTGTCTTGAAGTACAGCATTGTTCACCTCTGCCATACCTTCCCTATTGTATATGTGTGTTACTGTAGAAAAAAGTGGAATGTCATTAATCCAAGGAAATACATTATATTGAAATATTATCAAGCTAATTAAATGTGTTAAATACACATACAAAACATATCTACATTTGCAGTTTAGTAGTAAAGTAGCGCAAGATCCACACACAATAATCACAGTTTACAGCAAACACTGACCACAGGGCTTTTTTTTACTTCAATCTCTAAGTAAACATTCATTATAGTATGGACTACAGTATGGTCTGTGCATACATAGGGTGTTGTATGTGTGAGTGTAAGCTGAGCACCACCTACAGACATCATAGTCTAACACATGCTGTGCCGCGGTACAAATGACAAACATGCCAGTAAAAATGATAACTTACCGCAGCAGAAAGTGACACTTTGAATTGCTGCTACTGTATATGGGTAACACTGATGTGAGAAGTTTACTTGGTTAAGTCAGAGGTTGGCCCATCCCAGGGGGGTATAGACAATTTTCTTTTCAGTGTGGTAGCATGAGTAATTAGATAATACACGTGCAGATAGCCCAGAGAGCTGTGTCCAATTCACAGAATCTTGGGTTACTATATGTAACCAGTGTTTCCAAAATATCAACCTTAACCTAACACTCTGATTGACCTCCCTCAGGTTTGTGACAAGATTCACTGATTTGGATGGCCTGTCTTGTATCTTGAATTTCCTTAAGTCAATGGATTATGAGACCACAGAGTCACAGATCCATACCTCACTGATTGGCTGTATCAAAGCTTTGATGAACAACTCTCAGGGCAGAGCTCATGTCCTAGGCCACTGTGAGAGCATTAACATCATCACACAAAGTCTGGCCAGTGAAAACATCAAAACCAAGGTACATAGTTGGAGCACAAACATGTAATATCCAATAACAGTCTTTTTCTTCTCCTTTCGACTGCTCCCTTCAGGGGTCGCCATAGCAAATCATCTGCCTCCATTTAACCCTATCCTCTGTATCCTCCTCACCCACACCAATTATCCTCATGTCCTCCTTCACTACATCCAAGAACCTCCTCTTTGGTCTTCCTCTAGGCCTCCTTCCTGGCAGCTCTAACCTCAGCATCCTTTACCAATATATTCACTGTCCCTCCTCTGAACATGTCCAAACCATCTCAATCTGGCTTCCCTGGCTTTTTCTCCAAAACATCTAACATGAGCTGTCTCTCTGATGGACTCATTCCTGATCCTATCCATCCTCGTCACTCCCAGAGAGAACCTCAACATCTTCAGCTCTGCTACCTCCAGCTCGGCCTCCTGTCTTTTTCTCAGTGCTACTGTCTCTAAACCATACAGCATTGCCGGTCTCACCACTGTCTTGTACACCTGTCCTTTCATTCTTGCTGACACTCTTTTGTCACACATCACACCTGACACCCGTTCCAACCTACTTGCACACGTCTCTTCACCTCTTTTCCACACTCTCCGTTGTTCTGGACTGTTGACCCTAGGTACTTAAAATCCTTGACCTTCTTCACCTCTACTCCCTGTAACCTCACCGTTCTACTTGAGTCCCTCTCATTTATACACATGTACTCTGTTTTACTGCGGCTTAGCTTCATTTTTCTCCTTTCCAGAGCAAACCTCCACCTCTCTAGATTTTCCTCCACCTGCTCCCTGCTCTCACTACAGATGACAATGTCATCTGATCCAATAACTCTTTCTCTAAAATCATCAAAGCAAGGATTAGGAGGATGGTGGCAAATACTAATACTACTTTATCTACCGATTGTACTACTGCAGTTATTCACTTGGGATAACTACTACTCAGTTATTCAGGTGGGATAGCAGGGTCAGGTCAGGTGGATCAGCATAACTCCATTTCTGCTTCATTTCTGCAATGACAGCTACTTGATCCTTTCCCATGCAGTTGCATGTTTATGAAGAAAAATACACATATTGTCATTTAGGATTTGCCTAGTACTACTAGCACTGCTACTATTTTCAACACAACCACAATAACCAACCACAATAATATTAATAACAGTAATAATCAAATACAGCTACAACAATTGGTTGACCAATCAAATAGTCAATCGAAAAAATGAATCTTAAAAAAGTCATTTTAAAGCAAAAATGCCACACATTATGACACATTAGAGAAATATGAGTTACATGGCTAGATTTTCCAATAACCATGTACATTGTTTTCAATTATATATTAAAGTGAAACTTTACTGTAAACCTGGGTACCATACATGCATGCATTTAACACATGTATATACCTCACTATTGGAGGACATTGCCCAATTTGTGGGTTGCCTAATGCATCATTATTTCTAGTGACTGTGAGGCCTGTTTTATTTTTGATTTACTGAATAAATAATAGGACAATTGGTGACATCTGTTATGGACACAGGCCAAATAAATAATTATTTGTTCAATTCATTTTCTAAATTAATTTAGTTTTTGTATGTGGAGAAAATATTAGATGTGATGTAGGCATATTTATTGGGGTTTAAATGAGCCCTACAGGTATCAACATTTCTTTGCCTATTTGTAATAAATTAATAAACAAAACAATACATTTACAGGACAGAAACACGAAACAACTTACCAGACAGTAGCCATTTTTGTGCAAAAACTCAAAAATAATGTACCCAAATATTTTTAAAAAAATGCTGGTGTTACTCAAGCATTTTGGTTATATTTATATCCCTGATCCCTTTGCAGGGTAGTTTTACAATGAAAAAGTGAAAATGAGTAGAAGAGATCCTGAATAAATGTTAGAGAGGCACAAATATTGTAGAAATGTAAATTTTGTTTTGTGTTAATGTTTTTTTGTTTGTTTTTTTTTTCTTCACAAAGAGATAATATGGCCTGTATCTTTTAATTGGAGCCATACATCTAAAGCAGTTCTGGGTCAAAATTATTTGTAATGTCATACATGCAGCTAGAAATTCAGATGATGTCTTTTTTTTTATTTCATTACAAGACCAAAATCAGAGTTACCCTAAGGTATTCAAATTCAGTTGCTTCCAAAAGAAGACAAAAAATTGTTTCTATCAGAGTTCCAAAGTAATGACTTGAAACCCTAACAATCATAGAATGAGGCACCAATATTACACTGCTGGCAGCCTTAGTGCTTAAATCTTATAAAAAGGCAAAGAAAATGAAATGTCAAGACTGTTTTGCAAGCACAAGTAAAGGAACAGTGTAGTACTAGCATGCCAGCTGTAATTGGCTCATTTTTCAAAGGTTTATAAGATTTTGCAGATTACACGGGTGATGTTATTCAGGTGGACAAGGGAGAAGAAGACCACACATAGGTTTATCAGTCAGCTTACCTTCAGTTTGTAACAGAGCATTCTTCTTACTTTTTAGGTTGCAGTGCTAGAGATCCTTGGTGCAGTATGTTTGGTTTCAGGAGGCCATAAGAAAGTACTAGAAGCTATGCTGCACTACCAGAAATTTGCCTCTGAGAGAACGCGCTTTCAGGTCTGCTTTTGTTTTATTTTTCATTTGTGCGTGTTTCATTTCATTTTTTGCAAAGGAAGATGATAAAAAGTGGTCAAAAGATCAAAAATGGATGGAAACCAAGCAGAATATATATATTCTGTATGTGCATTATGAAACTACATCAATAAATGTATACAACAAACATTTAAAAACAATTTTTTAAAAATGAAATATAGAGCATGTGCCCTTCTTTCTGTGAATCTGCTGAAGGGTGCCATTTAAAATCAAGTTTTTCTATTAAAATGGTTAATATCTATCAAATGTGTACCAGTTTAACATTAGAACTTCCACTGATCTCTAATTAAAAAACTAAACTGATAATAAAATGAAGACCAAAAGCAATAGATACATACAAACTTTAATTTTAATGGCATAACCTGAATATTTGTTGTTTATTGTACAGACCCTGGTGACAGACCTGAGTAGATCTACAGGCCGCTACAGAGATGAAGTTAATCTGAAGACCGCCATAATGTCTTTCATCAATGCTGTGCTCAGCCAGGGAGCAGGAGAGGTCATCCCGCTGTGCCACTCTGCACACTCACTAAATTACTTTAAATATCTTCTAAGATACTAGGATGCTTATGATGCAGTCAATGCTGTATGATTTTTTTTCTTTTGGTGCCTTTTCTTCAACATGTGTCCTCTATAAAGATAACACAGGTGTTGTCCTGTATTTGAATTAGAGTCTTAATTCACTTTTTCACCTCTCCTGTCTTTTCATGTTGTCTAACACAAAGGCCAATATGAACATTATGACAATGATGTATACATGTATATGTTTTCAGTCCAGTCTGGAGTTCCGTATCCATCTGCGCTATGAGTTTCTGATGTTGGGCATTCAGCCTGTAATTGACAAACTACGTTCCCATGAAAATGCTACTCTGGACAGGTATATCAGGAGCACCAAAAGGTGCTAGGATTTTAAAATATCAATACTATAGCAATGAACTACAAAAACGTAACCAGTATAAGGAATGTTTGTACTTTAAACCATTTTCTTCTGAGTTCACTTATTGCAGGTTATAATGTCTTCTAGACATCTGGACTTCTTTGAGATTCTGAGGAATGAAGATGAGCTTGTGATGTCCAAACGCTTTGGTGTTGTAAGTGATTTTGATAAACCTTTTTAGTGTCCAAATGTATCAATACTCAGTAGTATTATCCTATATGTAAAGTAATGAGTCACACTTTCAGCTTTTAAGAATGATCAGTGTACACATTTTAATACCATTCACACAATCATTAGTTCTTGTGCAGACCACTTTTTAAACTTTAATGGGAATTTTATGGTTAACATATTAACATGCTGTATATGTCACAATGACCCCCAGAGGCCCAGAAATAACCCAGCAAGAGTGGAAGTCACTGGTCACCTGACCATGCCAGTGCAGGAGCAGCAGCCATGCTCAGTCATTATCTCTGCTCCTTGTTAGATTGTTGTAATCCCCTTCATAGGAGATAGTAGTAGATAGTATTCAGACCCCTTTAAATTTTTCACTCTTTGTGTCATTGCAGCCATTTGCCAAAATCAAAAAAGTTCATTTTATTTCTCATTAATGTACACTCAGCACCCCATCTTGACAGAAAAAAACAGAAATGTAGAAATTTTTGCAAATTTATTAAAAAAGAAAAACTGAAATATCACATGGTCATAAGTATTCAGACCCTTTGCAGTGACACTCATATTTAACTCACATGCTGTCCATTTCTTCTGATCCTCCTTGAGATGGTTCTGCTCCTTCATTGGAGTCCAGCTGTGTTTAATTAAACTGATTGGACTTGATTAGGAAAGGCACACGCCTGTCTATATAAGACCTTACAGCTCACAGTGCATGTCAGAGTAAATGAGAATCATGAGGTCAAAGGAACTGCCCAAGGAGCTCAGAGACAGAATTGTGGCAAGGCACAGATCTGGCCAAGGTTACAAAAGAATTTCTGCAGCACTCAAGGTTCCTAAGAGCACAGTGGCCTCCATAATCCTCAAATGGAAAAAGTTTGGGACGACCAGAACTCTTCCTAGACCTGGCCTTCCAGCCAAACTGAGCAATCGTGGGAGAAGAGCCTTGGTGAGAGAGGTAAAGAAGAACCCAAAGATCACTATGGCTGAGCTCCAGAGATGCAGTAGGGAGATGGGAGAAAGTTCCACAAGGTCAACTATCACTGCAGCCCTCCACCAGTCGGGGCTTTATAGCAGAGTGGCCCGACGGAAGCCTCTCCTCAGTGCAAGACACATGAAAGCCTGCATAGAGTTTGCCAAAAAACACATGAAGGACTCCCAGACTATGAGAAATAAGATTCTCTGGTCTGATGAGACCAAGAACTGAACTTTTTGGCATTAATTCTAAGCGGTATGTGTGGAGAAAACCAGGCACTGCTCATCACCTGCCCACTACAATCCCTACAGTGAAACATGGTGGTGGGAGCATCATGTTGTGGGGGTGTTTTTCAGCTGCAGGGACAGGACGACTGGTTGCAATTGAAGGAAAGATGAATGCGGCCGAGTACAGAGATATCCTGGAAGAAAACCTCTTCCAGAGTGCTCAGGACCTCAGACTGGGCCGAAGGTTCACCTTTCAACAGGACAATGACCCTAAGCACACAGCTAAAATAACAAAGGAGTGGCTTCGGAACAACTCTGTGACCGTTCTTGACTGGCCCAGCCAGAGCCCTGACCTAAACCCAATTGAGCATCTCTGGAGAGACCTGAAAATGGCTGTCCACCAACGTTCACCATCCAACCTGACAGAACTGGAGAGGATCTGCAAGGAAGAATGGCAGAGGATCCTCAAATCCAGGTGTGAAAAACTTGTTGCATCATTTCCAAGAAGACTCATGGCTGTACTAGCTCAAAAGGGTGCTTCTACTCAATACTGAGCACAGGGTCTGAATACTTATGACCATGTGATATTTCAGTTTTTCTTTTTTTAATAAATTTGCAAAAATGTCTACATTTCTGTTTTTTTCTGTCAAGATGGGGTGCTGAGTGTACATTAATGAGAAATAAAATGAACTTTTTTGATTTTGGCAAATGGCTGCAATGACACAAAGAGTGAAAAATTTAAAGGGGTCTGAATACTTTCCGTACCCACTGTATGTCCTCATATTATTTGTGTTATGACCCTTGGTTATAACACTTTGGACTTTGATTTGTCTGCCTGGTGCTTTTGATTTCTTGATTGATTTCACAGACGCAGAGGACGCACGGATGCAGTGATGTGTTTATATTGTTATTATTAAACACTGAAGTGTCTATCTATCTATCTATCTATCTATCTATCTATCTATCTATCTATCTATCTATCTATCTATCTATCTATCTATCTATCTATCTATCTATCTATCTATCCTCAGCATTAGATTTCTCTCTGAATGTCAAATGAAATAAAAAAATCAGATGTGTGATGTCTTGTAAACTCTATGATGAATGTATTTTTCTATGATGAATGTATTTTTTCATCAGGTCCATGTAGAAACTAAAAGTGCCAGCCAGATGTTTGAGCTAATCAAGAAGGCTCTGAACCACACTGAAGCTTACCCTCACCTTCTGTCTATCCTTCAGCACTGTCTTATGATGCCATGTGAGTGTGTCTAGCTGTCTGCTTGGTTACAATTTACATATTCACATTTATTGAATGACCATACAAATAATCTCTGGCAGCAGCAGCTTAGCTCTCTGTTGACTCCTCTGTGTCTGTAGACAAGCAGAGCAATACCATACCTCAGTACTGGGTGTTGTTGGACAGGATAGTTCAGCAGCTTGTTTTGCAGACCAGCAAAGGTGAAGACCCCGATGTTGCTCCACTCGAGGACTTTAATGTCAAAAATATTCTACACATGTAAGTTTCCAGGGTTCCTAACTTTGGATCACTAGTACAAGTTGCGCAAACTGTTATGGTTTTTGCTATAACGACAGGTAAGATTCAAACACCATATTGCTATTGATATAGTAAGTAGTTGATATAGTATAGCAAGTGCTATAGCAAGTGCTACACTTGTTCAGAAGATGCCTTCTACATAAGATTTATACAGAAACTAAAGGATGGTTTGCTTATGACTACACAGATCTTTCTACGGTCACATTGTTCAAATGTATTTAAACACAATTTTTAATTTTTATTATTTATTTATTCATATGTGTAACTGAAATCATTTCTTATCTTTTAATAACTTTAATATAAACTAATAATGTTGATACATCTTTTTTTTCAAAAGGGGATGCTAAAGGATAAGTCTAGTGTGTGTGTGTGTGTATGTGGCAGCAGCAGTATTATTAGATGCAGTGATGTGTATAATAATATGTGTGTGTCTGTGTCTATAGGCTTGTCAAGGAGAATGAGGTGAAACAATGGAAAGAACAGGCTGATAAAATGAAAAAAGGTGAACAGAGACAAAAATATAACATATACAACATTAGCATGTACTAACATAAGCAAAAATACAACATGTAATAATAAATGTCTGTTTCCATGCCATTATGACCTGTCCGAGCAACTCTGCCTTCAATAGTTATACTTGATGAACATGCTCTGATCCAATTGTTTCGCCCTGTGTCACTTTCTCTGCTCTCCAGATTATAATAATCTGCAGCAGCGTTTTGAAAAGAAAGAGAGGGAATGTGAATCCAAGAATAAGGAGAAAGAAGATATAATGGAGATGGTGAACAAGATGAAAGACAAACTGGAGCGAGAGACCAACGACCACAAACAAGCTAAACTACAAGTGGCACAACTATCTGCTCAGCTGCAAAAACTCAGCTCTGTATGTTCAATACATTTATCTGTGAGCTAAAAGTACCATGGATCAGTTTTAGTCTTTGTATACTTTTAAAATATTGTGATAAAATCTAATCAAACCTGCAAATTAAAAGTATATACTGTATATTTTATTTTCTGACAGCTATAGGATCCCAACATCACAATGATCAGTAGTATCTTGGGAATTTGAGCTTTGTTTTTTTTCATCTGTTAGATTTCTAATGTACCGGGGGGGCCTCCTGTGATTTCTGCTGGCTCACTTTCTCCTAGTCCTGTCCCTTCCATCCCTTGTCCTCCTCTGCCACCACCACCTCTACCTCCAGGGGACCTACCAGCTATTGGCATGGCTCCATTTGCTCCACCTCCTCCTCCAGGAGCGCCACTAGGAAGTGCTCCAAAGAAAAATATTCCTGAGCCTTCCAGCCCAATGAAGTCATTCAACTGGAGCAAACTGCCTGAGGTGCACATGCTTATTGCTTGGACCATTACTAATGTTACTGCTGCTGTTATGTGTGCTACAACTACTCTGACTATCGGTATCGCTTTTATTAACTGTTACAAACTCCTGCTGAGATTTTTGATGTGTTCATCCCTGTAATGTTTTCATCCCTTGTCATTGTACTTAGGGCTGCCAGCATGGGGGGAGGGACTAAAATGGCCCACTAACTTGTAGATAATCTGGTGGAATAATTTTGTCAAAAATGAAAACTTTATATAATGGGATTCAAGTTGTAAATCACATAAAAGCTTATTTTCTTTCATTTCTCTTTATTATTTTATTTTGCTCAGAAAAGAATAGAAAAAATAAAAGGAGAAAATGACAGCAGATGTGTAAGGGACTATTCCAAAAAAAAACTCAAGTGGAAGATGTACTTTGTGTACTAGTTCATCCCTATTATAAGTAGCCATTTAACTAACATTAGATTAAACATCTGGCTAATACAGTTGTCAATATCAAACAGCTAAGCCTGCGGAGGGCTCGCTACAAGGACAGTCTGGTGCTTGATATTTGCAGTTCAACACTCGTTCTTTGCTTTGTGCAAATGTGTTGTATGTGCGTTATGGCCAGTTGCACATTATGGCCTCTAGATATCCACATTAGGCCTGAATTCATCAAAAGAAAAATACTTGTTCAGGCATCTCAAAAATAAGAAAATCATTCTCTGCTCATACTCATACAGATTTAGCTTCATACAAATGGAGTTACATCAAAGTAACTTTCAGTCTTGTTTTGCTGTGTCTCATTACTGAGTCGGACACTATCATCAGCCAATTGCTGTGTTTGCGTTAATTCGTTCAGGAACACAGACAACCATAGAAAGCAGAAGGTTTACAATGTAATGGGTTTGTTAAAAGTGTGATACTGAAAAGTTGACAACTACTGTAAGGTTTTCTTTATTGTCCTCATTGTATTTAACCCTCTGGGGTCGACGCACGCGCCAGCACATTTTGACGCATCTTTTCTACACCAAAAACAAATATGTTATTTCTTCCCCTTTCTGTAATGTTTGCTAAAAACTACCAGTTATTAGCTGGTGGGGAATTTTCTAAAATGAAACGATATATTTATGAGTCTTGTTTAAAGATTTACATCTTCAGTAGGAACCTGTGGGCTTTTTGCTAAGAAAAAGTAGAGGGAGAAGGACCAACACATTGTTTGTCAACAGGAAAAAAGTACATTAATACTAGACTGATTCTTGAATCAGCTAATATCAAGCAGTGCTGTCAATCTCTTGAATTACAAGATCTGAAAGAGGCAGTTGAAAATCTAGGTAAAATATATTAACTAAACTGTGAAATAACATTACACTGATTATTCATTATTGTTTGTTTCAGAGCAAGCTAGAGGGAACTATATGGAAAGAGATTGATGATCTTAAGGTGTTCAAAGTTCTGGATTTAGAAGAATTCCAGAGGACCTTCTCAGCTTACCAGAAGCCACAAGTAACACAAACTGAATGCAGAACATCTTTTCTGCTTTAAGCAGCGTTTTTCTTTTCTTTCTTTTCTGTTAGAATGCATATTCTCCTCTGTAACAAAAGCAAAGAATACCTAAAAAGTCAAGAACAGTTTTAATTACTAATAATATTTAAAATTCTTCTCTTGATGTTAGTATTTTCTATGTTCTTAGTGATAAACATCTATTTCATTAATGAATTCTTATTTTCTGCATGAGTTTGCTGTAATAGTGTATTATTTAAATGTTCTCCAAAATTATGATGTTATTATGACTCTGTTGACCCTTGTATCAACAGAAAGGTGCTGAGGATGAACAAACTTATGCCAAGAAAGTCAAGGAGCTGTCAGTCATTGATGGTCGTCGAGCACAAAACTGCAACATTCTGCTGTCTCGGTCAGTGAGGGAAAAAGCCATTGTAGGGTGTCAGTAATGCTAATCACATATGAGTTGTAGTTTGTGTTGTTAGCAGCATGGCTATTGTTGATGTCTACATGTGAACTGTTTCCACACATTATGTTACATTAGGGCAATGATGCTCAAACTTTTTCTGTCGGGCCCCCTTTGGAGAAAGAAAAATTTCCCCGAACCCCAAACAAAATTGCAACAATAGGTCAAATCTAACTTTTATTGAAAGAAACAATATTATAACTGTTCTTTTCACTTTTCTGTAAATAATTTATTGTGCAAATTAAACATTTTAATTTTTGCCTAAAAATGCAAAAAAATAAATAAAGAAATAAACTTAAGAATAATTTTACAACTAAAAATATAAAAAAGTGCAATTATGATTATAACAATAAAGTTAAATATTTTCAATAATTTTTTAGCCAAAAAAGATAAATTTTTTAACAGTATCAGTGGCTGCAATGAGCCTGTTGTACATAGAACATATTTTTAGAACAAACTCTAAAAACTGCAAAAACAAGTACAAATATGAAAACGAGAAAAAATGAAGGCTCATGTCTCTGTATCTGGGTATTAGTGGCTGCAGCGAGCCACTTAGAAAAACTCAAGTGGCGTACCGACGTGACAGGAGTGTAAGATCTCTGTGTCTCTTCAGTTTATTAGCTTTCATATTGTCCACTGCCAGAGTTTTGAGACACAACACACAAAGTTATCTTTCTTCATCTACCTTATTTGCTGTGAATCCAACACTAAGATACACGTCATCATATTTTCTTGTCTTGGATTTTAGTGGCGAATCATCGTTCACATTGTTCACACTGGCCGTCATTATCTTGTTAGTTTCAGAAACGTTGTGTGTTTTATTTTTCATCCCAGTGAGATGCCATTGTTAAACACCCAGGAGTGATGGCTAACGATCATTACGATCATCATCTTAATACTTTTTATTTTTTTACTGTTAAAAAAAGGGAAAATGTATTTCAGAGCCCACATAATGTATGCTCAATGTACTATATGAAAAATGTAATTTAAATGTCTGTGATACAGGCTGAAGCTGACCAATGAGGAGATCCGCCATGCCATCCTGACCATGGATGAACAAGAAGACCTATCAAAAGACATGCTGGAGCAGGTGCCAAAACATAACATAAGCTCTATGACCATTAGACCATTACTATTTTTACACTATATGTACCACTGTTGCCTTCTCCTTCCACATCTTTTCTAGCTCTTCTTTCAGCCCTTGGTATTTCTCATATTCCTTCTTCCTGATGTTGCTATCACTTGGGATTGCTACATCTACCACTACGGCCTTCTTCTGTTTGTCCACCATTGCTATGTCCAGTTGGTTAGCAGCCCAAACTTAGCACAGATGTTCCTGTACACTATGCCAGCCACTTGGTTACGGCGTTCCATCTGGGGTCCTGCCTGGTGTGGTAGACCCCAGCCTCTATTGATCTTGTGCTGTTCCTGTGCTGCCGCTATGATTAGTACATGCGTGCTGCGCACGGTCCAGCTTGTCCAACAACTGGTGGGATTTTTCGATAACAGCCACTTCTTCTATTTGTCAGTGGGACATACCGTACAGGGCTTTTTCCCTCCATGATGGCTCTTGCTCTTCTTTTTCCATCTCCTGGGGTTGTGCTGCCTGAGGTATTCAATAAACACATCGTCCCATGGATCCATCTTTCTGATGTACTCATTGATCTAAGGTTTGTCATCGTGGATAGTGTCTTTGATGCTCACTAGTCCTTGACCACCTTCCTTCCTCTTGGTGTGCAGTCTCAGGATACTGGATTTGAGGTGTAACCCTCTGGATGCCCAGACAGAAATGGCAGCCCTGCCGGAGTCTGCCATGCACTGGGAACAGGTCTGACTTCCAGCAATGCAAACCAAGCTCCTGCTTTGGTTGTACAGACACTGCAAAGCCTTTATCAACCCCTATCATCATCATCCCCTATCGCCACCTGATGTTGCGATAGGCGATGGTGTGTCAACCATGACAGCCCAACAACATCCAGAGACTTGAGATACTCAGGGCAGATCTCATCCACCCCTGGTGTCTTGTCACTGAGGAGCTGCCAAACTACCTCAGTGACTTCAGCTTGGGTGATGGGCGGTTCAGCCTCCCCTTCCTGAGGTGCCATACGACTTGTCAGAATTTCCTCGGGGCCGACCGATAATCCCCCTCCATGGCCTCGCTGAACTCCTCCAATATCCGAGTTTTTGCCACTGCCACAGCATCCCTGGCCTGCCGATACCCGTCAGCTGCGTCAGGAGTCCCACAAGCCAGCCAGACTCAGTAGGACTCCTTCAGCTTGACGGCATCCCTTATCTCCAGTGTCCACCACCGGCACCAGAGACCTTACAACCACAGCTCCAAGCCGCTGCATCGAACAAGGTCTATTCGGATTCAGTGTCCCCAACCTCCTTTCGGATCTGGTTAAATCTCTCTAGATGGGAGTTGAAGACCTCTCTCACAGAAAGTGCGGCCAAGCATTCCCAACTGACCCTCAAAATACGTTTAGGTCCGCTTACTCCTCTGCCAGCAGATCCAACTCACCACTAGGTGGTGATCAGTTGACAGCTCTACCCCTCTTTTCACCCGAGTGTCCAAGACATATGGCCGAAGTTCAGATGACACGACCACAAATTCGATCATTGACCTCCAGCCTAGTGCCATGTGCACTGGTGGACACTCTTATGCTTGAACATGGTGTTCATTATGACATGTTGTGACTAGCACAGAAGTCCAATAACAGAACACTGCTCGGGTTCAAATCAGAGAGACCGTTCTCCCAATCACGCTCCTTTCGCTGTTGCTGCCCACGTGAGCGTTGAAGTCCCCCCAGCAGAAGGATGGAGTCCCCTGTTGGAGCTCCCAGAGACTACAAAAAGGCCGGGTACTCTGCACTACTGTTCAGCCCATAGGCTGAAACAACAGTGAGAAACCTGTCCCTAACCCGAAGGTGCAGGGATGTGACCCTTTCATTCAACGGGGAAAACTCCAACACCTGGCGGCTGAGCTGGGGAGCTATAAGCAAGCCCACACCAACATATCACCTCTCACCAAGGGCAACTCCAGAGTAGAAGAAAGTCCAACCCCTCTCAAGGACTTGGGTTCCAGAGCCCAGGCTGTGCGTGGAGGTGAGCCCGACTATCTCTAGTCAATACCGCTCAACCTCCCACATAAGCTCAGGCTCCTTCCCCCCCAGCGAGGTGACATTCTATGTCCATAGAGCCAGTTTCAGTGTCCAGGTATTGGGTCATCGAGGTCCCCGCCTTCTACTACTGCCGATCCGCAAAGCACCAGCCCCTTATGGATCCTCCTGCAGGTGGTGGGCCCACAGAAGTTTCAAAAGTTAAATTGGACAGTTGCCTTTAATTTCCACATCAAACTCTTATGGCACATGTACACATCAGCATGTCTGACAATCAGGTGATTTGCCAAGTTGGACATGTTGGTTACCTTCTGACCACACTTATCCAGTCTGAATGACATTCCAATGTTTCTGTACATCCTGGTGGATCAGTGAATCAATGTCTTGTTCACTCCTGGCATAGAGCTTGATGTCATCCATGTAGTGGAGGTGGCTGATGTTGTCAGTATCTGCAAGAACTTTTAGTAATGATCTGGCTGAGGGGGTTCAGGCCTAAACAGAACAGCAGCAGGGACAGTACATCTCCTTGGTAGATACCATAATAGTGACTTGTGCAATTGGTTTCTTTTCTTAGCCTGGATAAAAATCAGTATGCATTAAAATAGTTCATGAGGTAAAGGGCAATAAATAGATTTTCATAAATAGGTTTGAAATGGTAAATTAACTTAATTGTTCATGTTTAGACTTAAAATGTAGGCCTATTTAAAATGTTTAAAAAGTGTTATTTCATATTTCAATTTGTTAATGGTTCACATGCTTAAAGTGTATTTTCCTATTCAGAGATTGTCTGTGAGGGTGACCTAAGTTTTGGTGTCAGTGCTTATATAGTTTGTGGTAGTCTACAAATTTCTACTCAAAGTTTATGGACAGTTATTCACCGGCATAGGTTTAACAGTTAGCATGTTAAGTAGCCTAGGCTAATGAGCTCGGCAAAGGGCTATAGGCTGCCATTTGCTAACTCAGCTGGACCTAAGCGCTCATAAAGCATCGTTGTCCAAACTGGAAAACAAGAGATTAGTTATACAGTATTGTTCAAAATAATAGCAGTACAATGTGACTAACCAGAATAATCCAGGTTTTTAGTATATTTTTTATTGCTACATGGCAAACAAGTTACCAGTAGGTGCAATAGATTCTCAGAAAACAAACAAGACCCAGCATTCATGATATGCACGCTCTTAAGGTAATCATTGTAATCAGTCCAGGAGGTGCACAGGCCTGGTCTTACAGTCTCGAGTGACTGCTTTATCTAGTAAAGCTAGCGGATGCTTAGCCCCTCCGGTGTTCCTCCTAATTCCTTTCCAGCCACACTTGTGTATTGATTCATGTGCCTACTCATCTTATCTGCTATGATGACTGACAGGAGCTTCCATGTTGTGCAGCAGCAGGTTATTGGGTGGTAGCTGGATTCAGGGTGGTTCCCATCCATTAGCAGCTGGTCCATATATGCAGCTAGGCATTCATGGAATGAGGTTAGCTTCTTTAGCCTGTAGGTGTGGATCATATCCAGTTTCTCCTTAAGGCAGTTCATCTTGTTCATATCATAGCCAAGCATCTCAAGGATCACTTTTGCTATAGTGTATATCATCTTGTTGGTCATATGATAGTAGCTGGTAGGGATTGTGTCGTAGTGTTGCATTCACATCTTCTAGCTGGCTTTCAGAAAATGTTGGTAATTGGCAACGGAGGTTCCAAATATTGAGCTTGCAGGTGATTATTGGGACTCACAGTATGGAGGTGATAATGAAAATCTGCCCCTGATCTGTCTTCCTGGCTCCCCTTTGCCATAGCATTTGTGTTGTACCTCATCAGTATCCAGCTGCTATACATTGTCCAGTCTCCAGCTTTGGTGGATCTGCATTAGGTTATTAACCTGCAAGTGAAAGTACACTTAGGATAGCTCAGTGAAGAAAAACATACACACCCATAACTCTCTTTTTAATTTAGTGCATGTGCCCTCCTTGGCAGCCAGTGGAAATGCAAAGTAATTTGCAAAGTGTTCAAAGAAGCAGGGAGGCAACCACAAGGCTGTGTGTAAGGGAGAAGACATGTATGTGTTTGAGGTGATGTGATATTTTTGGGCTGACATGAAGCAGCGCACTGCCCCTTTGTGCCTGGAGGGAGTTCCAGCGGAAAAACCAAAGCCCAACAGTTCTGCAAAAACAACCTGTGAAACACAAGTTCACTCATCTTGCTACCTGCTTCATGCTTTTTTTTTCAATGTTGTAGACCCAGAAGACATGATTTATATGTATATTGTTGTGTGAATCTGTACAATTTCTTTCAGTTACAGTGTACATTAGTTCATAGTCATATATGTCATAAATGATAGTCATATCTTCCTTTCGACTGCTCCCTTCAGGGGTCGCAACAGCAAATCATCCGCCTCCATTCAACCCTATCCTCTGTATCCTCCTCACCCACACCAACTATCCTCATGTCCTCCTCCACTACATCCAAGAACCTCTTCTTTGGTCTTCCTCTAGGCCTCCTTCCTGGCAGCTCTAACCTCAGCATCCTTTTACCAATATACCACTGTCCCACTTTTGAACATGTCCAAACCATCTCAATCTGGCTTCCCTGTCTTTTTCTCCAAAACATCTAACATGAGCTGTCCCTCTGATGTACTCATTCCTGATCCTATCCATCTTCATCACTCCCAGAGGGAACCTCAACATTTTCAGCTCTGCTACCTCCAGCTCTGCCTCCTGTCTTTTTCTCAGTGCCACTGTCTCTAAACCATACAACATTACTGGTCTCACCACTGTCTTATACACCTTTCCTTTCATTCTTGCTGACACTCTTTTGTCACACATCACGCCTGCCACTTTCCTCCACCCATTCCAACCTGCTTACACACGTCTCTTGACTTCTTTTCCACACTCTCCGTTGCTCTGGACTGTTGACCCTAGGTACTTAACCCTTTGGGGTCTAAGGGTGTTTTGGGGCCCTGGACAAGTTTTGACATGACCTGACATTTGTGCTTTTTTCAGTTGCTTTTAAACATACAGTGGGTACGGAAAGTATTCAGACCCCTTTAAATTTTTCAGTCTTTGTGTCATTGCAGCCATTTGCCAAAATCAAAAAAGTTCATTTTATTTCTCATTAACGGTACACTCAGCACCCCATCTTGACAGAAAAAAAAACAAATGTAGAATTTTTTACAAATTTAATAAAAAAGAAAAACTGAAATATCACATTGGTCATAAGTATTCAGACCCTGTGCTCAGTATTGAGCACAGGGCTAGTACAGCCATGAGTCTTATTGGGAATGATGCAACAAGTTTTTCACACCTGGATTTGGGGATCCTCTGCCATTCTTCCTTGCAGATCCTCTCCAGTTCTGTCAGGTTGGATGGTGAACGTTGGTGGACAGCCATTTTCAGGTCTCTCCAGAGATGCTCAATTGGGTTTAGGTCAGGGCTCTGGCTGGGCCAGTCAAGAACGGTCACAGAGTTGTTCCGAAGCCACTCCTTTGTTATTTTAGCTGTGTGCTTAGGGTCATTGTCCTGTTGAAAGGTGAACCTTCGGCCCAGTCTGAGGTCCTCTGGAAGAGGTTTTCTTCCAGGATATCTCTGTACTTGGCCGCATTCATCTTTCCTTCAATTGCAACCAGTCGTCCTGTCCCTGAAGCTGAAAAACACCCCCACAACATGATGCTCCCACCACCATGTTTCACTGTAGGGATTGTATTGGGCAGGTGATGAGCAGTGCCTGGTTTTCTCCACACATACCGCTTAGAATTAACGCCAAAAAGTTCAATCTTGGTCTCATCAGACCAGAGAATCTTATTTCTCATAGTCTGGGAGTCCTTCATGTGTTTTTTGGCAAACTCTATGCGGGCTTTCATGTGTCTTGCACTGAGGAGAGGCTTCCGTCGGGCCACTAAGCCATAAAGCCCCGAGTGGTGGAGGGCTGCAGTGATAGTTGACTTTGTGGAACTTTCTCCCATCTCCCTACTGCATCTCTGGAGCTCAGCCACAGTGATCTTTGGGTTCTTCTTTACCTCTCTCACCAAGGCTCTTCTCCCACGATTGCTCAGTTTGGCTGGACGGCCAGGTCTAGGAAGAGTTCTGGTCGTCCCAAACTTTTTCCATTTGAGGATTATGGAGGCCACTGTGCTCTTAGGAACCTTGAGTGCTGCAGAAATTCTTTTGTAACCTTGGCCAGATCTGTGCCTTGCCACAATTCTGTCTCTGAGCTCCTTGGGCAGTTCCTTCGACCTCATGATTCTCATTTGCTCTGACATGCACTGTGAGCTGTAAGGTCTTATATAGACAGGTGTGTGCCTTATCTAAACAAGTCCAATCAGTTTAATTAAACACAGCTGGACTCCAATGAAGGAGCAGAACCATCTCAAGGAGGATCAGAAGAAATGGACAGCATGTGAGTTAAATATGAGTGTCACTGCAAAGGGTCTGAATACTTATGACCATGTGATATTTCAGTTTTTCTTTTTTAATAAATTTGCAAAAATTTCTACATTTCTATTTTTTTCTGTCAAGATGGGGTGCTGAGTGTACATTAATGAGAAATAAAATTAACTTTTTTGATTTTGGCAAATGGCTGCAATGACACAAAGAATGAAAAATTTAAAGGGGTCTGAATACTTTCCGTACCCACTGTATTAATGACTAAAGTCTGAAAACACTGAGGTAACAACAGCGTTTATGCATAGTTAGTGAAAAACAAAAATTTTTAAGTCACTGAAATAAGGCTATAAAACACAAACAGAAAATTGGTTCACAAGACTACAAGAAATGCATCTTGTAGTCTTAAGTGTTTACTTCCAAATTATGTGATTAACTCATTCGCAGAAAACAATACACTGATTTAAATTTTTTAAAGACACTTTTTGTTTAGAAAGGGCATATGCAGGAAGGTGTGTCTGATCATGAATAATCATGTGATTTACCTGAGAAGACAAAGACCCACATAATGAGCCTTTCAGTCAGGAATGTGGCTGAAAGGGAATTAGTGCAATACAATGCAAATGAGTTGTGTTTTTCCTCGGAGGAGAAAGTAAACTATTTGTCTCTGTCTGGAACATAAGAAGCGGTTCTTCACCCACGTAGCGTGCCATCAGGTTTATCCTTGGTCGGAGGATCCAGGAATTCTAGCAGGGAAGACTCAGAGAATCAGAGGTTACGATCACAAAAAACACCTCCAACTGAGAAAACTTTAGTAACAGAACAATCCGAAGGAGGGAATAAGTTCTGGTGAGTCAAAAAACTAAAACAAAAAATAGCTGAGCTCTTCTCGACTCAACGGCTGGAGCACAATCAGTTTCATAGTCTATGAGTCTCTTCAGTCTTCTTAAGACATTACGAAGCAACAGCAGGAGTCCGAGAGCAAAAAGAAGCGTTCCTCTTCGGGTTAACATCAGTCGAAAACAAAAACAATTACTTGGATCAACGTAGCTGGCTTGAATAAAAGTTGGTTAGCTGCAGCTCTCTGACCTGAAAGCTCAGACAATCCGGCAACTTGCTTATGGCTGTGGAGCGGTATAAGAGCTGTGAACAGAGGAGAGCAAACGGGTGAGTCTTGTTACCTCATTAGCAGAGTGGAAGCGAGAAATAACTCGCTGCACATGGGCCCTTCAAAATAAAGGCGAGACACAGGAAGTTAAGTTGCCGGACATTACAGACCTTTTATGTCATTTTTCAGGGGCATGCACATAATCACCTGGCTCTCCAGATTATTTCCATATGAACAGTGCACTCAGTGCACCAAAAAAACAGGATCACATTAGTTATAATGAGGTGAGACAGGAGAAAACGTACCGCTCCTTACGTTCATATGATTTAAATAAAAAGAGATTAATTGTTTTCAAATTGAATTGTTTCATTTAAAAGAAGACATTTCAAGCTTTCTAGCCATATATTGGCCATATATTTCTTATTTTTATGAGGCAAGTAATCGCTGAGATTCTGGTTGTTTTATTTCCGTGTCTGTAAAGAGAGATGACAGAGACAGAGAAGACAGAGAGTGCACCCTGTCTGATTTTTTTTATTTTACCAAAGCAGATCGTTTTGTTATTATTATGAATATACAAATAAAAATAGACCCTTTACAGATTTGAATGATATATTGCTCTTATCTGTACGATCAGAACTGATTTAAGTTTATTTCGCCGTTATCAGGAGAAGATGCCACGAAACGTGCCGGCGCTTTTGTCGACCCCTGAAGGTTAAAAGAGATTCCTGTCTAACCTCATCTGTCAGCCTGTCCATCACCACAGCAAACAAGAAGGGGCTCAAAGCCGATTCTTGGTGCAGTCCCACCTCCACCTTGAACTCCTCTGTCACCCCTACAGCACACCTCACCACTGTCTTACAGCTCTCATACATGTCCTGCACCACTCGAACATACTTCTTTGCCACTCCAGACTACCTCATGCAAAACCACAGCTCCTCTCTCGGCACCCTGTCATATGCTTTTTTCAAATCTACAGTTACACTATGCAGCTCCTTCTGGCCTTCTCTGTACTTCTCCATCAGCATTCTCAAAGCAAATATTGCATCTGTGGTACTCTTTCTTGGCATGAAACCATACTGCTGCTCACAAATGCTCACTTCTGACCTCAACCTAGCCTCCACTACTCTTTCCCATATCTTCATTGTGTGACTCATCAGCTTTATTCCTCTTCTTCTTCTATTCCTAGTTTCCACAACTCTGCACGTCTCCCTTGTTCTTAAAGATGGGCACCAGTACACTTCTCCTCCATTCCTCAGGCATCCTCTCACTCTCCAAGACCTTGTTAAGTATCCCAGTCAAAAACTCTACTGCCACCTCTCCTAAACACTTCCATTCCTCCACAGGTATGTCGTCAGGACCAACTGCCTTTCCACTCTTCATCCTCTTCAACACCTTCCTCACTTCATCCTTACTGATCTTTGCTACTTCCTGCTTCCTGCACATCCTTCCCATCTCTGTCTCTCTGCCTCGCCAACCTGTACAAATCCACCTCTCCCTCTTTAGTGTCCAACCTATCATACAAATCCTCATACACCCTTTGTTTGGCCTTTGCGACCTCTACCTTCACCTTACGCTGCATCTCCCTGTACTCCAGTCTGTTCTCTTCTGTCCTCTCAATGTCCCACTTTTTCTTAACTAACCTTTTCCTCTTAACAAACTCCTGAACTTCTTCATTCCACCCCCAAGTCTCCTTATCTGCTTTCCTCTTTCCAGATGACACACCAAGTACCCTCTGACCTGTCCTCCCTGATCACTTTAGCTGTAGCTATCCAGTAATCTGGAAGAAACTGCTGACCTCCCAGAACCTGTTCTTCCCTGAAAGCCACACAACACTCTTCCTTTTTCAACTTCCACCACTTGGTTCTCTGCTCTGCCTTTGCCCTCTTTATCTTCCTCACCACCAGAGTCATCCTACACACCACCATCCTTTGCTGTCTGGCTACACTCTGTCCAGCCACTACTTTGCAGTCACTGATCTCTTTCAGGTTGAAACGTCTGCACAAGATGTAATCAACTTGTGTGCTCCTGCCTCCACTCTTATATGTCACCCTATGTTCCTCCCTTTTCTGGAAAAATATGTTCACTACAGCCATTTCCATCCTTTTCGCGAAGTCTACTACCATCTGTCCTGCACACCAAACTTACCCATCACTTCCTCATCACATCTGTTTCCCTCACCAACATGTCCATTGAAGTCTGCCACAATCACCACACTCTCACCACTAGGGATACCTGAATCACCCCATCCATCTCCCTCCAGAATTTCTCCTTCTCTTCTAACTCACATCCTACCTGTGGGGCATAACCACTGACAACATTTAACATCACACCTTCAACTTCCAGCTTCAGACTCATCACCCTATCCGACACTCTCTTCAGCTTCACAACATTCCTAGCAAAATCCTCCTTCAGGATAACTCCTACTCCATTCCTCTTTCCATCCACACCATGATAAAACAGCTTGAACCCTGCTCCTAATCTATAGGCCTTGTTACCTTTCCACCTGGTCTCCTGAACACACAAGATATCCACCTTTCTTCTCTCCATCATATCAGCCAACTCTCTAGTTTTCCCTGACAAAGTCCTTACTCAAAGTACTTCAAAGTACTTACTCTAAGTCCTACACTCCTGCCCTTCCTCTTCTCTCTTTGCCTACGAACATGCCTTCCTCCTCTCCTTCTTCGACCAACAGTAGTCCAATTTCCACCGGTACCCTGTAGGTCAACAGCACCAGTGGCGGTCATTTTTAACTCGGACCGCGACCGATCCGGTATGGAAGTCATATTTGTGATTCGCATGTTTGATTTGGCCTAAATTTTATGTCGGATGCCCTTCCTGACACAACCCTCTGCATTTACCCGGACTTGGGACCGGCACATGAAGACGCTGGATTGTGCCCCCTTGTGGATTTTTCTGGTGTTATTGGAAACTTTTGGAGACTGACATGAAATCATGTATCGTTCTTACTGCCCTGAGCTCCTCCACCGTCCCAATATTATGGTTAAACATGCTCATGTTTTACTGTGACTTTTAGGTTCCTAAGTGGACCATAAGGTTAAAAAGCAAACCATACTTAAGAAAAGTAAACTAAAAAAATTAATAAAAATGTACAAAAACCTAAGTAACTCAACCAGAGCGTCTGTTTTAAGTCCGTTTGCACTGAATCTACTTATTAAAGTTAGTCTGTTGAAGAGTTCATGTTGTAGGCCTATGTTTGTCTTTTTTGATTACATTTTATTTTGATTATTTCCAATATTCTGTTTAGATGAGAAGTAATTTGAACTGAAACATTGCTTGAATGTATGTGTCTGTTTTAACAGTTAATCCATTAAACAAATGTCTACATTAAATAGTTTTTAATAATAATCAGCATTGCTTATTGGTTATTGGCTGAAATGGATTTTGATCAGCCATAGAAAAACCCATGTCAGTCGACCTCTACTATAAAGTTAAAACACATTTAAAGATTATCGAATTTAAATAAAAAATAATAAGGAAAAAGAGAATGGCCTTTAAAAAATTATAAATAAATAGACTACAGTACTAATATAGTATAGTATAGTATATATTATAGTAGTAACATACATATAGTATGTTGATAATGTAATAAAAATGAGATCATAATGTTAGATTTAAGCAGCTTTATTCACTTTTTGGGACAATGCAACTATGATGAATGTTTCTAATGGAGTTGTAGAAAAACTTTATTTCTTAATTTATTTTGATTTTGGACTCATGTCTGATAAATACATGACTAAATACAAAAGATTTCTAATTAAATGCACTACTGATTTGTTGTTTGTATATGTCTGTGTGTAAAGCTTCTGAAGTTTGTGCCTGCGAAGACTGACATTGAGCTGTTAGAAGAACACAAGCATGAGTTGGACCGTATGGCCAAGGCAGACCACTTTCTCTATGACATGAGCAGGTATACCCCAAAAAGAACCTAAACCTGAACATACCCAACAACACAGCTGAGTAAGGTTAGGCTACATCAAGCTGTAGCCTTGTTCTACAGTGCCATGTTACAACACTGTTGCCCAGAGTGTGGCTCGTCCTGCCAGATTTGGTGGGATTTCGATTCTCCTAAATGGCTACAGGCTATATGATAACAAACTGATTACGCTTCCCTCAAATAGTGTACCTGACAGTGTCATAGCTTTATCATAAAAGACTTTTAAAGGCTTATATAAAGTGCTGTGAAAAACTATTGGCCTTCTTTCTGATTTTTAATTTTTGTTTTTTTTTTTATTTTTTTTTGTTTTTTTATTTGTCACACTTGAATGATTGAGATCATTAAACAAATTTTAATTTTACAGAAAGACAACCTGGTTAAATACAAAATACAGTTTTTAAATGATGATTTCATTTATTAAGGGAAAAAAGCTGTCCAAACCTGCCTGGCCCTATGTGAAAAAGTAATTGCCCCCTAACCCTAATAACTGCTCTGACTTCTCATCTTTAGCTGCTGCTGTTTCCATTAGTCCAAGTTGTTGATTGGCAAAGTTCACATGTATGGACATCTCCAAGAAAATGATAACAACAAACATTGTTGTCATAAATGAACTGCAGGCGATGGTGTTTAGGTGCCTCCCTGGAACATATAAACAGCTATTTTGATTTCCAACAAACCAGCTCTCTTCCAGATAAGAGAGTCCTTAGAGTGGGTACAATAACTTAGATACATTTAACAGCACATTTTAATCTGTACAAACAGTTTATGTAGGATCTTCAAATAAGTTGGATGCATTATTGTTCACTTAATTCCATTAAACCATACTGAGTAATACCCAAACTATAGCTTCATCCTTTGTGGATGGTAGAATTGCAAATGATTTTTGGAGATGGTCTGAGTCACTACTCACAGATTTGTTGTCTATTTTATGTCCTCACCCAGAATCAACCACTATCAACAAAGACTCCAGGCTCTCTACTTCAAGAAGAAGTTTGCTGAAAGGGTGGCTGAGGTCAAACCTAAAATCAAAGGTCCTTCTTTCTGTCCCAAAGGATCATTAATTTGCATTGAATACTTAGACAAAAGTAAATATTTGGGACAATGGCTACATTTTAACCTAATATGTATGAATGCACTTCTTTCTTAAAGAAAGATAGATTCCCTGTGGAAGATTATAAGAGATTAGGTATTGCTGACAGATCTGACTGTGTGTGGACATGTCTGATATTCCTTTGTTTCTTTGTATCTTCAGCTCTGTGTCTTGCTTCCAGGGAAGTGGTACAGAGTGGGAGTCTGCGTCAGCTACTAGAGGTGGTTCTGGCCTTTGGGAACTACTTGAACAAAGGACAAAGAGGAAATGCCTATGGATTTAAAGTGTCTGGTCTCAACAAGATAGCTGATACCAAGTCAAGCACTGACAAGTACATTTCCTCGCCAGCCTTTTTCATAGAAGACATTTTGATTTGTAGGAGTAGGAAAACAGATGTGAATTATAAAATGAATTATGGCTAAATTTAATTTCAGGGTTCTGGTATTATCCATATCATATTGTTATGGCTTACTGGGATCTTTGTTTTTAATATTTTTAATAACATGATGTGAACTGGGCAGCACGGTGGATGAGTGGTTAGCACTGTTGCCTCACAACAAGAAGGTTCCTGGCTAATTGATGATTCTAAATTGTCCATAGGAGTGAGTGTGAGTGTGTGTGGTTGTTTGTCTCTATGTGGCCCTGTGATGGACTGGTGACCTGTCCAGGGTGTACCCCTGCCTTTCACCCAAAGAGATCTGGGATAGGCTCCAGCAGATCCCTGTGACCCTGAATAGGAATAAGCGGAATATAGATGATGGATGGATGAACTATGCTTTTCTTAGTATGACAAGTAAACATGTCTCTTAATGGCCCATTTGCAAGTTTAGTTTGAATTGTCATATATATTTACAGAAACGTCACTTTGCTCCACTACATGATCACAGTATTGGAACAGAAGTATCCTAAGGTGGCAGCTTTCAGTGCTGAGCTACAGAATGTGCCAGAAGCTGCTAAAGTCAAGTAAGAATGAAAATGGCTGTGTGTGAGAGTGAGAGAGAGATGCAGATATTTATTTCTCACTACCTATAACCTTCAATGTGCCTCTGCCTTTTTATAATTTCTTTGAAGTATGACAGAGTTGGAGAAGGACATTGGCAATTTGAGATCAGGCCTGAAAAGTGTTGAGGCGGTAAGTTAGCTCAATAGAAATGCTTAAAAATTTGCTTAACGTTGTCTGTGTATGTTTAATCTCCCAAGAACCTGTATGCATTTGTGAGAAATATTCACATATTAGAAATGAGTGTCCTTGTCTGTACATCAGACTGACTGCATGTCTTTCTGTGTAACATCTGTTTGTTCATTTGCAGGAGCTGCAATACCAGCAGGTTCAGTCCTCTCAAGCTTCTGTTGATAAGTTTGTCCCTGTGATTAGTCAGTTCATCACCATGGCCTCCTTCAGTTTCTCTGAGGTAGAGGAGTCACTCACTGAGGCCAAAGAACTAGTAAGTAGACAACAGGAAACTCTTATTCACATTCATTGTGTTGCATTTTCTGATTTCATCTACCTTCAAAATCATAACACTAAAATATGTCAATGTATAAATACACTAAGTATTTAGAAACCTGAGTTAACACATATGTAAACCAAGTAGACCAGATCAAATCTTTCTGTATTCAAGGTTTCCCCTCTTATATAACATTGTAACTTCACTGTGTTGTTTTTACAAAACATAGCACAGGACACTCATTTGTAACCTTCAGTTTATAAATGAAAAAAAAAGACCAAATCACCAACTTCAACCTTGCTTGTCTCTGTTAAAGTTTGGAAAGGCACTGAGACACTTTGGGGAAGATTCGTCCAAACTGCAGCCAGATGAGTTCTTTGGGATCTTTGACACTTTCTTCACAGCTTTCTCAGAAGCCAAACAGGATAATGAGAACATGGCCAGACACAAAGCAGAGGAGGAGAGACGGGCAGTCAAGGAGGCACAGGTTAGATAGACAGGACAAGAGACTTTCTTATTGTCTGTTGCTGTTGGCAGAACTGTGAAAATCATTTTTGGAAAGGACATGTAAAGCATTTGAATTGTCTGTTAGCAGGTGTTGCTATTGATTAGTATAGGTAATATTTTACGAAAATGTTGAAAATGGCAGAAATTCTGACAAATTCTCTGAGAGCTGACTCACACTGACATTGCCTACCCAATTTCCCTATTTCTACATACTATTTCTACATACTTATACAAAGTCTGATGATTACTTCGTTCATAAATATATGTACAGCAACATTTTAAATACATCTATCCTCTCTTCTCTTTAAATACATCTATCCTCTCTTCTGTGTTCTCCAGCTGAAAAGAGATAGGGAGCAGAAGGCCAGGATGTCCAAAGCAAATGAAGAGGAAGGTGGTGAGTTTGATGACTTGGTGTCTGCACTGCGCTCTGGAGAGGTGTTTGATAAGAATTTGTCCAAAATCAACCGCAAAAAACAGGGGAGACCCAAGTTGTTTAACAGCAGCCGGGAGAGACCAGTAACAAAACTTAATCAGTAATAGGACACTTCATGGACAGCAGTGCCTCACTGGGATTTTTAAAAGCCTGCTAAAACACATAATGTCTCATTAGCAGTATCATAGACATGGAGTAACTATTATTATTTTCAATAATAATTCAATTCAATTCCATTCATTTGTATAGCACCAAATCACAATACAGTTATCTTAAGGCACTTTACAAAAACCCAACAAATCCCTTATGAGCAAGCATAATGATATAGTATAATATATTTTTTATTTTTATGAATGAAAATAAAGATTAACAAGCAGGCTGGGAAACAAAGAAATAAAAATGGGTGGAGTGCTGCCCAGAAAAACAGTCGGTTGAGTAGAGTTAGCACAAAATGAAAATAAAACAGAGAGGTTGAACTCAAGTGTTTGCTTAATGTTGTCATCAGATGTTAAAAGTAAATGTTGTATCTTCAAAACTTACCTACGTAAGTTCTGTTTTGTAAAGCAAATCTGATCCATCTTATCAATAACATGCATTTCACTGAGCTGCAACCAAACACTGCTTTAGATGAGGGGAAAGTGGTGCTGGCCTATCTGAACAACCAAATATTTTCAAACCACTGTACAGTCTGGCTGGATATTTTTATATATTGAATTGTATGGAGAACCATTTGGATGTATTGCAGCAGTGCCAGAATGAATGTAATAATGTGGCATGGCGTTATTACTTTAACTTGATTCCACAGATATGTAACATACTGTAGATATCTATAGATATCGTGGCAGTTACATAAAATCAATGTTTGTTTCTGCACAACAATTTGTTAAAACAACCATAACGACCAACCATAACATACACTGACACTCTTGTTAGGGGTGAAAAGGGTACTACAGTGATTTGACCACAGCTAATGCAGAAAATACATTACATTTCTGTGTTTTTGAAAAGATACTCATATTGTTTCCATTACTGCTTAAAGAGCACTTTGGCCTTAGAGTTAAAGTAAAGAAGACGTTAGATTTCTATGGAAGATGAGAACTGCGGTGCTTGCAATTATTGTTTAATGCCATTATCTTGACATCATAAGTTATTTTTTCATGATCTCGAAATAAGGTTAGGTTAGTTTGTCTCATTATTGGAACAAAACAAAAGGGCAGTTTCAGAAAACTAGGTAATTTATCACAATAACACAACTCAGGTTCTTCTCAAGATTATGGGATAAAGAGGTAACCATAATTTTGCCATTATAACAGGCTTTAATTGAGGAAATATTGGCCAATCTCTCATCTTTGGCTACTAAAAACAACATTGTCTGCTCCAATAATTTAGCTTGAAAACAAACAACACATTCATGTCTTGGTCATGTCTCAGTTATGACAGTCATGCCAGCAAGACTGAAATCAGGTGTGATCAAATGAATCAGATAAATATTTTCCACATCTCCATAATTATCTACTATTCTTTAGAAAACAAAGTGGTACTGCAAAATAAATTGAGATAAATTAACAGATTATCAGCAGAAAAAAAAGTTTTGTCATGTTGAGATAACAATAGTCAGCACACAATAATCTTATCACACTTACTTATGAAAAATTAACCAGCATATTTCACGTTATACCTTTTTTTTTCCACGTCACATTTTCTGCCGTGATATGGGAGATGAGGGAAACTTTAATTCCTGATAGGAAATTCATAAATTCACTTGTTATGGCAAGTGGGTAGAACAAAATGCAGTTAACGAGATCACAAAGGTTGCCTGTATGCATGAATTCCACTTGCACTATTATAGCTTTTATGCAAAAAAGAAAGGTACTTTGTGGGGTTGCATTACAGTGTGGCTTGGTACCATGTTTTAAAATCTAGAGCATAAAGAATGAATAGCTAGCAACTTGTGTTCAGAATGTACATTTACAGGATGTTTTACCCAATGTACAGTACTGTGCAAAGGTTTTAAGCTGTAAACTAAGAATGCTTTCAACAAATGGTGGTGTTAATAGTTTATTTTCTTTGATTAACAAAATGCAGTGAATGAACAGATGAGAAATCAAAATCAAATCAATATTTGGTGTGACCACCCTTTGCCTTCAAAACAACATCAATTCTTTTAAGTACACTTGCAGGCAGTCTTTGAAGGAACTTGGCTGGTAGGTTATTGCACACATCTTGGAGAACTAACCATAGATCTTCTTGTAGGCTTCCTCAAATCCTTCTGTCACTTCATGTAATCGCAGACAGACTCGATGATGTTGAGATCAGGCCTCTGTGGGGGCCACACCATCACTTCTAAGACTTCTTGTTCTTTACGCTAAAGATGGTTCTTAATGACATTGGCTGTACACTCCCCTCCAAACAAAACCAAAATGCAGTCTTCTAAGTTGTCTGTCAGATCCAGATATAAATACCTGGAAATAAAAGCCGATATGTTGATCTCTTGTCTCATATTCATCGTATAATGTCAAACCCAAATGTTTTCAGTCTACAGCAAAAATAATGGAATTGGCCTCACTGTTCCAATACTTTTGGAGGGGAGGGTATGTTTGGGGTCGTTATCCTACTGCTGATTACATTTGGTGCCAATCATATGCCTTCCTGATGGTATTGCGAGTTGGATAGGTATCTGCCTGTATTTATAAGCATTGAGGACACCATTAATCCTGATTAAATCTCCACCCAGTAATGAAAAAAATGACAGTACCCGCCCGACAGTGGTAGACGTTACTATTCCCACGAAAATAAATTGGGCAGCGAAATGACAATAGGGCTACATTAATCTGTCGTTAAGAATGTCTTCATCGACTGGGATACAGCAGCTCTTCTGGCCTCCCTCTGCTTTTTTTCATGGCGTTTCTGGTACCCAGATATATGTTTTTGTTTCATTTTCAATCGGTCAGTCAGTCTCCTTCTCTTCCACCAAGTTCATCTCTAACTTCAGCGGTAGCGTCAACACTGATTGGTTCTATTCACAAGAAGATACTTTTTTCATCAAATTGGATGTTTCTGTGGTTTTCATTCAAATCTCTGCCATACACCTAATATAAATATTAGAATTATTCACAGAACAGGGGCCTATAGAGTATAACTGCTGGATTTTGTGGGGCCCCCTGGGCAGTGGGGACCCCTGTAATTGTCACCACCTTTCACCCCACTAGCATGGCCCTGGAGGTATGGCTTTTTGGGTCTTCCATGAAGACCACTTCTAACTTCTAAAAAGTAAAAATGTTTTTTTTTTGCTGTCAATGATACAATACATCTTTTGATAACTTCACAAAACTACCCAAAAAAAGGAAATTCTTCTTTTACACACACAATCAACATGAATTATGGTTGGAGCTGACAACATCGAACAGTTCTTTTAAATACAGCCATGGTTGGGGAATGTCTTGTTTTTCCGACTCTGCTTCATCGTCGTCGGACTCGGCAATACTCCCTCTTCATCGTCGTCGGACTCAGCAATACTCTCCCTGGATCCCTTTCTTCTTCCATGTCGCACTGCAAGTTTTCTCTCTATCATAACCTGTACACTCACTCGATTTCCTTCTCTAGTTAGTTACGTCTATTACGTCATGTCGTTATACGCGGAGGTTGAAAAAGTAACAAGCCTGTTTTGATAATGTAAGGAGTAGAAAGTACAGATATTTGTTTTTAAATGTGGGAAGTAAAAGTAAAAAGTCGTCAGATAAATAAATACTCAAGTAAAGTACAGATACCTGAAAAATCTACTTAAGTACAGTAGTGAGGTATTTGTACTTCGTTACTTTCCACCTCTGCTGGTTTGCAGGCAAAGAGCAGTAACACACGATATTGATTTGATTTAGATTTTTCTTTTGTTCGTTCACTTTGCATTTTGTAAATTGATAAGAATAAAGGATTATTTATATTTTTAAAAGCATTCTTAGTTTACAGCATTTTTACACACATGCCTAAAACTTTTGCGCAATACTAAATATCAGGGACCATAAGTGATATTGGTTTGTAATAGTGAATAGATTGAATGTTAATGAAATGTATTTTTATATATATTGTAATATAAGCTTCTAATGACACTGGAGCCATCTGAAACTACTGGTCCAACAATTTAATTTATGTATCATAATCTGTATCATATTGGCATGAAGCAGAGCATTGCCCTTTCTGTGCTATTATGCTATTATATAAACTATATATGTACAATATGGTGTATTATAAGAGTAATATGAGTAAAATGATTAAATCATTATTATTTAGTAGCTTGGACATGTGTCCCCTAATGTGTGAGTGGGCTGGGTGAAAATGCTGATTGTGCTCAGATGAGTAACATGTTCTGATTTTAATTTCACCAGTCATTGCACTTCAGTGTCAGATGTATAGTTTGTGTTCTACTAAGTAGTCTTCCTCACTTTTCTGATGATGCAGAAAAACTAGTCCATGCATTTGTTACCTCAAGGCTAGATTACTGTAACTCTGGCTTCAGGCCCTCTGGCTTTAGGGCTGGCTTCAGGCAACCCTAAACCATCCCTTAGTTATCCTGCTATAGGCATAGACTGCCTGAGGACCATTGGTGCACTGAGCTCCCCTACCCTAACCCTCTCTCTCTCCCCTAGTTTGTGCTCTCTCCCTCTCTCTCCCTCTCTCCCTGTACCTTCTGATCGCTGATGTGCAGTTACTGGTCCCACCAACCTGCAGTGTCTATTTGTTGTTTATTGTTTGCTGTTCTTTTCTCTCTCCTCTATCCACTTACTCCAACCGGTCAAGTGCTTGTTCATAAGGGATTTGTTGGGGTTTTTTTTGTTTTGTTTTTTGTAAAGTGCCTTGAGTTGATTGTATTGTGATTTGGCACTATAAAAATAAAATTGAATTGAATTGAACTTTTCTGTGTCTAGCTGTGTCTGCATAGAGAATGTGTCCTTTGTTTTGAAACTATTTGCTTATGCCATTTCCATTATAAAACTTTAAAAGATCAACATGCTTGCACAAAGGAATTTCTTAGGCTGGAGACACACTTGACGACTCTAAAATTGTGACCACAGACATATTGACAATGTCAACAGATTTTTAATGCACACACTAGATGCTTCAACAAGACCCAGAGACCACACACCTTTGTAGTAACGATTTCATGTTTTGTGATTCTACAAACACAAGATTTCACAGAAATCTGAAGTAATCAACCTTGACTTAGTGAAGCACGGCTTTTCATTGTCAGCCCTATTGTGGTAACGTTATGTCTTGTACAATAAGGTGAAAAGACACCTGTGTTGTTGGCATAATTCAACAAGCATGTCTTCTTTATCAACATCTGTGCTGGTTGTCTCACATTGATCTCACTTGATCTCTATAGTTACCTAGAGCTTCCTCAAACCCAGAACATAAATTGATATTTCTTTTCCACCACTGCAAACCACCTACTGTTATACTGTTATGTTTTAATACCCAGCCCTGCTTAAACTTTTTTTGGATTCTGTCATAAAATTGTTCCCTTCATTACTGGAGGCACAATCAAAACTAAAAGAGCTATGTATTGAAACGGTGATGGAGGGCCAAGATGTACTGGAGAGAGAGCTGGTGCAAGAGGGGTGGACGATGCAGAGCAACCAGAGAAGGAACCAACAAATGAACCGAACAGAGATCAGAGCCTCCATCAACAGCGACAGAGAGCCATGTTCTACTGGATGTGAGTAAAGATGGTAAGACTGTGAAATAGTAGCAGAGGTGAATATCTGCAGGGTGTAAGGTTTGTATATATAAATTTAAGTCTGGACCCAGGTTTGAGACTTTATTTTCACACACCACACAAAAGGTAAAACTTAAACTGGGGAATTAAGAGAAACTCAGAAGTGGGACCTGGAGACAAGGAACAGAAGGAGATATGCACCTAGGAAGACAGGAACTGGATCAGGAGACAGAGAATCAGGCAACATGAAGCAGGAAGCAGAGGACTGGGATAGGGATAAGGCTGAGTCTTCAGGAGACAGGTTTGGCTTTCGTAAATCAGGTTTTGGCCTTCAGGAGTCAGGTTCAGCCTTCAGGGGTCAGGTTCGGCCTTCAGGGGTCACGTTAAAGTCAGGGAGATTCAGGAGGGTGTAGTCACACTCAGTGAAGCCAGAAACTGGAATCGGAAGGAAGCTTGGGAAAGGGGAGTCACACACAGGGAATGGTCAGGTCACAGCAAGCCCACAATCACACACAGTAACTCAGAATGCAGGGAACAGGTCAGGTTGCAGTAAGCACAATAGACATACACAGTACTAGAACGCAGGGAACAGGATGAAGCCAAATGGAATAAGTCAGGTCATAGTAGCATAACTAGGTGATCTGGCAACTAGGTGAAGCAGAGAGCTGGTGTATATACTCTTTACACTGATGAATAATCCAGCTAATCACCTGGCTGCCTACGAGAAAACCAAGGCACAAAGCAGGCGCAGGTGAAATTAGTCAAAGCAAATAAACATAAAACGACTAAACACAGGTGACACAGGAAATAGAAACCAAAATAAAAGTCCAAAACAGGATGTTCAAAATCAGGATCCTAACACAGGGACATTAGGAGGTAATATGACTATACCATTTATCAGACATGTTGCAGGAACATATTCATTTTTAGCTGAAGCTGTTTTGTAGTATGTCATAGTTCTATGTGGGAGCGAGGACAAAACAATCATCATTCAGTCTGATGAGCACTCGGCCTTTAAGGCAACGTGAGCACAACCCCAGGATTTCCTGGAGGGCCATCACAACTGCACTTTGCGCACACTGCACCCTCTGCCCAATGGAGATCGGGAGTGGAAAGCCCTGTTACTTGTTACTTATCCATTTTTCTCTTCAATAGACTTGAATCCACATGGAGGAGCAGACACAATCTCTATGGGTTTTGTAGGGGGCGGGGGGTGTGTGACGGCTCTAAGAACACTGCAGAGAGGTGTTTTAGACTGAGTCTCTGCATCCAGGTCCCCACTCTGGATTGTCAAACTTTAGGTTGGCTAATAAACTTCTGGAGATGAGATCAGACCAGGTTTTCCCCAGAAACTGGCCCAATTGTATATGAAGCCCACATCATTTGCTGGACACCACCTAGACAGCCAGCGACGGAACGACGACATGCGGCTAAACATGTCATCGCTGGTCAGATTGGGGAGAGTTCCAGAGCAAATTACAGAGTCCGACGTTGTTTTGGCAAAGTTACACACCGACTCAACATTAATTTTAGTGACCTCCGATTGGCCTAATCAGGTGTCATTGCTGCCAATGTGAATAACGATTTTATTGTATTTACGATGAGGCTTAGCCAGCAGCTTCAAATTTGACACTATGTCGCCCGCTCTGGCCCCAGGAATACATTTGACTATGGTCGCTGGTGTCTCTAGCTTCATGTTTCTGACTATGGAATCAGCAATTCTCAGGGTCGGTTTCTCAGCGGGTGTGTCGCTGAGTTGGGAAAATCAGTTAGAAACGTGAACAGGCAGGTGATGAACCATGGGCTTCTGCTTAGGAGTATGTTTCCGTCGGACCGTCACCCAGGCTAATTCAGACCCTGAGCTTGGTGGCGCAACACCTCAAGTCAAGTCAAATCAAGTTAAGTTGATCTTTATTGTCATTCCGCTACATGTGGGGACATACAGTGGAACGAAATGTCGCGCCTCACAGGACCATGGCGCTACATAAATACAGACATAGAACAATGAAGTAAAAAAGTATAAACCTATCCACAACTAACCTACTGATAGACTTTCACTATAAATATACTATATGTAAATGGTTGCCTATACATGAACTAAAAAATACTATAAAAATAACAATATAATTATATAATAATATAAAAAAAACTATACAAACTGTACAAATGCTTCACATAAATACTGTACATGTGCAAAGAGTAACATTGTGAGTCAGGCAGCTAGGATGATTTGTAGTACATTAGCATGTAAACATACATATTACTGAGACTTTTGTGAGATTATGGACACACAGTAGGGTGTGGAAAGTGCCTCGTGTACATAGAGGAGAGTGTGTTACTACAGGTGGTTTGGACAGGCCCACTCACCTGTGTGTAAGACACTTCGAATTTCACAAACTGTGATGTGGTAAGGTTGAGTGGGGTCGTGAGTTCAGGGCTCTCACAGCCTTGGGGAAAAAGCTGTTGAGCAATCTGGCGGAGCGGGCTCTGATGGTCTGGTAACGTCTTCCTGATGGTAGGAGCTGGAAGAGACTGTGAGAGGGATGCGTGGGGTCCTTCACGATACTGTTGGCCTTGCTGGAGCATCGTGAAAGGAAAATGTCCAGGATGGAGGGGAGAGGGGCACAGATGATCTTTGCGGCAGTGTTCACTGTCCTCTGGAGGGTCTTTCAGTCTGCGGCGCTACAGTTTCCATACCAGACAGTGATGCAGCTTGTCAGCACGCTCTCAATGGTTCCCCTGTAGAAAGTGGTGAGGATGGGTGGTGGGAGACTTACTCTTTTCAGCCGGCAGACAAAGTGTAGACGCAGTTGTGCCTTCTTGGAGAGTGACACGGTGTTGGTGGTCCAGGTGAGGTCCTCTGTGATGTGTACCCCCAGGAATTTAGTGCTGCTGACTCTCTCTACAGTCAAGCTGTCGATGGTCAACAGAGTTTCTCCTGAAGTCCATCACAACCTCCTTTGTCTTCCCCACATTGAGGGACAGGTTGTTAGTGCCACACCATTCAGCCAGCTGTGCCATTTCCTCTCGGTAGTGCGTTTCATCATTGTTGCTGATGAGGCCTAAAACCGTCGTGTCATCAGCAAACATGATGATGTGTTTGGAGCTGAACTTGGCGGTACAGTCGTGGGTCAGTGTGAAGAGCAGTGGGCTGACCACACAGCCTTGTGGTGCACCTGTGCTCAGTGTGGTAATGCTGGAAATGTTGCGGCCGACACGGACTGACTGAGGTCTTCCGGTTAGAAAGTCTAGGATCCAATTACAGAGGGAATTGCTAAGGCCCAGCAGGTTAAGTTTATTAATGATTGGATTAATGATGGATTATTGTGTTAAATGCTGAGCTGAAGTCAATGAACAGCATTCTAAAAATAGTTTTTATTTTGTAGATGGGTAAGAGCCAGGTGGAGGGTGGAGGAAATCGCGTCATCCATAGAGCGGTTTGGGCGGTATGCAAATTATAGCGGATCAAGTGTGTTGGGGAGGCTGGTTTTGATGTTGTGCATGACTATCCTCTCAATGCAGTTCATCAGGATTGGACTCAGTGCTATGGGACGGTAGTCATTAAGACAGGACACAGGTGATTTCTTTTGTACTGGTATGATTGTCGTGGATTTGGAACGACTGCCTGGCTCAGCGAGGTATTAAAGATATCTGTAAGGACATCTGTCAGCTGTGCAGCACAGTCTCTCAGTACATGGTCAGGTATGTTGTCAGGACCCGCAGCCTTGCGTGGGTTAATCCTAGATAGGGTCTTCCTTACATCGGCTGGAGACAGACAGAGTGCCTGGTTATTGGGAGGTGTGGGCAGTTTTTGGGCAGGTGTGTCATTCTGCATTTCAAATTGTGAATAAAAATGAGTGCATCTGGGAGGGATGTGTCATCATCACAGGCCTGTGGCGGGGACTTGTAGTCAGTGATGGTCTGAATTGCTTGCCACAGGCTCTGTGCGTCTCTGCTGTCTGTGAAGTGATTGTTGATTTTTTTGAGCATATTACTGTTTTACATTTTTGATGTCACAGGACAGATTGGCTCTTGCTGCTTTGAGGGCTGCTTTATCGCCTGATCTGTATGCTTCATCTCTGGTCTTAAGCAGCCCACAAACCTCTGCTGTCATCCACGGCTTCTGGCTGGCATGTGTGTGGTGATGGTTTTGGTGACTGTTACATCATCAATGCACTTTTTTATATAAGTACTCACAGTTTCCGTGTACTCCTGCAGGTCTGTGTGGTTGTTGTAGGTGGCTGCCTCTTTAAACATGTCCAGTCCGTGAACTGAAAGCAACCCTGTAGTGTTGAGGTAGCATCATCTGGCCAAACTGTGATGAGTTTTTGGACCGGTTTAGCGAGTTTCATAAGTGGATTATATGCTGTGATTAGCATAACCGAGATGTGATCGGAGTACCCGAGGTGGGGGCGGGGTAGCCTTGTGCGCGTTCTTCTCTGTTGTGTAAACAAAGTCCAGTGTGTTGTTTCCCCTTGTTGCAAAGTTCACGTTCAGAGAATGTAGACAAAACTGTCTTTAAGTTAGTGTGGTTGAAGTCACCGGCTATGATGAAAAAGCCGCTGATGGCGCTGTACAGTTGATGGAGCGCGCCCTTGGTGTTTGCACACTACCCCAGTATTGTTACACCATTCTTTGTAGACGTACACACACAAGCCACCACCGCGATTCTTACCTACCATGCTGTGTAGACCGACTGAGTTGAATGTTTGATGTTTGCGTCTACAGCATTGATGTGATCTGTGATCCAGTTTGTTTTCCAAAAAGCAAATGTTTGAGAGCATGAGTGATGGACTCACTGGTCTAGTGAGGTTAGCCCTTAGCCTAGATCGTATACCTTCACACTTGCTGTGCTTCTGTCCCCTCTCACACCGCCGGCATCGCCGCTTTGTGCAGGTAGCGTCAGTAGGCGAGGCCGCAGTCTCGGGGTTTGGCTTCAGCAGCAGACAGAGGCCTCGTAGCTTCACTGGCGAAAGTTTTTTTTTACACTGAAGAAGCCACTGGGTGGAAAAACGTTTCAGCCTTAAAACTGCAAGTCCAGTTGCTATGGCTCAACCATTAGATGACCTATGTTATTAAGCATGAACACAATTTTAAACACATGAGGATGGTGAATAAATCTGCATTATGAAAAGGGATACAATTTATGTCAGGTGGGAAACTGCATCTGAAATAATTTTATCCCCCTGTAACTTTAGCCGTAGTGAAGGAAAGTTGTCTAAACTCTCAAGTGTTATGAAGCATGATCAGAAAAGTGTAAAGAATAACCTTCAGGATGTTTGAGTATCATTTGGCATCATGGAGGGGGGATACAATTTATGTCAGGCGGGAAACTGCATCTGAAATAATTTGTATCCCCCTGTAACGTCATACTATGCAATAATATGATCGTTGTGATCATTCAGAGTAATTCATAACAGTACCCCAAACTGGACCTCCATTTATTTTGCAATTAAAAGTCAGTTATACAAACAATTGTTGTTGACAATGTGATGAGTTTATTGTAGGCTTGTTTACATTTTCCTGTCGACCTCGAAGACTGTGGTCGACGCCTTCCTACTATGCAAAACCAAAACAAACATCCCCCATGATATGTTCACGGACATTAAAAAATATTAGGTTTAAAACAAATAAAGTGAATTGAATCGAAATGAATTCAAAAATGATTTCACTATGCCAATTCTTTTCTGACTAAAACTCCAAAATCATATCTGGACATAAGCAGCCTATAGTTTCATAAAACAATAAAAACAAATAGTGATAGGCCCACTTTAAACGTAAAGTTCGTAATATTACTTTGTACCGTGTATACTGTAGTATTTAATGTAATTAAAACACTAGTACCTCGGATAGCGATACAAAATAAACATGCAAGAGTTGGTTTCAGCCCTGTTTACAGGCGCAGAACACAACAGCTCAAATATAAAAGAAAAATCCAGTTTTTAATTGCCAATATAAATATAAACATAAAAGACTAGAGCAAATGTAGGCTAAAAACATTTGATCACAAAGTTGTGAATGAATCCATATACTCTATAAACTCTGTGTAGGTTGCTGGACTGTAGACTCAGGTGACTGGTTTAACTGTTGTTAGAACATTAACTGAGTGGATGTTTTAGAAAATGCTGAATGCTCATAAGAGAAATAGTTGAATCACTCAATGCATAAAACATTAAACTCTCATCTAATAATGCACATCATGCTGTCACATCAAATGAGAAATTACAAAAATTACAAAGCCAAATAGAATTTCATTTATTTCTAACAATGATTGTATGTTATTGCACTCCTTAATGTACCTGTTGAACCTATTCTAGATTAAGTGATATAGTTCAGCTGCTTGGAGAGGGTAATGCGCCTACTGCCTCCTGCCTCCTGCAAACTTTACATGCTAAATACAATATAACAATTTATACAACTACAATTGCTTGTTGTATGTGAGAAAATTACCTGAACGCCTCCTGTGCTTGTAATGATAATAATAATCACGATTATGCTGACGATGAATAAATCTCTTCCTGTCAATCATGCTGTGGCACCAAGTCTGTTCTGATCTTACCTTCTATTTCTGTTTGTTCATACATATATGTAGGTGTGTGAGTGACTCACTGAGTGCTAGAAATGAAATAATTCAGAGAACAGTTTATTTGAAACAGTTTAACATGGGCTCTATTAAACTATTAAACTAAACAAAAACAAAATTAACCAGTAAAACTTAATAAATTGTTAGGGTGCTGACTGCCCCCTGATGGCTTCAATGCAGGTCACTGTATTTCCTGACAGTTTAATGTTGACTTCTAGTGGGCCAGATTGCAGCTGTGCCTCAAAAGGCTGCCACAAAGCCTCCTTTATTTGGACAACCTGGTTGTCCTCCAACAGGAGTTTTAGGGTGCCGGCATTAGTTTCATCCTCCATGACGCCCAGGACAACAATGCCATCACAATCAACACTGGCTGACTGTTGGAAGAAAGATAACATTGAGTACCATATTTATTATTGTTTGTCTCTCACCAATTGCTTGAAACCATGCAAGTGTTTTCTCTCCATCTTCTTCTTCTCCTTTTACTCTTATTTATTAACACAAATCAGTTTGTATTAGGCTCTAAATTATAACATCCATCCAGTTGACTTTAATAGTAATATTAAATGTTGTAATCATCCATCCATTTTCTATACCTGCTTTCTTTTCCTGAATCAGGGTCATGGGGATCTGCTGGAGCCTATCCCAGCTCTCTCAGGTGGAAGGCAGGGGTACACCCTAGACACCAGTCCATCACAGGGCCACATATAGACTCACAAAAACAGACAACCTCACACACTCAGTCCTACAGGCAATTTAGATTCACCAATCAACCTAACATGCATGTTTTTGGTCTGTAGGAGGAAACCGGAGTACCCGGAGTAAACCCACGCAAGCACAGGGAGAACATGCAAACTCCACACAGAAAGGCCAGGTTGCAAACCCACGACCTTCTTGCTGTGAGGCAACAGTGCTAACCACTCAACCACCATGCTGCCCTGTTGTAGTCATTATAGTGAAATTATGCTTTAACAAAAAAAATCATCTTTACAGCTGCTCAGGTGAATCAGTGGGGAGGCAGGGTGGAGGAGTGCCACTCCCTCCTTACGCAGGTCCTCCAGAATGGTTACTGGGGTACTCCGGAAAAACATTGTGCCCTTACTTATGTTTATATAATAAGGGGGTGACTGCCCCCTCAATGTGTGGCCTCTTAACATATAACTGTATACACTTGAAGCGAAACCCTCATAAAGTGTGACTCTTGTAACTGTTTTGCCATCGGAAATGGCAGCCACCTTGTTTTTTCTTATGACAGCTGGCCTGGCCGTGGAGTCCTGGAATTCCCAGGAAACCACCCTAGGCTGGTCCACCATAGCCACCACACATATATGAAGCGGTGGGGGCTTAAAATAGGGGCTGTCGGGCTTGGTCCACAATAGATTATGGAGTGCCATTCTGAAATTGTGCAAACACACACACACAGAAACTGTGCCATTAGACCTTTAATTATTTCTGGTCAACGAATCAAACTGAATTAGAAAATCAGACCTGTTCACTCATTGCTATTCCAAAACTCACCGTTTTTTAATCATCTTTTCATTAACACAGTTTGTATTTTTCCCTGCATTTTTATAAATTATAATATATTATATTATTAATATAATAATATAATATAATATTAATATATTATTATATATTAATATTATATATTATATTATATAAATTGTAAGTAATTACACAAATGGTAGTTTATTTTGGGTTACACATTCTTTTCCTTTCATTCAGCAAATGGAGACTTTAAGTTTGAGAAGCTAGTCAAATAAAAAACACTGGCTACCCTAATTTAAAGAGTGACTGAGGCAAAAATAAAATATGTTAATCTACACATTTTTTCCTTATGTGAAAATTTCTATACTTTCTTATTACCATTAGAAAAACATTTAACAAACACTTATAGTTTATGAAAATGTGAGGAAAAAAGTTCATACCGCTCTCTGCTGTTGTCTCTCCTCACTGTTCTGTCTCTAGAAGAACAATGGACTGAATTTTCCCGCCACTGATGCTCCAAGTGTGACACAACTTGTTGACTGTTGTCGGGCAAATAAAATTAGCCAATCAAATGTGGCGCTGTAATGGAGTAATGTGTGTGTGTGGGGTAACACACACACATTACTCTACATTACTCACTGGTACAATGCAGGCTTTCCTATAGGTCTTCTCTTTGGGCCGGGATTTGCCATTTACTTTGTGATCACGGTCACGGTGGGTCTTATACTGTGAGGAAGAGCTGGGGAAGCTCTCAGGGCTCATAACTGGGGGATAGAGAGATAGAGAGTTGGCATAGGCTCCAGCAGATCCCCATGACCTAAAAAAAAATAAGCAGATACAGATACAGAGTCTCTATCGAGGATCACCCCCTGTTGGTGTTGCTCTCCGAGTAAGCGAATCACTTTTGTCTTGCAAGCGTATCGTGTTGTGTGTGTTGCATAGTTCATCTACAGACTAGCAACAGACTAGCTATAGTTTAACACACCTAAAAACTAACTAAACTCTAAAAAATTCATTAACTGCTACATTCCGGTACTAGTCAAGTACCTTTCTATTTTGACCGGTATTTATTGCTATTTCTTGACTTAGCGCTCGTTAGCCTACCGGTTAGCTTACCTAGCTAGTAAGCTTAGCTAACATGGCCTCTCCCTCTCTCTCTCTTTCTTGCTCGGTGTGCCACATGTTTAGTTATTCCTCTGCCTCCTTTAACGATAATGATACCTGTAATAAGTGTAAGGTTCTGGTAGCCTTGGAGGCGAGGATCACTGATTTGGAAGCACGGCTCCGCACCTTCGAACAAAAGCCAGCTAGCCTAGCCCCGTTAGCTGGTGTGGAGCCACCGAGCTCAGGGTCTGTTAGCGGTCCAAGGGCAGCTCCGGAGCAGCCCGGAGAATTAGCCTGGGCGACGGTCCGACGGAAACATACTCCTAAGCAGAAGTCCACGGCTCATCACCTGCCTGTTCACGTTTCTAATAGATTTTCCCCGCTCAGCGACACACCCGCTGAGAAACCGACTCTGATAATTGGCGATTCCATAGTCAGAAACGTGAAAATAGAGACACCAGCGACCATAGTCAAATGTATTCCTGGGGCCAGAGCGGGCGACATCGAGTCAAATCTGAAGCTGCTGGCTAAGGCTAATCGTAAATATGGGAAAATTATTATTCACGTCGGCAGCAATGACACCCGATTACGCCAATCGGAGGTCACTAAAATTAATGTTGAGTCGGTGTGTAACTTTGCTAAATTAATGTCGGACTCCGTAGTTTTCTCTGGACCCCTCCCCAATCTGACCAGCGATGACATGTTTAGCCGCATGTCGTCGTTCCGTCGCTGGCTGTCTAGGTGGTGTCCAGCCCAACGATGTGGGCTTCATAGACAATTGGGCCACTTTCTGGGGAAAACCCGGTCTGGTAGCGAGAGACGGCATCCATCCCACTTTGAATGGTGCAGCTCTCATCTCTAGAAATTTGGCCGAGTTTATTAGCCGACCTAAAGCCTGACAATCCAGGGTGGGGACCGGGATGCAGAGACTCAGTCTAAAACGCCTCTCTGCAGTTTCCTTAGAGCCGCCGCCCCCCTCAAACCACATAGAGATTGTGTCTGCCCCTCGAACATATAAATCAAATAAATCAGAAGTTAACAGAAGAGGAGTTACTCATAAAAACTTAATAAATATTAAGACCACTCCTCTTATTGAACAGAAAAACAGAACTGTCAAATGTGGACTATTAAATATTAGGTCCCTTTCATCTAAATCTTTGTTAGTAAATGATTTGATAACTGATCACCAAATTGACCTACTTTATCTTACTGAAACCTGGTTACAGCAGGATGAATATGTCAGTCTGAATGAATCAACCCCCCTCAGTTATAAAAATTATCATGTTCCTCGAAGCACAGGTCGAGGTGGAGCAGTAGCTACAATCTTCCACTCAAACTTATTATTAAACTTTCATCCTCAGAACAATTTTAACTCATTTGAGAGCCTCACTCTTAGTCTCTCACATCCAAACTGGAAAACACAAAAACCAGTTCTACTTGTCACTGTGTAATTCAATTCAATTCAATTCAATTCAATTCAATTTTATTTGTATAGCGCCAAATCACAATACAAATCATCTCAAGGCACTTTACAAAAACTAAAACTAAAAACCCAACAAATCCCTTATGAGCAAGCACTTGGCGACAGTGGAGAGGAAAAACTCCCTTTAACGGAAGAAAAAACCTCCAGCAGAACCGGGCTCAGTTTGGGCGGCCATCTGCCTCGACCGGTTGGGGTGAGTGGATAGAGCAGAGAGAAAAGAACAACAAATAGACACTGCAGGTTGGTGGGACCAGTAACTGCACATCAGCGATATACAGCTCCAGGACCAGGGACACCTGCAGAAGGTACAGAGAGAACAGAGAGGGGGGGGGGGGGGTTAGGGTAGGGGAGCTCAGTGCACCGATGGTCCTCGGGCAGTCTAGGCCTATAGCAGCATAACTAAGGGATGGTTCAGGGTTGCCTGAAGCCAGCCCTAACTATATGCTTTGTCAAAGAGGAAGGTTTTAAGTCTAGCCTTAAAAGTATAGAGAGTGTCGGACAGATTCCAGTTTGTTCATGTCCATGATGAACCTTCCACACGAACAAAAGTTAGTTATGGAGTTCCACAAGGCTCCGTGCTAGGACCCATTCTGTTCACCCTGTACATGCTTCCTTTAGGATATGTCATTAGGAAGCACTCTATTAGTTACCACTGCTATGCAGATGACACTCAGTTATATCTATCTATTAAACCTGTTAACACAAACCAGTTAACCAGACTTCAAGCCTGTCTAACTGACATAAAGGCCTGCATGACCAGTAACTTTTTACTCGGAGAAACTCGGAGAAAACAGAAGTCATTATATTTGGGCCAAAAAATCTCAGAAATAACTTTTCTCAAATTATAGCTACTCTAGATGGCATAACCCTGGCCTCTAGCAGTAATGTAAAAAACCTTGGAGTTATTTTTGACCAGGACATGTCCTTTAACTCACACATAAAACAAATCTCTAGAACTGCATTCTTTCACCTGCACAACATTTCCAAAATTAGGAACATCCTGTCTCAAAATGATGCAGAAAAATTAGTCCATTCATTTGTTACCTCAAGGCTAGATTACTGTAACTCATTACTATCTGGATGTCCCAATATCTCCATAAAAAGCCTCCAATTAATCCAGAATGCCGCAGCCAGAGTCCTGACAGGAACTAGCAAGAGAGATCATATTTCTCCTATATTGGCTTCTCTTCATTGGCTCCCTGTAAAATATAGAATAGAATTTAAAATCCTTCTTCTCACATACAAATCCCTTCATAATCAAGCTCCTTCATACCTTAAAGACCTCATAGTACCATATTATCCCAATAGACCACTTCGCTCTCAGAGTGCAGGTCTACTTGTGGTTCCCAGAGTTTCCAAAAGCAGAATGGGAGTCAGAGCCTTTAGTTATCAAGCTCCTCTCCTATGGAACCAGCTCCCAGCCTGGGTTCAGGAGGCAGACACTCTCTATACTTTTAAGGCTAGACTTAAAACCTTCCTCTTTGACAAAGCATATAGTTAGGGCTGGCTTCAGGCAACCCTGAACCATCCCTTAGTTATGCTGCTATAGGCCTAGACTGCCTGAGGACCATCGGTGCACTGAGCTCCCCTACCCTAACCCCCCATATTCCATATTCCACCATTGAATGTTACTAACCTTGTGCTCTCTCTCTCCCCTAGTTTGTGCTCTCTCCCTCTCTCTCTGTTCTGCAGGTGTCCCTGGTTCTGGAGATGTATATCGCTGATGTGCAGTTACTGGTCCCACCAATCTGCAGTGTCTATTTGTTGTTTATTGTTGCTGTTCTTTTCTCTCTGCTCTATCCACTCACCCCAACCGGTCGAGGCAGATGGCTGCCCAAACTGAGCCCGGTTCTGCTGGAGGTTTTTTCTTCCGTTAAAGGGAGTTTTTCCTCTCCACTGTCGCCAAGTGCTTGCTCATAAGGGATTTGTTGGGTTTTTAGTTTTAGTTTTTGTAAAGTGCCTTGAGATGATTTGTATTGTGATTTGGCGCTATACAAATAAAATTGAATTGAATTGAATTGAATTAAGTAGTCTTAAGCAGTTTCTCAGTCTAGAGTGTGTGGTATCTTGATTCCTCTGGTTTGCCTCAGCCTCTGTTTGGCTGTGGATACATAAACACATAGGTTATTCTCATTGACTGATTCCATCTATAAGGAATGTGACCCTCAGTGTATGATTGGTGGCCTATAGTCTTTAACTATATTGGCCTATAGTCAGTTTTGCGCAGGAACTAGGCCCAAATAAAGAAAATTTTGCCTAACCTACAAGCTCATAACTCTTTGTACACTATATTCTATCTTATATTTAAAACACTACCACCTTGGATAGAGACACAAACTAAAAATGCAAGGGTTCACTCCTTGTGGGTGGTGTCTCAGTGATAGCTCTGGTCTGCCACAGCCTCTGTCCAGCCCTGGATACAAGAAGACACAGATTATTCTCATAGGCTGATTACATCTACAAGAGTGTGAACCTCAGTGTATGATTGGTGGATTGCCTATAGTCAGTTTCTGAGCAAGAAGTATTTATTCATTTCAATACAAACATGTCATCCCCATTATAAGAAAGGTCTTGAAAATCTTGTAAAAAAATTTTTAAAAAGTTAAGGAGTGTTTCTAACTCACCAGCAACCCTACATTTTATTAAATATCTTTACATAAAAGGTATCAGTGCCTTTGTGAAAGCCTCCTGGAGCTGTTAAGACATTTTTTCAATAGGTCCTGTAGTTTCTGTGTTGGTTAGCCAGACCAGGTGTCATTTGTGCCCCATGTCTTCCCTTACTCACTATTCTACTAATTGAATTTCCCCTTGGGGATTAATAAAAGTCCTTCTTCTATTCTTTCCCCAGTAGTCCTCCATTTTGTGAGTTGAAGTTTTCTCGCTTCTCCTTTACGGTGTTTATTGTGCAGTGTCACTGTCACTCCCCCTCCCCAGCCATGGTGTACTCTCCCAAGCCGCCATGGCAGACCTTTCACAATAAAAGACTACAGTTATTTGTATGAAGTTATTACACCTTTGTAAAGCAAAATGAATACTGAAAATAAAGTTAGGTTTGTAATCTGATCATGTGAGTCTCCTGCAACACTATCCTTTCACAATAAAAGCCTTTGTATAGCATTCTTTCAAAAATAAAAGCCCCAAAACAGCAACATAACCTTAAAATTGACTTCCGTAATTGGCACACAGCTTCAGGCACCAAGTAAGGCCATTTTAAATGTCAGACATGGTGTCTTCTCCCAACAGACCATGTTCAGACTTTAACAATAAAAGTGTACAGTTATTTGTAGGAAGATATACTCTAGTTTTGTAAAGCATAAGGAATATTCAAAATAAAGTCCAGATTCTAATATAAGGTCCCAGTAGCTTGCTGCTGTTTTATAGCATTCATTCAATATAAAAGCCCTGAAACAGTAATGTGACATTAAAATAGACTTTTGTAATTGGTATACAGCTTTAAGCACCAAGTAAGGCCATTTTAAATGTCAGGCATGGTGTCTTCTTCAGGAGGACATGGTTGGACTTCCACAATAAAAGTCTACAGTTATTTACAGGAAGTTAATGCAGTGTTCCAAAGAATAACAAATCAAACAAGATCTTAACGCAAAGTGACATGAGTCTCCAGCAGCACACTGCTTTTTCAAAATAAAAGCCTTTTTATATCATGGTTTCAAAATAGAAGCTAAAAACGCTAATATTTTGCCATGAATGGGGAGAGTCAGGACCAATTAAACACCAACACCAAAACTCAGTTTTAAGGAATTTATTTCTAACATGGATCAAAAAGCAGGGTGGAATGTTAATGGACCAGGAGATGGAGACAAAAACCAGAGGAGCTATGAAGGATGATGGTGTCTGCCCAAGCCCACACTCTGTACTGAAGAGGAAAGCCCACACTCGGTACTGACGAAGAAGCCTAGACAGAAGGCAGCTTGACTCTAAAACTTGGCCCGCAGAGCAACATCTGACGGTATGGTTTTGCCTTGGTCAGGGGTGCCTGGTGATCTGGCAGGTAGCTCAGACAGTCTGGAGATTATAATAACAAAAACTCATTCCTCTTCTTAGTAACATGGAATTTCAAAAACGCTTACTTGAATCAGAGAGGCATTCGTGAGTGAAGTCAACATCAGCAGGGTAAGCAGACATTCCAGCAACTTGTCTATGGCTGTGGAGAGGTATAAGAGCTGTGAACCAAGGAGAGCAAACAGGTGAATCTCGTTACCTCATAAGCTGAGTGGATGTGAGAGGTAACTTACTGCACGTGGCCTTTCAAAATAAAGGTGAGAAACAGTTGCAGGTTGTGACATATTTGCTCTTTTCCAGCACATTTTTCCACCTGTTCAGCCTTTTTATCACCTTTTTATCAATAAACAGATGTGTTTATTCTTTATTCATACTGCTTCATTGCTTTATTTCTTCCCTTTTTTCAGTCTTTTCTTCCTTCTTTTTTATTTGACTAGCTTCTCAAGCTTAAAGTCTCCATTTTCTGAATGAAAGGAAAAGAATGTGTAACCCAAAATAAACTACCATTTGTGTAATTACTTACATTATTACATTACATTGTCTGTGTTTATATCTAGACGATTTTCATCCGGCCAAGAGACTGAGAGCCGCCCCTGCAAGAACTGTGAAGAAGAAGGAGGAGCAGAAGAAGGAGAAGAAGACCGATACATGTGTTGCGACACCGTTGCTCGATAAGGAGACCGAGCTGTGGGTGTCGGAGTGGGCAGCGGAGACTGCAGCCGCCACACACTTTCTGGAGCAGCAGCAGGGGGAGCTACAGTTCACGCGTCCTCAGGTGGAGGAGGACACTACAGCATGGCCACTGCATCTTCAGGAGGATTCCACACCATCTGATTCAACTCGAGGCGAGCAGGAGGATGCGGCTGTTTCATCTCAAGGTGATGTGGCTGTATGTTTTCCTACCATAAACTTTGATGATTTGTTGCTGTACAGTCAGGACACCACACAGCCGGCTGAGGCGGTACGCGAGAGGTCGCTGTTGTATACGCCCAATGTCACTCCTCCTACTCCTCCTCCTGTTGATACGGTTCGGAAGGGTGGCAAGCAGTTGTCTATGCTTAAGTTGCTAGATGGTGGTGCATACACGAGTGACTCTGAGACTTGTCCTCCTACTCCTCCTCCTGTTGATCCGGTCCGAAAGGGCGGCAAGCAGTTGTCTATGCTTAAGTTGCTAGCTGGAGCTGCATACACGAGTGACTCTGAGACTTGTTCTTCATCAGATAGCGAGTCAGACAGTGATGAATGTTATTCTCCGGCTTCAGAGATTAGCGGTGTGTCAGCTCTAGATATTGATTCTGCTGATGTAGCACCTGCTAGTGCATCAGATGCTAGCACACAGACCGATGGTGATAACACGGCCCTGGTAAACCATGCTGTGTTAGAACTATTGTCATACCTCTGTGCAGCAGTGAAGCACCATGACACAAAATACACATGTCTAGAAATGAATGTATCGCATGCAGTACCTGTGTTAGCCGGCTACATAACAGACGCACAAAATCTGTATTCCACCTCTCTAGACCAAAATGGCAGGGTGTGATAACCTGTATAGCGGTGCTGCTGCTGATAATGGTTCAACAATGAATACAATGTCACATGATCAATTCTCACACTGGGCTGTTGAGATGTGTGCCAAAAACACTCAGTTCATGAACATGTTGAACGCTCATCCACCACCAAAAACAGAATATCTCAATGCATCAAGTACCACAGATTTCGACAGATGGGCTGAAAACACACGTCAAATGTTTGTGCAGCTCAAGAGAAGAATTGGCCTTCTTCCACAGGGCGGCGTGGCTAAACGCGCCGCTCTGTCGCCTGATGTCCCCGGTGTTGCAGTGGTTGTTCAGCATGCATACGATCAGAGGGCTGTATGTGATGTTGCAGATGATGATGGTGATGAAGTCGCTGTTGTTGTTGTTGATGCTGACACTGATTCAGCACCTCTCTGTCTGATGCACGTTGCTGGTCCTTCATACGAGTCGGGTCAGCAGACTCTGGTACCTTCTGATGATCATGGTATGCATTGTAATGCTGAAGATGTTGCTGGTGTTGCTGATGTTGCTGGTGTTGCTGATGCTGATTTAGTCACCACCTGTCTGATGGAGGGGGGACCTGTGGCTGGTCCTGCGGTTTCAGACCCTCCTCTGACAGACGGGTCTACGACCAACACACCCTCCAGTCCTAATGGTCTTCAGCATGGTGCCGGTTTAATTACAGTCAGTGATATTCCGACATTTGATGCTTTAGAGTTGAGACAGCCTATTCATTTTAGAGACATTAACATCGATACTCACCCTGAACAGATTCCTGCGCTTGTTAGGGAACGTCTAACCAGTGTTATAAATAGGGCTATTGATGTATCAAGGGCTGGTAGTGTGCTGAATGTGGTGTTGAGGGGGCCCTCACTGGTTAGTGATGTGCAGGTGGTTTTGAGGTCCAATAATGGCTATGACGTCGACACTTTCATTGATGAAGTGTTTCAAGCGATCCAGAGCAATGACGATTCATTGTCAGACGGGGACCTAGAGTTTGTGGTGAGCGTAGCGCAAGAAGGTAGGGGTGGAGGCACACAGCTCAAGCTAGGCCTTATAGTGAAATTCTGGCTAGGAAGGGAAAGCATCTGTATGATCCTGATAATGACACCTCAGACAACAATTTATGTTTCAGTATGTGTATTATCAGAGCAGAAAACCCCTCAATGGGGGCTCTGGAAATATTACACAGAGCTAAAGAGCTACAGGAATCTGTAGGTCTTTCCACCAAACAGCAGGTGGGTTTTAGTGATGTCACTAGATTTGAGAGGGAAATAGATGCAAAGATAATCATTTTTCATCACTGCGGCGGTGGAAGTGCTGGTAGAAAACGGCCAAACGGTTTACAGACACACGGATCCCCACACCATCGCACCATCTGGCTATATCTACATGGGGAGCACTATTACCTGATAACCAACCCTAAAGGTTTTTTTGGTGGCTCATATGTCTGTGAACTTTGTTATAACACATACGAGACACCCTTGCTGCATAATTGCCTACACAGGTGTAATGTTTGCTTCACCACGTGTGAGCAGCAACAGCATCCTGGCCCCACAGTCAAATGTGATGTATGCAAGCGCATTTGTAAATCAATGCAGTGTTTCCAGAACCACAAATTACCTGACCCTTAACACAATATGATTCCCTGTGCTACAGTTAAATATTGTGAGGGTGTGGAAAAATTTACAGGACATGCATAAAGAACTCTAGATACAGATGTGCAGCCCCGCGGTGCAGACACTGCGGTGCACTTAGAGGGGACATGGTGCATCAGTGCTACATCCAGCCGCTGCCGCCTAAAGAGGTAGAGGAGGAACCCGAGGCCTCCTGCTTACTTTTCAAAAAGGTTTTAACATATTCCCGAAATAATGTGTTACTTTTTTTGGAAAATGCCACACTTCATCAATGCTCACAAGTCAGTAGCCCTTCTCAATAGCTTTTTCAAGCTCGAAGGAAACCCACGTCCCCGTCAGCTGTCTCTCACAGTCGGTGTGACTGCAGGCACTGCCCTGATTCAGCTCCTTGCAACACTTGCAACAAATTCATTTTCAACAGTGTTGAATTTGTGAGGAAAGTACCCTTTGGACATGCCATCAAATCCTAAGGCGGCTTGTGTTTTAGCCAAGCTGTATGAATCGATCCACCGCTGGCTGTAGTCCTCATCATACATCATGATGACACGACTACCTTTCATGATGACTAGGGGCGTAATGCTTTGTCTCACCAGATAGTCGAGCACAACATAACTGTCAAACCCTGCTGCGTTATGCGCTATGAACATATAGCCCTTGTACTTCTTGAGTCTAAACTGTCTGATAAACGCGGCCACACAATCAACACCTGTGTAACAAAACGGGTACGGGTCAACGTTTTCACATATCTCCATGGCACAAACATAATTCGCTTCATGTCTCCCATCACGGTATCTGGTTTCAAAGTCATACAGAATGTAATTATCAGGGCATCTATAACCAGGAGGTTGTTTTTGTCTGGAGGCAAAAGGGTATCATCACACAGTGACTCTGGCAGCCCGTTGACAAAATTTATGTCAATAATCTTTAGGAGTTGATTGTACGCTGCCTGCCAGCACGAGTAGATGTAGACAATATTCATATAATATATCAATTCTGTGTGAAATAAGACTCTGTGCATTCTCAATAAGTGTTTTGACAGTCTTCCCGCTATTAGAGGGCCCGCTTACAATCATGCTAAAAGGGTGCATTAGATGCCTGTCAAATTCCAACTTAGTATCCATAAGGCAATGTTCTGTAGTCAGGCAGGACCCTTCGTTTGTTGTAGACTACACGAACTTTCTTCGCGACAGTGGCATTGTGTAAATGGACTTTCTCTTGTCACGTCTGATGGCAGAGCCTTTAGAGACTCCTGAGGCACAACAGAAGCGTTAGCTGAATTCAGAGTTACCCCTTTACATTTCACGTCTCTTCCCTCTCTGAGTGTGGTAAGCATAGCATTTGGGTCCACCTGAGACAAACTCTGTGATAAAATCATCCTCCCCGTCATCATCATCATCGTCACACAGCTCGTCTGTCAAGTCACCTAGGTAAGGGCCTAGACTCGGCATCCACTCACCGGGTCTAGATGTAAAAATGACAGAACCAGTATCACAGTACAGTACACACTCCTGCAACTTGTCCAATAGCTTGTACAGCATGAGTCTGGCATAGGCAGTTGTCACAGCGCCAATAAACACATTCACATCACTGGCCCTGCCGTCTCGGTCACTGAACCATAGCTACTTCATCAGATATGAAGCAAAACTGTCTGACATTAAAATGGTCACTAAACATGAGCTCTGTAAATCGCTCAGCCTCAGTGATCAACTCACATGTGCCCATATTGGTCCTCATGCTGAAACGCCCCTACAATGAGTTTAGCAGGAGCTTGTTGCAGCTCCTGACAGCTTTATTGACAGCAATCTTGTCAGGGTTTAGCCTTATACCCTCATGGGCTTTGTAGTCCTGGACATACTTCTGCTTTTCCTCCTCTGTCTTGACATTTTTGGGGTCCCCCTCCATGTTAGCAATAATGACTAGTTTCTTTTCAAAACTCATGTTTTTTATTCACAAATCATTAGCATGGTACCCAGACACTGTAATACGATAAAGCATACATGCTGTGGTGTTTAATGAATGAATACAGAAACGTTTAATGAAAAAACATCAAAACAGATAATGATGGAGAACTTCACAAATATTTATTGAATACAGATAATGATGGAAAGCTTCACAAATACAGAAATATTTAATGAAATACAAAAGTATTTAATGACAACAACGAAAAGGCATGGAACAATGCTGTTTTCACACTAGCCCTGCTGCCCAGGTGTCCACGAGGACTGACAGATTTGCAATTTCCGCAAAATTCTTGAAGCCCCAGACCTCATCGGCGTTGATGTGTTTTTTGGAAGTCTTCAAGTTTTGTAGAATAACTTCGGCAGCTCCTGCAATCCTCGGATTTTCAATAACCATGCCATTTTTGCGCAGGTATGCTGAGACAGTCGGAATGAATCGGGCTGTCCACAGTTTTTCCATAACGAAGTCAAAACGATGCGCAGGAAACCCCCAAAGACACTTCCTGGAACAAACAGTTGATCTCGCAGGCTTGGCACCATTTCCGGTCGATCCAGCATTGAGCAAGCGCTCTGAACAGCAGGTGTTCCACGGCCTGTTCCATCGTCTCCGCAAAGACCACTGACTGCTCTTCATCTCTGGAATGCGGCGATGGTGTTGGGTAAATCCCGCGAGACAGTACCTCCTCCAGAGTCAGGGGCCCGTCAATCTCTATTTTAGAAATATGAAATACATCGTTAAACACATACACACACACACACACACACACACACACACCTAACCACCATACTTAGCACCGGCATAGGACTGCAGATTCTAACCATCCTGTCTCACAGGCTCTGAGTCGCAGCTTGCTCAGCAGACAAGTGACACGTTTCCTCAGCAATTTCCACGTCATCATAAAGCAAGCATCTCCTAACCCCATCAGCATCTGAGATACCCTTGTCCTCTTTGATCGCTTTGTCAATCTTGGCAAACACATGTTGCAGTCCGTACCAATCCGCCCACTGGATGAAATAAAAACCCTTAAACCGTGAGACACAGCCGCTGTGCCACACCGGATAGGGGTGTATGCTCTAGGCGGTATGATTAGGCTGCGCTAGGATTTGCTCTCTGTCATCACACGCTCTTATCAGAATAAAATCTGAAGCATACGCATCAAAACGATTGGCGAATACCCTGAACAGCTGCGGACTGTCAGGACTGGCCCACTGTATGACATAAGCATTGTTCTCATCACCACGCTGGTTAAGATCAGTGCATATCTCATCACGAAATATCGACCAATCCTCTACACCCATGCTACGTGTCCCTCCCTGACCCCACTGCTCACCGCTGCACACATTTTCCACGCACAACACTACCCACCCCTCACTATATTTAAACTTGTAAACGTACCCAATCGCACCCTCATACAGCCACTCGCAGGGACCTGTAGCACCGCTAGACACATGCCTTCTACACCGCTTACGCGGCGCAACAGGAACAGCAGCACTACACGTACCTAGGTCACACGACGCATGCCCGCCGCCATTGTTTCCACCGACGCATGCGCCCCTGATAACGATGTCGCTAGAGATTCCACCGCTGCCCATGGTTGCTTGAAGTCGTACTTAGATAAAATCATACTGAATGAGACACATACATCAACATTTATACACCATAACAGACACATCCCACAAACAACGTCATGACCAAAAGGAAAATAGCGCCACCCGGTGGGAGGAGAGTGTGACGACGATTTTATGGTTTTATTGTTTTTGACTGTCATAAAAACTATCATAAAAAGTGACCCCTCCCGCTTATGCCCACAAGACAAACCATTCCTATACTACTAGCATATAATTTTAAAAAAGGAAATTTACAATTAACATATTGACTTTGTCAGCAGCTTTTTATTGAGTTAAGTTCAGATCTTAACTCAAGGTGACGAGTCTCCTGCAGCACGCAGCCTTTTCAAAATAAAAGCCTTTTTATTTCACAGTTTCAAAATAAAAGCTAAGAAATGATGCATCTTATATAGCTGGTATGGCACCAAACCACTCAAATCTGTCAAACCTGTCAAGCTGTCATTGCCTCAGAATGCAATGAAACGCCATGAGCCAATGACACACACTGAAAGACTATGAGCCAATGAAAAGCTTTGAAACATTTTGAAGCAATGAAGCGCGAAGCGAAACAGTGATGACGTTTGAAGCTTCGAATGTCATCAGTCACGTGATACTGGTGTTTTGATACAAGCTCCGACACAGTGTTTCGAATCACTACGCTTCGGGAAGAGTGACACAAGCTCCGAAGCCTCGGTATCATTTGCCCATCACTACCAAAATCTTCAAATGGAAAAAGTTTGGGACAACCAGAACTCTTCCTGGACCTGGCCGTCCAGCCAAACTGAGCAATCATGGGAGAAGAGCCTTGGTGAGAGAGGTAAAGAAGAACCCAAAGATCACTGTGGCTGAGCTCCAGAGATGCAGTAGGGAGATGGGCGAAAGTTCCACAAAGTCAACTACCACTGCAGCCCTCCACCAGTCGGGGCTTTATGGCAGAGTGGCCTGACGGAAGCCTCTCCTCAGTGCAAGACACATGAAAGCCCGCATAGAGTTTGCCAAAAAACACATGGAGGACTCCGAGACTATGAGAAATAAGATTCTCTGGTCTGATGAGACCAAGATTGAACTGCAATTGCAATTGAAGGAAAGATGAATGCGGCCAAGTAAAGAGATATCCTGGAAGAAAACCTCTCCCAGAGTGCTCAGGACCTCAGACTGGGCCGAAGGTTCACCTTTCAAAAGGACAATGACCCTAAGCACACAGCTAAAATAACAAAGGAGTGGCTTCGGAACAACTCTGTGACCGTTTTTGACTGACCCAGCCAGAGCCCTGACCTAAACCCAATTGAGCTTCTCTGGAGAGACCTGAAAATGGCTGTCCACCAACGTTCACCATCCAACCTGACAGAACTGGAGAGGATCTGCAAGGAAGAATGGCAGAGGATCCCCAAATCCAGGTGTGAAAAACTTGTTGCATCATTCCCAAGAAGACTTGTAATTTGCAAAAATTTCTACATTTCTGTTTTTTTCTGTCAAGATGGGGTGCTGAGTGTACATTAATGAGAAATAAAATGAACTTTTTTGATTTTGGCAAATGGCTGCAATGACGCAAAGAGTGAAAAATTTAAAGGGGTCTGAATACTTTCCGTACCCACTGTATTTGCACACTTTTCCACAGGTAATCTGTTTTGCTTCCTCAGCTACAAGTATAGAAATAATATAAGAATATACATTGCATTTATTAGTCTCGTTTTACATATAAATTAGTCAATAATCAAATCTTTTGACATTGTTTAAATTAGTAAAAGTGTGTGGTTGTTGAATGTGATATAGTACAATAAAAACAGCAGTGAACAGGAAGTCGATGTTTTTTTTTGGAGTGGTTGTTTTCTGTCTGCAGACCCAGTTTACCAGGGTTTGAGAGAAAATGAGCTGAAGTCCTCCCTTCCAGAAGAAGTGATCATCTGTCATCACACTGCCAGACCCGTGCTCCTGATTTGACATATTGACCTTTATAAGAGAAAAGCAGTTTGTGTCTCCCACACCCTATAAAGCATTTCATTGATTTATTAGCATTCAGTTAATCTCTGCTGATAAGTAAGAACAATACTGTACTATTGGCTGTTTATTGGGAGTGGATAACAGTTCAGTATTCTGGTGTGTATTTATATATAAATCTGAAGTCAACAGCACTTGAAATAGCCTAAAATATTAATTTCACTTTTTCCATATAACCTGACAAGGTTTTGTCTTAATTTAAAAAAATTCAAAGCTAGATCAGAAATTGCAATATTCTCTTATTTTACCAGTTCAAAGTGCATTAGACTTGATATTTATCCCCTGGTCCATATTGAGAGGGATTTGAAATTTGTACATTATATAATTTAGTATTCTATTGTAAATACTTTTGTGAATTTAAAAGTTTACAATTCATACATAGCATTGGAATTACCATGAACCAGTTTTACTTTAAGAATATTTTGACAGAAGTTTAAAAATTTTGCTTTAGTGTCCAGTTTATTTGAAGACTAATATTGTTACAGCAAATCTTAAAAAAAAAAAAAAACTAATAAAATTCAAAAAATATTTTCATTTGTATTTTTGGTTTACAGACTAACTATATAGTTGTAACAGTTGTGGTTTTGGAGTACAGTGATAATGCCAAAGAAAGGTAAGAAGTCAGAAGCTGCAAAGCTCCGCTGGCAGAGACAATAATTTCCAGTGTGCAGCAACAAATGACCAAGCAGAACATCCTCAGAATGATCCTCAGAGCTGTACTCAGGTAAATGTGTCTGCAAAGCCTAATGCTGAACGTGTTCAACAGAGTCAACCTAAAGCTGTGCGCATACCAGGTGTATCCTATGCTGACATTGTGAAGAGTGGATGTCACAGTGATGCTTCAGGACCTTCTCATACAGACTGTGCAACACCAGGAGATCAGTCCTCTGAAACACGTTTGTGCATCCCACAGCCAGGCTTCTCTGAAATACGGCAGATCCAGAAATCGTCAGTGCACCTGTAACTCACTAATATTTCTTGTCTTCCTGCATGAGAATGAAAACATCACCAGAGCAGACCTTGATCACATCCTGGATAAAGGTAACATGATGTATAAAGAGGCCAGGAAACAGTTCCCTAACAGTATCCATTTGACCACTGATGAGCTGCCTGACCAAGTTGCTGCATGCAAGTATAGGTATTATGTGGACAACGCACAACTTTCCCGCTATGGAACATTTGGAGACCCGCTACCTGGAACTGTTGATAGCTTCCTATATAGAGGCAGGTCTAAGCTGTTTGTTATCAGATGTGCAGTACGCATTGTTGCTAATGACTGGGTTATGTATTGGAGTATTCAGAACCACATCAGGCAAATACGGGTTCTTTGATCCACACTCCAGAAGAGCTGATGGTTTGCCCCTACCACCGAGTTCACACACTGCTGGAACTGCTGTAATGGTGACGTTCACATGTCTCAGTGACATGATTGACAGGCTCCAAAAGTGTCACAAGATGTTTGGCACACAGTCCTCCTGTAACTACGAGCTGAAGCCCGTGGTGATTTACAGCCTGGACACAGTCAACGTGAATGATGCTATACCAGACACAGAAAGTGGGTTTACAGACACTGCTGTCCTATCAACCACTGCACTGGGTGAAAATGAATTAAGTGCATCCACTAACATCAATTCTGAATGAGACAACAAGAGGTTCATGTCATCCCTGATAATCAAACTGAATCTGAGCCATCAAACAGATTCGGTTTGACTTCACTCCCATCACATGATGCTTCTTACAGTGAATCAAACTCATCTATGCCAATGACAATTACTGCTGACTGCAAACTCTCGGAAATTTCCTGTAAACTGTCAAAACGTAGTAAACAGGAATGGAAAACATTTAAGCGGAGACTGATGGTTTCACAAAAAGTCCCACAAAAAAATGAGAATCAAAAAAGGAAAGAGAGTGAAAAGTATGCTTCAAATGAAACATATAGAGCAAAGAAAAAATCTTACTCAAGTACAAAATATCAAAACAGTCCTGAATTTAGAAAAAAGAAAAGAAATAATATAAAAACCTATTATAGAGACAGTGTAGATTGCAGACAGAAGCACAAACAGTATGTGAAAAACTGTTACAAAAACAATGCTGAATTTAAAAACAGGAAAAAACAATACATAACCAACCGTTACAGAGATGATGCTGAGTTTAAGCAGAGACAAAAACAGCACGTAACCAACCGTTACAGAGATGATGCTGAGTTCAGGCAGAGGCAGCGATCTTACATCACTCAGCGTTACACAAATAATCAAGAATTCAGAGTTCGACACAGACAACTAATGAAAGAAAAAATGAGAAACAGGTATAAAAACAATCTTGTCTTTAGGAGTATGCATAACATGAGATGTGCAATGAAAATAAAAAGGAAATACAGACGGATGAATAGGCACTACGCCAGATTGACAATGATGACTTTGATGCAGCAGGCCGTATCTGTTTTCAGATCAAATATAAAAGCTGGTCCCACTTATGTGTGCAGTGTGTCATAAGGCATCGTTCCCAAATCAAGTCCGACCCTGTATGAGGTCAAATTACATTAAAAATCCAAGAGTGGTTGCATCAAGTATGTTCATGTTTGTGATGATAACTGCAGAAATCAACAACAGTGCAAGGTTCCTTCTGAGAGAAAGAAAGAGTGGATCTGTCACACCCATAATCACCTTAAACATGGAGCCATGCAACCACTTGCTGTGATCAACAACCTGGAGCTTGTTGAAATTCCACTTGAACTGTCTGATCTCAACATACTGGAGAGACATCTCATAGCAAAGTGCATACCATTTGCTAGGATCGTTCCTCTTCCCAAAGGCAGACAGACAGCAATACGTGGTAATGTGGTCTGTGTCCCATCCGAGGTCCAGGAAACAGTGGCTGCTCTGCCCAGACTGAGAAGTGACTCACAGGTCATGAGAGTGAAACTGAAGAGACGGTTGTGTTAGAGGTCATCAGCTGTTCCAGACTGTAACCTGGTCTAAACTTGTACAGGCTCTGCATAAACTGAAACAGATCCATCCACAGTATGAGGATGTAAGTATCAGAGATGAGTTATGTGACCCAACACTTCCTGATGAGGAAGATGATGATGAGGATGAATCAATGGATGATGATGAATATGGGGAAGATGATTTCATGGAGATAGACAGATGTGAACATAGTGCACTACATGAGACAGAAAACAATCCTGAACATGAGCAACAAAACTCTGACATGCTACATGATGATGATGAAGCTGAGCAGCAGAGAGATGATGAAGAACAGGAAGCTGACATGTCCAATGGAGGTTTTGCTCTAGACTCATGTCTTCAGCCACCTGATGTTGCAGAGGAAATATTATGTTTTAGTGAAGGAATCTACTCTGTGGCTCCTGCTGAAAGAAACAACCCAGTCAGCTTTTTCCAAACACCTAAACTGGAGGCCATGGCTTTCCCTGTTCAGTTCCCTAGAGGTCAAAACACACTGAACAGAGACGTATTAAATTAACACCCAGTAGTTATTTCAAATCAAGGCTTTTCTGTATCGATGAACGCTTTGCCAGAGACACAAACTACTTGTTCTTTGCTCAGTTTGTGACTGAAATACACTTGGCCACTTCCAGCATGACTATTCAGTTACGGAAAGGAAAACCTGTGACCAGAGATGGACACAAAATAACCTCAGGGATGTTGCAAGACAAACGAGAGGTTGAGAAACTGGTGAGGAATAAAGATGCAGTCAGATTCATGCAGCCACTGAGAGGAACACCAGCTTATTGGGAGAAAACAATCAGAGATCTTTTTGCCATGATCAGACAGTTGGGAACTCCTACATTCTTCTGTACATTCTCAGCAGCTGAAATGCGTTGGCCTGAAACTGCCTCTCTCAGTTTGCAGCAGCTTCTGGCTCGATGCAATTTAACACTCAGTGAGTATGAACAATGCCCCAATGTGATGAACAAATCCAGTGCTGTCATACTGAAACGTGACCCTAAAGACTGTTGGGTGAACGGATATAATCCTCATCTGCTGGAAGCCTGGAATGCTAACACTGCTGTGAGTTATATTCTCAATGCGTATTCTTGCATCATTTACCTGACCAGCTACATAACCAAGAAAGAAGCTGGACTGTCTAAGTACCTCAAAACAGTCATCCAGAACTCTGACAGGGAAAACGTCAATGAATGTGATGAAATGAGGGCAGTCATGCAGGCGTATTCAAAAAAGAGAGAGATCAGTGCTCAGGAGTGTGTGACTCGTGCATGTGGCATTAACATGAAGAAGTGTTCACGTGGTGTCGTATTCATACCAACAGATGACAATGCAGTGAAAATGAGCCGTCCCCTCTCGTACATGGAGAACACAACACCAGTGTGCAAATGTGTGGATGACGTCTTTGACTGACAAATATAAATGCAGACCTAAAACTCCAGAGTTTGAGTCTATGTGTTTGGCTGATTTTGCAGCTACATGCAGGTTTGTCTATGCCAACAGACCAAAGGTAAAGATGTTCTGTCACTGCTGAATGAGATGGGATTTGTTCAGAGGAGAAAAAATGATAAGCCTGCTATCATCAGATTTCACCGCCGCTCACAGGAAAAATATCCTGAGCAATTTTACGGCACATTACTGAAACTCTACCTTCCTTTCCGATCAGAGCAGGAACTGAAAAGACGTTTCTTCCCCACCTACAAGTCCTTCTATAAAAACGGCTGGGTACAGCTACCAGGGTCTGACCGTCCTGAGAGTGTCAAACAAATTGTCAAACGAAACAGAGACAAATATGAGAAAAACAGTGAATAGATCGAGGAAGCTGTTGAGGAGTATGAACAGAACAGAGGGGTGATCGATGAATGGTGTAACCTGGCACCTGAATCTGAAGTAGTGAGGTATTGAAGAACTTCAGGCCGGAGAGCCAGACCATGAAAATGAACAGGAGAATGTTCCAGACTACAGTCGTCAGGCTGCTGCTGTGACAGAAACCAGAGCCATCAGAGAGCCACCTGCTATTGACCCCACAGTGTTACGCCAAATGTTTCAGAACCTGAACCAGAAACAAGCCTGTGTGTTCTATACAGTCAGAGACTGGTGCATAAAACGAGTTTGTGGCCTAAATCCAGATCAGTTTTTCTTTTACATCAATGGTGGAGCTGGAACAGGAAAGTCACATCTCATCAAATGCATCCACTCAGAGGCATCTAAGATACTGAGCAAACTGCCAAGACATGCTGAGGAGGCCGACATATCCAAACCTACTGTCCTGTTAACAGCTTTCACTGGAACCGCAGCCTTTAATATATCAGGCACAACATTGCACTCTCTGCTCAAGCTGCCGAGAAGCCTAAAGCCTCCATTTCAAGGACTGGGTAACCAACTGGATGAAGTCAGATCAGAGCTGATAAATGCTGAAATCATTATCATTGATGAAGTGTCCATGGTGTCAAAGGCCCTTTTTGCTTATGTGGATGCCAGACTCAAACAGATCAAAGGCACCCAGAGACCCTTTGGAGGGATGTCAGTAATAGCTGTTGGAGACTTCTATCAGCTGCCACCAGTCCGACAGGCTAAACCTCTGTGTGTACATGACCCGTGTGAGATTGACCTGTGGCAGGAACACTTTCAGATGATCACTCTGACTGAGATCATGCGTCAGAAAGATGATGTTGCCTTTGCAGAGATGCTGAACAGGATCCGTGTCAAAGACAAGTTAGATGAGTTGTCTGAAGCAGACAGAGCTTTGCTGTCACAAACCGTCACTGAACCACAACTTTGTCCAACTGATGTCCTGCATATTTTTGCAACCAATAAACAGGTACATGCTCACAATTCTGCAACATTAACTCGGCTCCATTCTCAGACCATTAACCCTCTGGGGTCGACGCACGCGCCGGCGCGTTTTGACGCATCTTTTTCTGATAAGGCCGAAACAAACTTAAATTACTCTGTCAATTCTGATCGTACAGATAAAAGAAGTATATCATTCAAATCTGTAAAGGGTCTAGTTTTAGTGGTATACCATCATAATAACAACAAAATGTTGTGCTTTTTTTAAATAAAGAAAGCCGACAGGGTGCGCTCTCGGACTTTTCTGTCTCTGCCATTTCTCTTCACAGACGCGTAAATAAAACAACCAGAATCTCAGCGAATACTTGCCTCATAAAAATAAGAATTATATGGCTAGAAAGCTTGAAATGTTTTCTTTTGAGTGAAACAATTCAAGTCAAAAACAAATCATCACTTTTGATTTAATCCGTATGAACGTAAGGAGAAGTCTGTTTTTTCCTGTCTCACCTCCCCACCTTTTTTCTCAAAAACACAATAATGTATAAACTTGAAGCTCACATATTATTGTAGCCAATTTTGTGCTGATTACAGTGTTATTAGACTTTAGACATTAATATGTTTAAAAAACACTGAAAAAAGCACAAATGTCAGGACATGTCAAAATTTGTCCAGGGCCCCAAAAACCCCCTCAGACCCCAGAGGGTTAACATCGATGCAGACGACTATAAAATGGACCCACGAACTGGCAGAATGACAAGACAAGCCAACCCATTTAAAGGAGGCAGGAATGAGTTACCAGACACACTACAAGTTGCTGAGGGAGCTCGTGTCATGCTCACTAGAAACCTGGATATTTCTCAGGGATTAGTCAATGGTTCATTTGCTACTTTAGTCAGAGTAGTCACCTCTGAACAAAATGGTTCTGCACATGTCACTATGCTTGGGCTCAGGATGGATAATGAAACATCTGGAAGGAATCGCCATAACAGAGCACCAGGACATCCTGCCAATCTAGTGTACATAGGGAGAGCAGAGGAGAATCTGAAACAGAAAGGAGTGGTACGCAGACAGGTCCCCATTAAACTGGCCTTTGCATGTACAATTCATAAGGTTCGGGGTATGACAACCAAATCAGCTATGGTCTCACTAAAGTCCATTTTTGAACCTGGCATGGCTTATGTAGCTGTCAGCGGTGACCTTTCTCAGTGGACTGCACCTACTGGACATGGATGATAGTAAAATATATGCTAACACAGAAATCACTGCAGCCCTGGAGGCCATGAGACAAGCCAACATGTACGACATAATGCCTCTTCTTCAGATCACACAAACACTGAACAGACCTGACACTCTGACCATTGTCCACCATAATACAGAAGGGTTGCCTTCTCATGTCAGTGACATCAAGAGCCATCATGAGCTGTGTCTGGCAGATGTTTTGCGTCTAAGTGAAACTCACCTCCAAGGCTCCTTTGTAGCTGAGAGTCTCCATTTAGAGGGTTACAACATGTTCAAACGTAACAGACGTGTCCTACACAAATTTCCCACAACTGGCCAACAGAGGTGGTGGTGGAGTTGCTGTTTATGTCAAAGGTCACATTCAAGTGCATGAAAAACAGTACATCCTAGTGATGGGCAAGTGAAGCCTCATGAAGCACTGAGGCTTTCCTGACAATTGTGCCGAAAAAGATTCAAAGCTTCGAGACTTCAGTGACGGTAACATCTGGTGGACAACTGAAGCAATAGCAACCTCTAAAGAGCACGAATGAAGCACTGGCACTGTTTCAATCCCTGACAGCAATAAAAGTGAAACTTGCCAAAATACTCTCACTCTCACTATCCAAATCCTGAAGCATAATGATGCATCTTATATAGCTGGTATGGCACCAAACCACTCAAATCTGTCAAACCTGTCAAACTGTCATTGCCTCAGAATGCATTGAAACGCCATGAGCCAATGACACACACTGAAAGACTATGAGCCAATGAAAAGCTTTGAAACACTTTGAAGCAATAAAGCGCGAAGCGAAACAGTCACGTGACACTGGTGTTTTGATACAAGCTCCGACACAGTGTTTCGAATCACTCCGCTTCAGGAAGAGTGACACAAGCTCCGAAGCCTCGGTATCATTTGCCCATCACTACTGAAGTGTGTTGATATAGAAACGGTTTTCAGCGGTTTTAGCTAATGCTAACGCTGAAAACCGTTTCTAACTATATCAATATGTTTCAATAATGTGATGACATACAGCAATAAGCTGTGAATCACACAGCTATGGTGTCCTGCACTGTCAAAGAAAAATGTTTCGCTCCGTTTTCAGTTAGCGAAACTAGGGCTAAAGTTAGCTTGGCGCCGATATATTAGCAACGGCGCTCTTGAGCTAACATAAAGTCTCTACGAAGCCGCAGAACTGAAATATATCGTCTTTCCCTTCATATTTTCATGTCATGGATTCAGCACGTCTAAGAAATCATTTTTTTTAATCATGTAACTTAAGTTGAATTTTAACCGTTGAAACAAGTGTAGACGAAGGCTCTTTACACATTCACCGTTACTCACCAGAAACACCGCAGACAGAAGTGACGCCACAGACGCAATGGCGCAGTCAGTTTTTGACTGAGGCATTCAAGGAACTCGGAAATGTCAGTTCAGATGTAGGTAATGTTAGGTGACTTTAATAGCTGAGAAATGAAAAGGGGGCAGCATGGTGGCTGAGTGGTTAGCACTGTTGCCTCCCAGCAAGAAGGTCGTGGGTTCGCATCAAGGCTTTTCTGTGTGGAGTTTTCATGTTCTCCCTGTGCTTGCGTGGGTTTACTCCGGGTACTCCGGTTTCCTCCCACAGTCCAAAAACATGCATGTTAGGTTGATTGGTGACTCTAAAAAATTGCCTGTAGGAGTCAGTGTGAGGTTGTCTGTCTTTGTGTGTCTATATGTGGCCCTGTGATGGACTGGTGACCTGTCCAGGGTGTACCCCTGCCTTCCACCGAGAGAGAACTGGGATAGGCTCCAGCAGATCCCCGTGACCCTGAGCCAGGAAAAGCGGGTATAGAAGATAGATGGATGGAAATGAAAAGGTGAAGCTATCTATTAGACAGTTACTCACTTGCCCATAGTCATTAGTAATGCTGCCTGGTTAGCATAAATAGAGGTATGCAGTAATAATACTTAATTTTAATAATGTAGCACCTTTCTTTGTAAATATAAAGATATTTTAGCTTTATTTATTGGTAACTCTGATGTAAAAGTTTTAGCTGACACTTTTTCAAATGGTCGAATATCTTTGATAGTATCTGACTGTTTTAGCAACAAGTGTATTTATAACAGTATATGGTTTTGGTACCGTACAGAAATGTTCCCTGATTAGCGATGTTGTGTTCACCGCATTTCAGAACTTAGATATTTCCGACCTGCTGTTCCTTCCCCCGCCCCCTTTTTTGCAGACGGCCGAACAACACATACCCAAATTAAACTAGCTGTTGTCTTTACATTTAAGGGTTATATTGATGACCTTGGTGTCGTTTAAAGGAAAGGCTTTCCAGTTTATTATTTCACGCTGTAAAATATGAAATATGACTCCCTTTCCCCTCGTAGCTGCGCCCGCTGCGTGCCTACCGTTATCAAGGCAATTTACTGTAGCGGTGAGTACAGTGGCCGACAAGGGCAAACGCGCTGCAAAAGAGAAACGCACTGCAAAAGAGAAACGCTGCAAAAGAGAAACGCGCTGCAAAAAAGAAGAGATCTGAAGGTGCGTTTTCCATTTATTACTTAACACTTGGCCGTCATCTTTTACAACGCTGTACTTTTATAATACTGTAAAACATGATGGCCAAGTGTTTAAAAAATAATAAATGGAAAACGTACTGTACCCACTAAATTCACAGCCAGCAGACGTTCTTTTGTCACTTTGCTTCATTAATTTTTTAGTCAGAACAGGTAACAGGCTTCTGTTTCAGCCATAGCCACGCTAACTCCCCTCACTGAACAGCTCTCTCTCACCCTCCCTCTCTTCCCTCCACACACACTTCTTCCCTCCTCCCTGACCCATCTCCCTCTAGCTCACCCTACCGACTCCCCAAAGAACACCCTGAACAAGACAACAACCTATAGTCATTACAGCACCTTCAGATCTCCCACCCTGCAACCCCCGACACTTTTGATCAAGTAAACAAATGTAACAGAACATTGTTAGCACATATTAGCACATGAGAACAATCATCAGAGAACGCTCATTCTGTTGCAATTCAACACTATAACCTGCGTCATTACGCAGCCTCCAAAATGAGACGTGACTTATATCACTACATGTGTCTCTCTCGCCTCTGTAAAAGTTCTTTGTTCATAGCACCCCTCAGTTCGGGGTCCCCCTATCGGCCTGGCGCACTTCCGTTGTGTTCTCTCTTTTGCAGCGCGTTTCTCTTTTGCAGCGTTTCTCTTTTGCAGCGAATTTGCCCTTGTCGGCCACCGTAGTGTGAGGGCCGTTTAAATCCCCCTTCTACCTTGTCAGAGTGTACTACATCGTTGGAAAGGGCTTTTCATTGGCTAAAAGATAGGTCAGTCATCATTGACAAACGATGCGACTGGCTGATTCTACTGTCATTAGAAATTGGTCTGTCCCCCTGACTGGGATTTGCTCTGAGTGGTGGTTTCTATTGGTTTTATGCTTACTTACGTTGTAAAATGTAACCAATAAGATTGATTCAGGTCTCGTGATTCACCGTAGCTTCCAATGTCAATCTTCATTGAATAAACGGCGAAATCAACCCTCAAACGAACCAGATTACAGTTTTTCATAAGGAGGAAGATGGGTTTATGGATTTTTTGGACTAAAAACATGGATGCACTATGTTCCCTGGATTCTAACGAAAAAAAGGACATGCAATACCTGGATGTTTTAGTACCTCTATGAAGTAACACGACAGAAAAGGTAAGGGCTAGTGTTTTTCCAATATTTTCACTCTTGTTAATAAACATTAAGAAACTGTAAGTCGCTGTGATAATTCAATTTATACCATTTGAATCGTGAGACTTTATCATTTCATTTGATATATAGCTTGTCAGACTTTATTCAAATTTGTCCGACGACCTTTAGTGACACATCTGGAAATGAAATTTTTATCCCAGGCCTGGGACCGGGGTGGAACGGCTTTTGAAAACTTAGATCCAACTGAAAAAACGTTTCATCTCACTTCTTTAGTTATGATTTATGCAATTATTTTTATTTATTAAAAATCCATTACTTCAACTTCAGGACAACCAGATAATGAGATATCTTAATATTAAATGTTATAAATTTTTTATTTTCTCTATTTTTGCTGCTATTGCAATCGGGAGTAATAAAGGGAAATCTTATGTTATATTGTCTTTACTGTATTTTATTTTAAATAACAGCAAATAAAATGACAATTATTTATTGGCATTAAAAACTGGCCAAGTAAACCATAAACATTTACTTTTCATTTTTCAACACCAAATCTGAACTTTGGCAAATGAAAAAAAGAATAATGGGCATAGGAAGCGCAACATGAAAGAACTGCCCACACACACACACACACACACACATTCCCCATTTTTTTCCCACAGTATTTTATGGTCATCGCTAGTGGAAGCATGGTAACTTCTTTCAGTCTTTTTTCAACTGGAAGCCAAAGAGCTTCTTCAGCTTCCAGGATGCTGTCATCCTCCAGAAGGATGTTCCAAACTCCCGGCTTGTCTTCTGTGCCTCCCAAAACCCCCACAGTGGCAGTGATGATATCGTTGACCTCCTGCAGGTAGAAAACTTATTTTCAGCTACAGATCTGTTCCTAATGATAAACACATGGCAATCACAGATACAACTCTATTTCTAGCCTGACCCACTTGACATACAGTGGGTACGGAAAGTATTCAGACCCCTTTAAATTTTTCACTCTTTGTGTCATTGCAGCCATTTGCCAAAATCAAAAAAGTTCATTTTATTTCTCATTAATGTACACTCAGCACCCCATCTTGACAGAAAAAAACAGAAATGTAGAAATTTTTGCAAATTTATTAAAAAAGAAAAACTGAAATATCACATGGTCATAAGTATTCAGACCCTTTGCAGTGACACTCATATTTAACTCACATGCTGTCCATTTCTTCTGATCCTCCTTGAGATGGTTCTGCTCCTTCATTGGAGTCCAGCTGTGTTTAATTAAACTGATTGGACTCGATTAGGAAAGGCACACACCTGTCTATATAAGACCTTACAGCTCACAGTGCATGTCAGAGCAAATGAGAATCATGAGGTCGAAGGAACTGCCCAAGGAGCTCAGAGACAGAATTGTGGCAAGGCACAGATCTGGCCAAGGTTACAAAAGAATTTCTGCAGCACTCAAGGTTCCTAAGAGCACAGTGGCCTCCATAATCCTCAAATGGAAAAAGTTTGGGACGACCAGAACTCTTCCTAGACCTGGCTGTCCAGCCAAACTGAGCAATCGTGGGAGAAGAGCCTTGGTGAGAGAGGTAAAGAAGAACCCAAAGATCACTGTGGCTGAGCTCCAGAGATGCTGTAGGGAGATGGGACAAAGTTCCACAAAGACAACTATCACTGCAGCCCTCCACCAGTCGGGGCTTTATGGCAGAGTGGCCCAACGGAAGCCTCTCCTCAGTGCAAGACACATGAAAGTCTGCATAGAGTTTGCCAAAAAACACATGAAGGACTCCCAGACTATGAGAAATAAGATTCTCTGGTCTGATGAGACTAAGATTGAACTTGTTGGCATTAATTCTAAGCGGTGTGTGTGGAGAAAACCAGGCACTGCTCATCACCTGCCCAATACAATCCCTACAGCCTGGGTTCAGGAGGCAGACACTCTCTGTACTTTTAAGGCTAGACTTAAAACCTTCCTCTTTGACAAAGCATATAAGTTAGGGCTGGCTTCAGGCAACCCTGAACCATCCCTTAGTTAGTTATGCTGCTATAGGCCTAGACTGCCCGAGGACCATCGGTGCACTGAGCTCCCCTACCCTACCCCCCCCCCCCTCTCTCCCACCTCATGTATATTCCACCATTGAATGTTACTAACCTTGTGCTCTCTCTCTCCCCTAGTTTGTGCTCTCTCCCTCCCTCTCTCTCTCTCTCTCTCTGTACCTTCTGCAGGTGTCCCTGGTCCTGGAGCTGTTTATCGCTGATGTGCAGTTACTGGCCCCACCAACTTGCAGTGTCTATTTGTTGTTTATTGTTGCTGTTCTTTTCTCTCTGCTCTATCCACTCACCCCAACCGGTCGAGGCAGATGGCCGCCCAAACTGAGCCCGGTTCTGCTGGAGGTTTTTTTCTTCCGTTAAAGGGAGTTTTTTCCTCTCCACTGTCGCCAAGTGCTTGCTCATAAGGGAATTGTTGGGTTTTTAGTTTTAGTTTTTGTAAAGTGCCTTGAGATGATTTGTATTGTGATTTGGCGCTATACAAATAAAATTGAATTGAATTGAATTGAACAGTGAAACATGGTGGTGGGAGCATCATGTTGTGGGGGTTTTTTTCAGCTGCAGGGACAGGACGACTGGTTGCAATTGAAGGAAAGATGAATGTGGCCAAGTACAGAGATATCTTGGAAGAAAACCTCTCCCAGAGTGCTCAGGACCTCAGACTGGGCCGAAGGTTCACCTTTCAACAGGATAATGACCCTAAGCACACAGCTAAAATAACAAAGGACTGGCTTCGGAACAACTCTGTGACCGTTCTTGACTGGCCCAGCCAGAGCCCTGACCTAAACCCAATTGAGCTTCTCTGCAGAGACCTGAAAATGGCTGTCCACCAACGTTCACCATCCAACCTGACAGAACTGGAGAGGATCTGCAAGGAAGAATGACAGAGGATCCTCAAATCCAGGTGTGAAAAACTTGTTGCATCATTTCCAAGAAGACTCATGGCTGTACTAGCTCAAAAGGGTGCTTCTACTCAATACTGAGCACAGGGTCTGAATACTTATGACCATGTGATATTTCAGTTTTTCTTTTTTAATAAATTTGCAAAAATTTCTACATTTCTGTTTTTTTCTGTCAAGATGGGGTGCTGAGTGTACATTAATGAGAAATAAAATTAACTTTTTTGATTTGGCAAATGGCTGCAATGACACAAAGAGTGAAAATTTTAAAAGGGGTCTGAATACTTTCTGTACCCACTGTAAATTTAAAGACAGCTAAGATTTCAAAAAAGAAATAGAAAAATAAAAACATTGCCTACAAGAGTCTGTCATGTTGTGTTTTTTTAAATTAAGATGTTATGTTATTTATTTTTTTCGTATATAAATATTTTAAGAAACACCATGAAATTATCTTAGTAATAAAACTAGATTCTGTTTAGTTTTGTCATATGTTAAATTTATATTTCAGCATTTATATCCTGTGATACATGTCATGACATTAGATAAGAGTTTACACTCTTTCGTGCATTCGGTGATTCAGCTCTTTCTATTATGAGCAGTTATGCAAACATTGCTTTCTAAAAAATCCAGTTACAAGTAACTTTCCAGCAAGAGCTAAACAGGGCCCACCTGAGCCTATTAGCCAGCAGCAGCTGACACAATGTGAAGACACACACAAACAACCAGAAGCAGCTCCGGCCCCGCACTAATTTGATGTGCTGTTTCGCTTGGCACTGTTCTGCTACTGCATGCTTAACAGGCAATGCAATAGTTGGACTATGTAGGCCTACTGATGTTCCCCCCAGCTTATGGTGAGCCTATGTTTTAAAAAAAAAAATCGTACCTCAACTTTTGTGAAGGGGGTGGACTGTAGTCGAAAACCATATGTTGACATCCCACCTTTCAGGTGTGTAATTCGGCTTTGGGATCCAATTTGGGTGGAGATGGCAGTGGCTGCTTCTCTCCACAGATTAATGACCACTCCAGTGTTGCCCTTAATAAGAAGAAAGAGAGAAAGAAAGAAAAGTACATTTTATTTAAAACTTAAAAACAATGTTTGTTTTTTTTACTGTCCCAGCATTTCTTAGGTAATTAAGTAATTATGGTCAATACGCCCTGCAATGGACTGGGGAGCTGTCCAGAGTGTACCCCTGCCTTTCACCCAAAGAGAGCTGGGATAGGCTCCAGCAGATCCCTGGGACCCTGGCTAGGACTAAGTCGGTATAGAAAATGGATGGATGGATGGATGGATGGATGGGTATAGATAATGGATGGATAGTCAATATGAACATGCAAATGCATCACAGCAAAATCAAAGACTTCTCCTTTAAAATACACTAATTTTGATTATCTATTAGGCATGAAATGTTTGGCCTGTCTGCAGTAACGTAATGGACTTTAGCGGTACTTCTTCTTTCCCCAACATGATTTTTTTCATGCTGCAGAGCTGAGGAGAATGAATGTTTAAATGTAGGTGTATGGCATATTTGAAATATATCGCCAATTTTGTATTTTATATTCCTAAACAACAAATGTGACATTGTAACTATGAAAGAAGTGTATTAACTGACCTCCACAACCTCTCCCTGGACTGTTAAGAGCCCACCTGTCTCCCATATCTTTACCAGCTCAGTGATTTTAGATGATGGGTTGATGAGTTCGTCAGCTTCTCGACACAGCTCCTCCCTTACCTCCAGAGGTGAAGATTTAAAGAACCGGGCCTCCTTAGTTATATTCAGGAGATATGGAGGGGCGTTGCCGCGGAGTGAGTAGCCCCTCATCACATAACTTTGGCCAGGGGTGACCTTAGGGGCAAACTCTTCATAAATAGTGAGTTTTGTGACAGAGTGTCTGTCACTAATAGCAGCCACCTTATTATTTTTGACGACAAGTGGCGTTGCGTCACCGCTTTCGTTGAATTGCCAGGAGAGGGTCCGAGGCTGGTCTGCCATCATTATCACACAAATATGAACAGGTGGAGGCTGGTAGAAGGGGGTGTCCGGCTTCGTTGACTGGATTTTTCGCAGAGCCATACTAAAATGAAAAGACAAAGTTTTAAATATTTTATAAAAATAGCAAAAGTTATTAATGTAAGCTTCTGTAGGTATGTGTGCATATTTTTTATTTATTCATGCATTTTTAATTATTATTTAATTATTATTTATGTGGCCCTGTGGTGGACTGGTGACCTGTCCAGGGTGTACCCTTGCCTTTCACCCAAAGAGAGCTGGGATAGGCTCCAGCAGATCCCCGTGATCCTGGTTAGGAATCAGTGGGTGAAGATACTGGATGGATTGATGGATGGGTATTTATAGGATGCTAAAATATTCAAGTTAGATCTAAGAAATGCTTATCATCTCACATCTGGGAAACTTCGAATATCTTATGATGTCATTTGGATTGACCAATGGTCTTGCGGTTTTCCAGCCACTGATAAATGATGTTCTGAGAGACTTTATTAATCATTTTGTGTTTGTCTATTTAGATGATATCCTGGTATTTTTGTCCAATCTGGTTGATCATGAGAACCATGTTCCTTCAACAACTCTTGGAGAACAGGTTGTTTGTCAAAGCCAAAAAATGTGAGCTTGTACTTCCACTGTCTCCTTCTCTGGTCATTTCATCGACCAAGGCCAACTCTGCATGGACCCTGAGAAGGTGCAAGCAGTCACAGATTGGCCCACTCCAGAGAGTTGTAAGCAGCTACAAAGATTCCTCGGTTCTGCTAATTTTTATGGTAAATTTATTAAACATCTCTTGGCTCTGTGCCCCTCTAACCACACTCACCTCTACTAAGATCAGATTCTCCTGGACTTTGTAAGCAGAGGAAGCTTTTCAAAGACTGAAAGAGAAGTTCACCACTGCACCTGTGCTGTTACAACCAGACCCTAACCACCAGGATGTGGTCAAGGTAGATGCCTCTGACACCTGCGTTGGTGCGGTTTTCTCTCAATGAACTGACCTGGGAGATTGAAAAAGTGATTGAGGATGCAGCTCAATAAGAACCAGACCCGGGAGAGGGTCCTACAAATAGGAGGTATGTTCCCAATAGAACCCGATCTGCCATCATTAAATGGGCCCACGACAGCAGATTTACTTGTCATCTGGGTATCAGTAGAATTGTACACTTACTCAAGCAACAGTTCTGGTGACCTTTCCTGCTCCAAGATGGTAAGAGGTTCATCAATGCCTGCCAGGTTTGGCCCAGGAACAAACCGTCCCACCAGCTTCCTGCAGGGTTGTTACAGCCACTACCTAATCCCCACAGACCTTGATCCCAAAATAGCCCTAGATTTGGTTTCTGGACTACCATCTTCTAACCGTCACACCACCATACTCACTATTGTTGATTGCTTTTCGAAAGCAGCTCAACTCATACCGCTATCGAAGGTTCCATCAGCCATGGAGAGAGCAGAGCTACTAGTCCTATATGTATTCCATGGGATGTTGTGTCGGACAGAGGCTCTCAATTTATTTCTGCAGTTTGGAAAAGCTTCTGTGAGGCCCTGGGTGCATAGGTGTCTGTCATCTGGCTTTCATTCTCAATCTAACGGGCAGACTGAGAGGGTGAACCAGGAGATGGAGATTGCGCTGAGATGTGTCTGTGAGAAGAATCCTAAGAACTGGAGTACAGAGTTGCCCTGGGTTGAGTATGCACATAACTCATTGTTATCCTCTGCAACTGGAAAAATCACTTTTCCAAATATCTTTAGAGTATTACTATTCCCGCCCCAAGAAAAGGAGTTGGAGGCACCTGCAGCCCAGGAGTACATCAAAAGATGTTGGAAGATTTGGAGAGAGACACGATAAGCAGTTCTTCAGGCAGCTAAATACATTGAGGAGTCAGCAAACCACCAGAGGAGACACCCCCACTTACACTGTAGGTCAGGAATTCTGGTTGTGCACTGCACATGTTCCATTATGCACCGAAACTAGAAAAACCCTACAGCAGTCAAATTGAAACTGCCAAAAGCACACAAAATCCACCCAGTTTTCTATGTCTCCCACCTGAAGCCTTTAGCCACCAGTGACTTGTGTCCACCAACAACTGCTTTTGCAACCACCTGAAACAGAAGGGCAAATATTTATTAGAGAAGCTGTACAGCAGGACATTCACCTGTGCTGAAAATATTCACGTTAACCCTGATTCGGATTTCAATGGATATACACTGCAAACTACACAGCACTGCCACCTTCAAACTTCCTTAGGTAAAAGTAAAAGGAGATTGCTTTCCAGTGGAGTCTCCTATATATGTACTAACCTGGCCACAGCACTACCGTGGCTGGCTATGAGAGGGAAAAGGGGCATTAAAAAAATAAAAAAAAAACATTTCAAAGAATAAACCCACTCTGGCCTGTTGCAATACATGCACTCACATAGAATATCCACTACAACCCACAGGCTAGACAGAAACAAAAAAAAAAAACAATGAAAAGTGTACAATGAGCAGCACCCACACAATCATACAGTGTAGAGAACAGCAACTAGCAAATTGGTATAGCTGTGCAGATATACAAAAAACAATCACAAACAAGTAAGGACATTAACCCTGGAGAACCCAAGAACCCTTTTCTTCTTTGGAAAATTATGAACTATGCATTAAATGACTGCTTTAAGTTCAGTGAACACCAAAATATCCACTTTTTCAATTTTAACCCTTTTTTCCCTTTTTTAGGATTGGGGCCAAATTTGACCCATTGGGCTTTACCCGTATCATTTCAAAGAATCACAATAAAAACACTGCCAATGCAAACTATTTTAAATTTAGGAAAATAATCAATCAACCACACAGCTACATTTAACAATGTTGCTTTGCTTTATTTGTTGCATGTTAGAACTGGATTTCAAATGTAGAAACACACTATGGCCAGTTGAAAAAAGAACACAAGGCCAAAATCACGACTAAAAAAACACCATGGGTTTTTGCTTATCCAAAAATCTCTTCTGCTAGAGAGAGAGAGGAACTCACACTAGACACTGTGGTAGTCTTTGAAACAATTTATTTTTTTGTTGATGCAGAGAAGAACTGCACATTTTTCACAGTGCATTTCAGTTTTGAGGTCCTTGCACACAGCACATTGACGACGATTTTCCTCCTTGACAGGCTAATGGGCAATTTGGTAGAAACGAACATCTGCACTCTGATAAACTCGAACAAATCTTGGTGGTGGCGGGGAGGAGGGGCCATGAGTTGGTGGCCTTCCCCGCCCTCTTGCTGTTCCAACTTCAACCAAGCCTTGAGCAACCAAACCCTGAAACTTGTGAAGTTTCAGTACATTTGATCCAGTGATTCCCTGTGCCTCACAGTCACGCTGGTAAAGAAGCCATGTATTGATCACAGCAACAGACAGGAAATGCCAGAAAAGTATCATATACCAGTGACGGGTCCTGATGGGAAATTTAAAGCATGCAAGATGCGCATCCAGCATGGCAACTCCTCCCATGGAAGTGTTGTACTCCTTGATGATGTTCGGCTGATCAATGTAAGTGTACTCTTTTTTGGACTTGTCCCAGCGCCGAGCTTTTCCCAAAGGCTCTGGTCCAGCATATGTTGACACCAAACTGACTGCTTTCATGTCTTGCCATTTCAAACAAATAGGATCCACGGCCTTTCTTGGAAAGGTCTTTGTCCGTTGTCAGGTTGCACTGCGACATACGGTTTTTTCGCACAGTTCTTGTGTAGTAGATTCCCTTTGCCAATAATTTCTCAATGAGGGGCATCGAAGTGAAGAAACTGTCAGCGAAAATCAGTAAATGTACTTTCTCTGGAAGCGATTCACATAGCTTCACCACAATGTCTCCACCAACTCCCAACTGACTCTTCCCTTTTTGTTCAGCACCTTTTCTCTGATATACAGTGGGTACGGAAAGTATTCAGACCCCTTTAAATTTTTCACTCTTTGTGTCATTGCAGCCATTTTCCAAAATCAAAAAAGTGCATTTTATTTCTCATTAATGTACACTCAGCACCCCATCTTGACAGAAAAAAACAGAAATGTAAAAATTTTTGCAAATTTGTTAAAAAAGAAAAACTGAAATATCACATGGTCATAAGTATTCAGACCCTTTGCAGTGACACTCATATTTAACTCACATGCTGTCCATTTCTTCTGATCCTCCTTGAGATGGTTCTGCTCCTTCATTGGAGTCCAGCTGTGTTTAATTAAACTGATTGGACTTGATTAGGAAAGGCACACACCTGTCTATATAAGATCTTACAGCTCACAGTGCATGTCAGAGCAAATGAGAATCATGAGGTTGAAGGAACTGCCCAAGGAGCTCAGAGACAGAATTGTGGCAAGGCACAGATCTGGCCAAGGTTACAAAAGAATTTCTGCAGCACTCAAGGTTCCTAAGAGCACAGTGGCCTCCATAATCCTCAAATGGAAAAAGTTTGGGACAACCAGAACTCTTCCTAGACCTGGCCGTCCAGCCAAACTGAGCAATCGTGGGAGAAGAGCCCTGGTGAAAGAGGTAAAGAAGAACCCAAAGATCACTGTGGCTGAGCTCCAGAGATGCAGTAGGGAGATGGGACAAAGTTCCACAAAGTCAACTATCACTGCAGCCCTCCACCAGTCGGGGCTTTATGGCAGAGGGGCCCGACGGAAGCCTCTCCTCAGTGCAAGACACATGAAAGCCCGCATAGAGTTTGCCAAAAAACACATGAAGGACTCCCAGACTATGAGAAATAAGATTCTCTGGTCTGATGAGACCAAGATTGAACTTTTTGGTGTTAATTCTAAGCGGTATGTGTGGAGAAAACCAGGCACTGCTCATCCCCTGTCCAATACAATCCCTAAAGTGAAACATGGTGGTGGGAGCATCATGTTGTGGGGGTGTTTTTCAGCTGCAGGGACAGGGCGACTGGTTGCAATTGAAGGAAAGATGAATGCGGCCAAGTACAGAGATATCCTGGAAGAAAACCTCTCCCAGAGTGCTCAGGACCTCAGACTGGGCCGAAGGTTCACCTTTCAACAGGACAATGACCCTAAGCACACAGCTAAAATAACAAAGGAGTGGCTTCGGAACAACTCTGTGACCGTTCTTGACTGGCCCAGCCAGAGCCCTGACCTAAACCCAATTGAGCATCTCTGGAGAGACATGAAAATGGCTGTCCACCAACGTTCACCATCCAACCTGACAGAACTGGAGAGGATCTGCAAGGAAGAATGGCAGAGGATCCCCAAATCCAGGTGTGAAAAACTTGTTGCATCATTCCCAAGAAGACTTCATGGCTGTACTAGCTCAAAAGGGTGCTTCTACTCAATACTGAGCACAGGGTCTGAATACTTATGACCATGTGATATTTCAGTTTTTTTCTAATAAATTTGCAAAAATTTCTACATTTCTGGTTTTTTTCTGTCAAGATGGGGTGCTGAGTGTACATTAATGAGAAATAAAATGAACTTCTTTGATTTTGGCAAATGGCTGCAATGACACAAAGAGTGAAAAATTTAAAGGGGTCTGAATACTTTCCGTACCCACTGTATAACTATTTACTTTATTAGTCTCTGGCCCTGTACTACCGAGGTAACTTAGTAACATATATTATACAAATGAATTTATTTCAAGGCTTTATCCAAATACAGGACTGTCACCATTTTCCATCTACAAAGTCACTGAAAGAACCAAAGGGTCATTTTTGACCCATCATTTTTTGAACTAGCTCAGAGTCACTAATTTATCCAAAAATAATATAAAACATACTTCTAGGCATTCTACAAACTACTACTAAATAGATTAACAAAAAAAAAAAATCACAATTTTACCAACCGCTGGTTTGCTGAGAAGATGATTTAAATCCCTTCATAATCAAGCTCCTTCATACCTTAAAGACCTCATAGTACCATATTATCCCAATAGACCACTTCGCTCTCAGAGTGCAGGCCTACTTGTGGTTCCCAGAGTTCTCAAAAGCAGAATGGGAGGCAGAGCCTTTAGCTATCAAGCTCCTCTCCTGTGGAACCAGCTCTCAGCCTGGGTTCAGGAGGCAGACACTCTCTGTACTTTTAAGGCTAGACTTAAAACCTTCCTCTTTGACAAAGCATATAGTTAGGGCTGGCTTCAGGCAACCCTGAACCATCCCTTAGTTAGTTATGCTGCTATAGGCCTAGACTGCCCGAGGACCATCGGTGCACTGAGCTCCCCTACCCTACCCCCCCCCTTCTCTCCCACCTCATGTATATTCCACCATTGAATGTTACTAACCTTGTGCTCTCTCTCTCCCCTAGTTTGTGCTCTCTCCCTCCCTCTCTCTCTCTCTCTCTCTGTACCTTCTGCAGGTGTCCCTGGTCCTGGAGCTGTTTATCGCTGATGTGCAGTTACTGGCCCCACCAACTTGCAGTGTCTATTTGTTGTTTATTGTTGCTGTTCTTTTCTCTCTGCTCTATCCACTCACCCCAACCGGTCGAGGCAGATGGCCGCCCAAACTGAGCCCGGTTCTGCTGGAGGTTTTTTTCTTCCGTTAAAGGGAGTTTTTTCCTCTCCACTGTCGCCAAGTGCTTGCTCATAAGGGAATTGTTGGGTTTTTAGTTTTAGTTTTTGTAAAGTGCCTTGAGATGATTTGTATTGTGATTTGGCGCTACACAAATAAAATTGAATTGAATTGAATTGAATTAAATGATTTTGTTTGGGTAGGTTTCCAGCTCAACAAAATAGCTTGTGGTCAGCCATCTTGTCACTACTACTCTGGCTCATGTTAGTTCAATATTCATCCACTAGGTGTCTCTATGCAGGGGTCAGAAGTGGCACTCTGGGCTTTTGAAGTTAAAATTGACGATTTTTTAAAATGTTTGTTTGTGCCAAATTTGACCCCGTGGGTTCTCCAGGCTTGCAGTTTTTCTCCAATACAATAATCTAGAGCATAACTTGCATTGGCAACAAAACATGACCCACCCAGCCTCAACACAGAGTCAGGGATAGTGGCCATTTAACAGGTGACTCATATCAAGGTGCTAGCAGGCCCTCTTATACTAATAAAATCACATGAAGATACACTCATATACGCAAAAGTGCACCATGTACTCATGGCAGGACATGACTTAAAGTATACCTGTTGTAGCATGAACAGTGTATGAGGAACACCAAGATGGCAGGTAAACATCCCACTGGAATCCAGTACCCAGCAGAACGCTGGTGAAGAGTAAGAACAGCCTAAAACTAAAAACAGCCTAAATCAACTGTGGCACGTGATATAATACCTTGTTACACACGGAAGTAGTTTTAAATCACCCTACCATACTTGTTCATCTGTACACATGTAAACAATGGCTCACTGCGGCCCAGCCAGTGAGTGAATGAGGTAGTGAGGAAGGGATTTGGAGGAAGTGTCAGTACCACAAAGAGCATGATCATACTCACCTGGGACCCATTGATCTGATTAACCTGATTTGTGTTCAGGAGCTGACAGACAGCGGCAACATGTCCTCAACCAGCATCAACATACTACCATTACAGTTTTACTATTAAACATATTTACCTCATCAAGGCTCCCTGTTATATAAACCTCTTTTAAATATTGTATTATCTACAAACCAACACAATGACACACCTTTGACAAAATAACTTTTATTAACTTTGACTTGCATTGTAACCATGCAGTTGACCTTTTTTGTCACCAAATTGCTGTATTAAAAACTCTTAAAACTATCTTTGGCCGTTTATCCTCATTCATCTCATTGAGTAGTGTATGTAACACCGATTATATCCTGTGGGTGGCACTGCTGTAGAGAAATATTATTGCCTGATAGCTGTTGAAAAAACTCTAAGTCCTCAGAAATGACAAGGACTATGTATGAAAGTTGAGGTAAGAAAAAAAAATCTTTTTAGATGTCATTTCTCAACACCCTAGCAATCATATTTTAGTTGAACAGCATAAATAATACATGAAGATGTATATCTATGATTCTTCAGAAAATTGGGTTGACTGCTTGCTTAAGCTACCAGTGTAAGCAGTCAGTGGAAACAGCCTAGCTCAAGTTGCTAATTTCTCATTTTGTACCCATTTTCTAACCATTGCTCAATTTCTAAGCTAATTGATTCATATGTGTAAATATCTAAGCTGTGGCTTTTATACTTTTTGAGATAGAGCTGTCTGAAGCCATCCATGCAGATCTGGATGGCAGATTAGCATGGCAAATGGACATAGCTCAAAAAATATACATCATACAGGTTCAGTATTTATATTGTTTAAATCTGTAAAATTGTGTGAACATTTTGATAATGACATGTCAAAATACTCAGTTTGCAAAACGCAGTTTGACTCACACATAACTACTCAAAGATGTATTATTGTTATATTGCTGTATTTGCTGTAGTAATCTAATAGTAACCATGATGTATATTTCTTGTTATCTTTCAGGAATAATAACTGTTCTACATTTTATGGGCATAATAGCAGGCACACATTGAACATTGTTGGTTGATACAGCATAATATATTACATTGTTTTTTTTTTTTAAAAAAAATTTTTTAAAAGTTCTGATAAATATTTGTTAAATAAATGAAATGTTATTTTAACAAATTCTACTCTCTGTGATGTTTTATATGAACCAGTAGGTAGACTTAGGCACATAATGCCTAAAATTACCATAATTTGGGTTGAAGCACAGCATCGCCTGTGTTCGAGCAGGGGAGAAACCTGTAGTACAGCAGGTAATCTCAACAGGCTTACTTGCCTCAGATCATGAATGGCAGCTGCAGGTGGACCTGGGGAGACGGAGGGAGATTCCAGCGCAAATTGCAATAACTACACTTAGGACTCGGTTTTAACATCTGCTTCATCCAGCAAGTGGTGGTCTTGGAACTGACAGTCCCCTGGGAAGACCGGATTGACGAGGCCCATGAACAAAAGAAGCCAAAATATCTGGAGCTAGTTGAGGTCAGCAGGGTGAATGGTTGAGAGGCCTGCTGTGAACCCATTGAGGTGGACTGTCGGGGATTTCCAGGACAATCTCTGCACCGAGCACTGAGGCTCCTGGCCATAAGAGGTTTGCAAGATAGAAGAGCCACCAAGAACATGAGCAAAGCTGCTGAGAGAGCTTCCTGGTGGTTGTGGATCAAGAGGGGTGATTCATGGTGTAGGGCACCACTTGGACACAAACTGGGGACTGATAACCCCCAGTTGGGTCGCTCAGGTAAGGGTGTCTGAAGATCAAGGACCTGGAACACACTATGGCCCTAGGTTCTTCACTGATGATGTGTCCAAGCTGCCCCAGTCTCTCAAACCCTAAATTGGCAGGTCAAACAGATGGTTAACTTGCATATCTGCTTCTTAATTGGGTTATCTGACAAACAAAACCTAAAATGTTGCTAAATGAAGAGACAACACCATAATTTTACTAATAAATGGTAATAAATAATAAAGATAATAATTAAGATAAGATAAAAAAAAACTAAAAAATAAAGAAGGAAAACTTTTACATACCTTAACACTCCCAAAAACACCACCCAAATCGCTGCTACACCACAACAAAGCTAGCTGTTGAGTGAGAGCTGCCACTCTAAGGACCCCAGGTGCTTATATAGACACCTGTTGCCCTCACATTAGGTGGCTTAATCGATGCCCATATCACTCCCCAATTACCAAGGTACTTGGAGCATGAGAAAGTGTAAGCAAGGGAGAGAAAGTGAGTGTAATGAGAAAGAGAGTAACGAAATAGACACTAAAGGACCCTACTCTTAGGATGTATTCACACCTGTGGCTTGTTTGCTTTGTTCCAAATCGGGGCTAAAAAGATACATTGTTCCATTTTTCTTTTGGGTCATTTGTGTTCACAGGGCAACAGCCCCAAGTGGTCCAAAACTGTGAACAAACGTCACATGCAGGGCTTTGAGCTTTGGGGCTGAGGTATATGATTACTACATGTTCTACATATAATTTGCATATTAAAGAAACATGTCTCATGTATTGCATTTCTACTACTAGGCTGTAAAAATTGTCAAATAGTTTCTACTAGTAAGAATGTTATTGTGGGTATCTTTAATTACTGTTCTGAGTACTGAAAATACAATTTTTGACTGGGAGAATTGACATTATGGATATCTAAAATGTAATCAAAGACAGTCCTGTGGTTCCTTTACATGATGAACAAACTTGCCATAGACAATTCTCACTGCCTGGCATGAGTAATAGACCAGCATGAATTCAGCGGGAGCTTCCAAACTGCAAATAAGTCTGTCTCTGTCCTGTTTTTTCCACATAGAACTCGGCTGGTATGAAGCTTTTAACCAGTTTAATAATGTTATATTTTGGCAGAGGTTCACTGGAACAAGTCCACAGCAGCAGCCACATGGGCAGTGGAATTGTCGAGTAGAAACCTTGGGCTTTAACTCTGGGTGTTGAGGCTCCCACATATTTTGTGTTAGCACATGTATGATACCTTGTGCAGCAGCAGTCACACTGGCCCCTGAACTGAATCAAAAAAGGCCTCACAGGACGGGAGCTCAGCTAATGTTACCATTAACAACAGGTTAGCTAGAGAGCTGCATAGCATTAAGATATATGCTAACTTTAGCACTTGCTCCAGCAAACCTCTGTCATACCAGCTCATGAAAAATGGGGGCAAAAACAAAAGTTTTGCATTTATAATTTTGGTCAATGTATTTTAATGGGATTTTATGTCATAGACCAACAAAAATGGCACATAATTGTGAAGTGGAAGGAAAATTATAAATGGTTTTCAAATTTTTTTTACAAATAAATATCTGAAAAGTGCATTTGTATTCAGCCCCCCTGAGTCAATACTTTGTAGAACCACCTTTTACTGCAATTACAGCTGCAAGTCTATTGGGGTATGTCTCTACCAGCTTTGCACATCTAGAGAATGAAATTTTTGCACATTCTTCTTTGCAAATAGCTCAAGCTCAGTAAGATTGGATGGAGAGCGTCTGTTGACAGCAATTTGCCACAGATTCTCAATTGGTTTCAGGTCTGGGCCATTCTAACACATGACTATGCTTTGATCTAAACCATTCCATTGTAGCTCTGGTTGTATGTTTAGGGTCATTGTCCTGCTAGAAGGTGAACCTCCATTCCAGTTTCAAGTCTTTCGCAGACTAACAGGTTTTCTTCTAAGATCCTGTATTTAGCTCCATCCATCTTCCCATCAACTCTGACCAGCTTCCCTGTCCCTGTTGAAGAAAAGCATCCCCACAACGTGATGCTGCCACCAGCATGTTTCACGGTGGGGATGGTGTGTTCAGGGTGATATGCAGAAAGATTTAAGACTTTTTCTATGTACACAAAAGGCCTATTTCTCTCAAATATTGTTCACAAATCTGCTAAATCTGTGTTAGTGAGCACTTCTCCTTTGCCGAGATAATCCATCCACCTCACAGGTGTGGCATATCAAGATACTGATTAGACAGCATGATTATTGCTCAGGTGTGCTCAGGTGAAATCAGGTGTGCCTTAGGAATAAATTAGGCATTTATGTTTGTGGTTGAAAATTTCAAGGGGCATGAATACTTTTGCAAGGCACTGTAGTTTCCACTGGAAAGGAAGGGAATGAAAAATCTGAAAAGGAGCTAACGCTGTCAGACAAATAGAGTTTAATAATTTTGTGCAATTTCTGGATGCCACATTGTTAAATGTTTATTGTATATTGTTTACTTCTCACATACACCTTTGGCATTGATGTCACACAGGATTTAAATTTACTTTATGTATAAAGATGTAGATGCATATTTTTACAGTTAATAAACATTAACAATGCCATAGTGTGAAGACTTTGAATTTAGCATTATTTTGTGGAAATAAACCATCTTAGGTAACACTACCACTTTAAGGTAAATACACTATCAAGTGTAGTGTAAAATAAAGTGGGCGCATGTCTTATTTGTATTTATTTACATGTTAATTCAATATGCACCCTTTTATAGTCTATGCCCCTGCGTGAGAAATAAAACAAAGGCATGTTACCTAATTATAAACCTAAATATTAATAGTCATATGTTTTATTTAGTGTTTACTCAGCAAATAAAAGTCACATCGATGTATATTTTACTTTCATCTCTTTATCTCTGCGGCGGGCCGAGCTACTGCCGCTGCCTAGTTACTTCCTGAAATCACAGCAACGTTTGGAAACGGGCGTGTGGTGGGAGCCTACGAACACGCATCTTTTCTCTTCGACTTGATAACAACTGTTGCGCCGACATCTCGCGCTGGTGTGTCGCCACTCTGCTGCGATGGTGGAGACTCCGACTGGCTGTCTGTTTGAAGACATTCAATTTAAAGACATTCAAGTTGAAGCGGTAAACTTACTAACAACATCTCGGTAGGAGAGGCTTTAACATTAGCTGTTCCTTACCGAGGGAAATGGTTCCGGTATTAGAGGAGTGTACATGCTGCTGTAACTATATCTGTTCGCGAGTAATCTAACGCTGAGCTCGAAGGCAAGTACAGGCAGCTGGTGGAAATGAAGACTACCTGACTAGCTAACTGTATTGTCGTCTGCCCTTTAATGAGAACAGTGAAGAAAGGCCGATTTAGCTAACTGATGGTTGTGTGTCCTGTTCACCACGACCAGATTAGCGGTAACTGCTTTAGGGGGGGAAAAGTTTTTAATTCCACTGGGCGACCCCTAGTCTGGACTGTTTCACTGTCTGTTGTCTTTCTTCAGGCTGTTGGCAGAGGGACATTTGGAGTTGTCTTCAAGGCCGTATGGAAAGGAAAGGATGTAGCAATCAAGTCTATTGAGAGTGAGAATGAAAGGAACGCTTTCCTTGTGGAGGTGAATGTCCTTTATTGTCTTGTACTGTTGTTCTGTGCAGCATAAAACACACCTCCACACTGCCAGCCTTAAAAGGTTGAGATTGAAAAAAATAAAATCTGAAACTGAAGATATTTATTGTAGTTGAGATTGGCAAGACATTGTATCCATAGATAATGGATGGATGGATATACTTAATTAATTAGGCCCGAGCAAGGACCAAAGGTCCCAGCGCAGGGACTATTGTAATCGCTCAATGGGCAAGGGACGACTTCTGGGGGGGGCGGTTTCAGGCATCGTCTAGCGTCTACCCGCACCCCGCCATGACGTGGCAATGCGCGAGACCTTTCCGAAAATGTATAATATGTGGGTGCTGTGCGGCCGTGGGCCCGGAAATCGTTATAAATATTTTTTTTTTTGTTCATTATTATTCTTCACGTTCCGCAACTCCCTCAAATTTGACCCCCTGAACGTGTGTTAAAACTCACCAAAATTTGCATGCCCATCAAAATCGTGTGAAAATCTGATATTTTATGGGTTTCATGAACGACCTCAAAAGAATGGCTCTTCAGCACCCCCGACCAAAATCGAAATACATTGCGCCGATGGGAGGCCCGCTGACATTTTCTTCATCGTACAGTCACCAAACCTGGCACATCTCTTCTTCATGTCAGGTCAAGCAAAAAAGCTTATCGTGTCGAGGTCGTGTGACCAACAGGAAGTCCACCAGCTGGGAGTTTATCTTGAGGTCATTGAGTTCGTTGATTTTGCTCACCTCGAACTTGAACGAACTCCTCCTTGGGCTTTTGACCGATTGAGCTCATTTTTGGCCAGCATCACCTGGGCTGCAAAAGTTACCCAAATTTCTTGAATAAGTATTACGGTTTTCCTTTGGTGGGCGCGGCAAGTTGACGCAGGTTTTTGGCTCGCCACCATTTCTTCAACTTGTAATAACTCTCTCACGCATTGTCGGATTTGAATCGGACCAATTGATGAATTGTAGTCCCTGCCGCCCTGAATCCATCTGATTAAACTAAATCGAAATAGGCCTAAGAGCGCCCCCTGTATAACGATTTGAAAATTGCCATTCAAACCAAAACATGTACTTTGTCAGAATTGTACCAAATTTGGCACAGACATCCTTTAGGGCATCCTGATCATAAAAGCCAATCGGACCCATGCACGCGGTTCGCTCGTGGGGGGGGGGGGGGGGGGTGCGTCGGGGGGGGGGGGGGGCGCTTGCGGCTATATTTATACTTACATTTGAATTGAAAACCATTTCAAACACGTGTATTATTTAGTTACTTTATGTTTGTAAGGGTTCAGCTTGACTTAAGTATTGGCCCTGATTTAGTGCCTGAAATTTGGTCATGGGTACCCAAAGGTCTACATTTAACTGCATACCTCCTAATGTCTTTGGAATGAATAGATTTCTATATTATTTTTCCCAGTAAAATGATAAAGTTAAGTTGAAGTTAAAGTTAAGTCAATATGGATTTTTCTTCTTTTTCTCTGTGCACAGCTCCGCCAGCTCTCCCGAGTAAATCACCCCAACATTGTAAAGCTGTATGGCTCCTGTAACAATCCAGTGAGTACAACACTTAACACTGTTTAGCTAATAATTAGTATTGTCAAGACATGTTGTGATCTTATGATCTAATAAAAGAAGGATCACTACCACATTACTTTCAGAGCTCATCACCAGGATTTTGTGTTGTTTCAGAGCCCTCCCAGACATATACTGCTTCAGAATCATTTGAAACTTGAAATATGTTTTCTTCTTATTGCCTAAGAATCATTTATTTCTCCACTGAGTTGTCTGTCCCTTCACAGTGCCATCAGGTAACGCCTCAATTGAGCGTAAAGTTAGAAGTGAGAGTGGGAAGTGAAGATTGATGTCTCTTACACTCTGACTGGAACTTCCAAGTATTTCCTGTGAAACACCTGTGGTGACTGTAGGCCAGTAAGGTGTAGTCATAATAACTGTATGAATCTGTGTATGGCAGTGGAACACGAGAAACATGACTTTTTTTGCATGTTATATGCAAAACAGCACCTGTAGGAAATTTTAGAAATTATGCTCTTCCTACATGTACTTTTTAAATGTCCAGTCTGTGTGTTAGGGGTAAAAAAGAACCAACTGCTGGAAGTGCCGCTCATACACATCACTGATACTTCCTTTATACCGGGTATTTATTTGTACTGTGTCATAATCTACATAAAACTATATTTACTCACATGAAAATATAAGGTGGTAGCAAAATATGAAAAAACCCTGTTATTTTCTCCTTTCATCTTATTTTTAGTATGAACATCTTATCAAGTAATTGGGAGGTGGTACACATGACTCATGCATCACTATTAATACTTTAACTAATGGTAACATGATTTATGTTCTCAGGTGTGTCTGGTCATGGAGTATGCAGAATGTGGCTCTTTATATAACCGTAAGTCATATTGTGTCTGTAAAAAAAACTGAATATCATGGACACCAATAAGAGCTAGTTATTGAATCCTTAAATTAATTACATTAAATCAGTGTCTTGGAATCACACTTTGTTTTTATCTGAAATTTGCAGTAAATGATAGTAGTTTATGTTTGTTCACACACTGTTATCTCATTATTTGCTTCTATCTGTGCTTGTCACTTAATCATTAAGTCCTACACAGTGCAGATCCACAGGCCCAGTACACAGCATCCCATGCCATGAGCTGGTGTCTGCAATGTGCCCAGGGAGTTGCCTATCTGCATGCAATGAAGCCAAAGGCCTTAATTCATCGGGACCTCAAACCACTAAAGTAAGTCTTGTTTTTTTATCTAACTAATTGAAGTTTCACAGTTGAAAGTTTTTGTATGCAGATGTATAGAGAAAAGACTTTGAATATTTTTTTGCCATAGGATATTTGTGTTCATTCAATATATAGTTATGAGAAGCTTTATAAGTGAACCAGTTTCAAATAGTGTATGACTGAACTAATTTACTCGTCATACACTAGAATGTCTCCTTACACCAGGAATGACACAAATCAATGGTATGAAAAAAATTCAGAAGGGCGTTAAGCACACCACAGATATTCACAACAAACGCAACACAAATTTGCAACTACAGGGCCTCAAAGTCACACTACAAAAAATAGATTCCACATGAAGTGATGAACTTGTCCTGATTTAGCTAAATAAAAGAATAGGGGCAGGGGGGAAGCAAATTTAAGGTGGACCCTATACTAAGAATAAGGAGTGAACATGGAGAGTTTCACCACTTGGTGCTGGAGTTGAAGCTGTACCATGGTTGCTTTTGGACCTATTTCAAGATGCCCATCGGACAGTTTGAGGAGGAGCTGGTGGTGCTGACAATGCACTTAAAGAAGCAGAGCAACAGTATCAAGGAGCCGTTTGATCTAGAACAGCGCCTAGTTATGTGCCTGAGGTAAAATATTGTCTATACTACTACACTTATAAATAAATCTAATAAAATTAGCTCCAACAATGTTGACAACAATGTTGCAACTTGAGCACAGCAGGTTTCCCAAAAGATAAGACTAAAGAGCTGTATTAGCTGAAACGAAGTTAATCACATGGTCTTCCATGTTGAATGTTTTTAAGTGATGTTCCAGCAAGCTGCATTGTGATTGTTCATAGGTATTTCAGTCACGGGCAAAAAGTTGGTAAAGTTGATCTGGGGCTGAAAAACAGAACATGTTACCATTCACACAATGAAATTCCTTTTCTTAATGCGAAAAGGTCGGTTTTGACAGGTTACTGGTTTGAAAAATATTACTGTCCCATAAAATAATCGCTCAGGAAATTTGCTTCTGGTGTGTAAAGGTCTTATGTCTGCAGCCTTAGTTGACCTAGATCTAGGAAGGTTATAACATTCTTCCTGGCAGATCCTCTTAAGCTCCAAGCTCATAGACACTTAAGCTCCGAAGTGTCTATGAACTGCCACCTTCAGAACTCTTGACATATGTTTTGTAGGGTTTAAGTCTGGGCTTTGGCTAAGTCACTCAGAAAAGTCAGAGACTGTTCTGATAGCTGCCTAAGTAGCTTCCCAGGCTCTGTCAGTGAAGTTCCTGGTTACCTCCCTGAACAAGACGTTATTTTTTTGCCCAGTTATCTAGTTTGGCCAGATGACCAACTTTGGTTTCAAACCATTTTCATTTCACAATATTTGAAGCCACAGCGCTTCTGGAAACACTCAAAGCTTTGGAAATGGTTTTATACATGTATTTATTTGTTGAAAAGATCTTGTGAAACCTTATATAAAGGTACAGCAGGTATTTATAGTGTGCGTCTCTGCTGCACTCCACTTTTGTTTCAGTCTGCTCCTTGTGGCACAAGGCACTGTGCTAAAGATATGTGACTTTGGCACAGCTTGTGATATTCAGACCTACATGACCAATAACAAAGGCAGTGCAGCGTGGATGGCACCAGAAGTGTTTGAAGGTAAGATATTTGAATAAATATTGAGGTTATTTGTTAGGCAGGTTGCATTGTGTAGTAACCTAAACCACATTGATGTACTGTAATGAATTCTAGCTATGTTTTGATATAACTAACAAGTAGATATTTCAAATTCAGCTGCAATGCAGAATTTTCACTAGCCAAAAGTCTGTCTTAAATTGCTTTAACTCTGTGTTCTCAGTATTCATGTTTAGTAGTATAAGGTTCATCACATTAAAAAAAAATATATATGACTAGATTTAAAGATACTGATATATTACTCCAAACTTTTTTATTTTTAATCTTTTGCAGGTGGATGCAGTGTTATTGCTCTTGTAAACACTGATCGCACAGTTAAAATAAGACCTGTTGCATTTTATTCAGCAAATGCGTCATTCAGCAAGTCTCATCATTCTGGTTAGAATAAATACAATTTTTATGTGTATTTCTCAGGCAGTAACTACAGTGAAAAGTGTGATGTATTCAGCTGGGGCATTATCCTGTGGGAAGTCATTACACGAAAAAAACCCTTTGATGAAATTGGTGGCTCTGCATTTTGTATAATGTGGGCTGTCCACAGAGGTAAGTGATATTCTGTAGCAACTGGAACTAGAATATCAACTGCTTTCGAGATTTAGTTTTATTTATTGTTCTTTTTTGTGAGTTTTTTCCGCATCAAAAGCTGTTGTTTACACCACTAAACTTTTAAAAATGGTGGTGGCCAGTGATACATTACCTTAGTGTTTGATGAACCAATATAAACTTATGTCACTTGTGGTTCCTATTGTACTGAAATGTAGCTTCTTCAGAGTTGGAGCTAAAAAAGTCCCCAAAAACCTTCCAGCAACAGATTTAGGAACTATGAAAAGGTTCCTCTATTCCAAAAGCGCCTATATTACAACATAAATCTAAGATGCTGGTATATATTTCTGGCTAAAATGTGGACAAGAAGGATTTTCATACTGGCACGGCAAGTTTATTTGTACAACACAATTCGTACACAGAGTAATTCAAAGTGCTTTACAGTAATAAGACAATTTCAAGACAGAAATTAAAATAAAAGCAAATATAGAAAATTAACTTGAACTAAAATTAAAGGAGAAAGTGCAGATAAAACACTTTCAGTTGTCATATGCAGAGCTAAAAAGAAAAGTTTTTAGCTTGGACTTACACATTGTCAGAGATGAGGCTTGTCTAACAGCATCAGGATGACTATTTCAGATTTTAGCTGCATAAAACTGAAACCCTGCTTCTCCCTATTTAGTCCTGACTCTGGGTATGAACAGAAGGGCTGATGTTCTCAAGGCAAAGAAGTCCGAGATGGTTCATATGGCACCAACATGTCCGAGATATACTGTGGTGCTGAGCCATGAAGGGACTTATCCCTCTGGGGTCGGCAAGTGCGCCGGCGTATTTTGTGACATCTTCTCCTGATAACGCTGAAAAGAACTTAAATTACTCTGTCAGCTTTGATCGTACAGATAAGAGCAATACATAATTCTGAGGTGAGCCAGGTAATTATGTACATGCCCCGGAGAAATGGCATAAAACGTCAAGCTTCATCGTAGAATTTACTCACTTTTTCTGCACATTTGGATGATGACACACTACACAGGTGAAGAAGCACTTCAGATGGTATTTGGAGAAAGTTGTTTTGCATCCACGCAGTGATCTGTTCAATTCAGTGACACATATGGGCTGATATGTAAATCTGAGTGTCATCTGCATAGTTATGGTAGGACTAGGGCTGTGCAATTAATTGAATTTTGATTTTGATATCAGGTCTCAACAATCACAAAAACTATGTAATCGAGAAAAAACGATTATTCTGTTTTTGAACTTATTTTGGCCTGCGTTCTTAATGACGCACATGCGCACTTTCACTATGCGGTGGTGTCAGCACCGCTTGGTAACACCACAAAGCTTTTTAACCAATTAAAATTTAAACACAGACCGACATATGACCAACTAATAAAAAAAAAAAGAAAGAACAACGAACAACCCCCACAAAGTCCTTCACTACACAGTCTAACAATGATTAAAGACACACTCTTCAGTGCAGTGCTGAAGAGTATAAATAGAAATGCTATTTATACATTTGGGTATATTTTATATAGTTTATTTTAAGAAGAATTCATTGTTTTGTTCAATAAATGCAACATATTTCCAGAGTCAATGAGTAATCATATAAAATAAATGTGATTTCAATAATGACCAAAATAATCGTTATGATTTTTTCCATAATTAAGCAGCCCTAGGTAGGACACTGTTATGTTTCGGTGACGGGGGATGATGAAAGAGATGAGTGAAGGAGAGGCGTAGGACCAAAGTGCTGGACACAAAAAGGCTTTATTTCTCTGAGATCATCAGGGCTCAGGAAAGACACAAATAATAATAATCTTCTTTCATTACTCACATCTAGTAGTAACTCAATTAATGTTCCCGCAAATATAAAGGAGGGAGGGAAGTCTTTATAGGGAGCCAAACAAAAGGCAGTAAGAACAGGTGAAAATGATTAAGGTTAATTAACGTAAAGCTGCCGGGGACCAGTGCAGGGAAAACAGGAACTTGACACAAAATAAAGGTCCCCGGCAGGAAGTCCCAAAAGGGAATCATGACAGAAACCTTATTGCTGCGTATTGACTGGCCTAAAGGAAACATGTAAAGATTGAACAAACGGAGTCCCAAGATGGACCCTTGGGGGACTGCACATGTCAAGATCATTTGTTCTGAGACACAGGTACCAATTTCAACAAAGTACTTCCTCTCTTCAAGGTTGCTCTTAAACCATGTAAGGGTTTAGAGATGTCTATTCAGTCCTATAACCTTGTAGCAGTTTTGCTAACTCCACATCCAATTAGCTTTTCATGTGGTTGATATTACCAATTTAGACTGTAAATATTTGAAGAATATATTCAGTACTGATGAGCAGTACACAAGGATCTGTGTATTAGAACATTTTTTCGTAAAGTTTGTTTGCTCATATTCATAACTTAGATGGTGTAAGCACTGACTGGGTGTTCCCTGTGATGTAGGTACACGGCCTCCTCTGATCAAAGGCCTCCCAAAACCTATAGAGATTCTGATGACCCGCTGCTGGGACAAAGAGCCCACACAGAGACCATCCATGGAGGAGGTAAAGAACACCATGAGCCACCTCATGAAGGTAGAGTCCAATAAACAAAACTCCCCCTAAAACCAAAAATGGTCATTTTAGTGTTTCTGTTATTTATAGACAAAACAAACAAAGCATAACATCTAGTAACTACCTTTACAGGTCATAGAAGTATGTGTATTTTTTAATTTTGAACAGGGCAAGGCTAGCTGTTTTCCCCTGATAAGCTAGACTAATCACACCTTGATGTTTTATAAAGGAAACTAAGGAATGCAGGGCTAATGTGGAAAGCCTGTCTTGAATGACCCTAATAAATTGAACCAGGATCAAGCACTGATCACATCAGTTAGTGTGAAAAAACAGATAAAACTGACTTTTGTGACTGACACAAACCGACACAGAGGTTGCAGATACCTAATAGCATTTAAAATAAATCAAGACCATTACATGAACAAAGCAAAAGCTGCATGTTTGCACATGTTCTTGCAGCACTCTGCTTATAATTGTAGCATCAGGTACTTATGTGCTGCATGAGAATTATGAATTTGTCATAATGTGTGCTGAATATAAAAGATGTATAAAATGAAACAAAACTTAGAAATGACCATCAAACCCATCCATCCATTTTTGTTAAAGCATAGTCCAGATATCCCTTTCCCAAGATACCTTTTCCAGGCCCTCTTGCAGTGTCAGGGTTACAGTAGTAGCGGTTCAAAGTGTTGTTTGAGGTTGCCACTTACCGTAACTGTCATTTGTACTGCAGCATGACAGGTCTATATTGTCAGTAGGTGGCCCTCAGCTTACACTTACATCTACAGCAGCTTGCGCATGCACAGACCATACCATAGCTTACACCATAATGAATGTGTACTTAGAAACTGAAGTAAAGAAAATTCAATTCAATTCAATTCAATTTTATTTGTATAGCGCCAAATCACAATACAAATCATCTCAAGGCACTTTACAAAAACTAAAACTAAAAACCCAACAATTCCCTTATGAGCAAGCACTTGGCGACAGTGGAGAGGAAAAAACTCCCTTTAACGGAAGAAAAAAACCTCCAGCAGAACCGGGCTCAGTTTGGGCGGCCATCTGCCTCGACCGGTTGGGGTGAGTGGATAGAGCAGAGAGAAAAGAACAGCAACAATAAACAACAAATAGACACTGCAAGTTGGTGGGGCCAGTAACTGCACATCAGCGATAAACAGCTCCAGGACCAGGGACACCTGCAGAAGGTACAGAGAGAGAGAGAGAGAGAGAGAGAGAGGGAGGGAGAGAGCACAAACTAGGGGAGAGAGAGAGCACAAGGTTAGTAACATTCAATGGTGGAATATACATGAGGGGGGGGGTGGGGTAGGGGAGCTCAGTGCACCGATGGTCCTCGGGCAGTCTAGGCCTATAGCAGCATAACTAACTAAGGGATGGTTCAGGGTTGCCTGAAGCCAGCCCTAACTATATGCTTTGTCAAAGAGGAAGGTTTTAAGTCTAGCCTTAAAAGTACAGAGAGTGTCTGCCTCCTGAACCCAGGCTGAGAGCTGGTTCCACAGGAGAGGAGCTTGATAGCTAAAGGCTCTGCCTCCCATTCTGCTTTTGAGAACTCTGGGAACCACAAGTAGGCCTGCACTCTGAGAGCGAAGTGGTCTATTGGGATAATATGGTACTATGAGGTCTTTAAGGTATGAAGGAGCTTGATTATGAAGGGATTTGTATGTGAGAAGAAGGATTTTAAATTCTATTCTATATTTTACAGGGAGCCAATGAAGAGAAGCCAATATAGGAGAAATATGATCTCTCTTGCTAGTTCCTGTCAGGACTCTGGCTGCGGCATTCTGGATTAATTGGAGGCTTTTTATGGAGATATTAGGACATCCAGATAGTAATGAGTTACAGTAATCTAGCCTTGAGGAAACAAATGCATGGACTAGTTTTTCTGCATCATTTTGAGACAGGATGTTCCTAATTTTGGAAATGTTGCGCAGGTGAAAGAATGCAGTTCTAGAAATTTGTTTTATGTGTGAGTTAAAGGACATGTCCTGGTCAAAAATAACTCCAAGGTTTTTTACAGTAGTGCTGGAGGCCAGGGCTATGCCATCTAGAGTAGCTATAATTTTAGAAAAGTTATTTCTGAGATTTTTAGGCCCAAATATAATGACTTCTGTTTTCTCTGAGTTTAAAAGTAAAAAGTTACTGGTCATCCAGGCCTTTAAGTCAGTTAGACAGGCTTGAAGTCTGGTTAACTGGTTTGTGTTAACAGGTTTAATAGATAGATATAACTGAGTGTCATCCGCATAGCAGTGGTAATTAATAGAGTGCTTCCTAATGATATATCCTAAAGGAAGCATGTACAGGGTGAACAGAATCGGTCCTAGCACAGAACCTTGTGGAACTCCATAACTAACTTTTGTTCGTGTGGAAGGTTCATCATGGACATGAACAAACTGGAATCTGTCCGATAAATAGGATTGGAACCACTTTAACGCTGTTCCTCTGATACCAATCACATGCTCCAGTCTCTGTAATAAGATGTTGTGGTCAATGGTGTCGAATGCTGCACTAAGGTCTAGGAGGACAAGTATTGAAACAAGTCCATTATCTGAGGCTAAGAGAAGATCGTTGGTAACTTTCAACAGTGCTGTTTCTGTACTATGATGTGCTCTAAATCCTGATTGGAAATCTTCAAATAGTTCATTCCTGTGTAAGTGGTCTGATAGCTGCTTAGCAACAGCTTTTTCTAGGATTTTAGAAATAAATGGCAGGTTGGATATTGGTCTATAATTAGCCAAGACACCTGGATCAAGACTAGGCTTTTTGAGTAAAGGTTTGATTACTGCAGTCTTAAAGGCCTGTGGTACGTAGCCTGATACTAGAGATAAATTTACCAAGTCCAATAAAGATGAGTTCATTAATGGCAGGGTGCCTTTAAGCAGTCTAGTCGGGATGGGGTCCAAGAGACACGTTGATGATTTCGATGAAGCAACTACTGATGTAAATTCAGAGAGATCTATAGGAGAGAAGCAGTCTAAACATAACTGAGGTCCTACAGATGATTCAAGAGCTACTGTAGTAAAAGATTCATTTATTGCAGGTATAGGAAGCATCTGCTGAATTTTATCTCTAATAGTTGTGATTTTATTTGTAAAGAAACTCATAAATTCATCACTGCTGAGAGCTAAGGGAACACTGGGCTCAACGGAGCTGTGACTTTTTGTCAGCCTGGCTACAGTGCTGAAAAGAAACCTGGGATTGTTCTTATTTTCCTCTATTAGTGATGAATAGTATGCAGTTCTGGCTTTACGGAGAGCTTTTTTATATGTTAGTAGACTGTTTTTCCAGGCTAGAAAAATTTCCTCTAAGTTTGTGGAACGCCACTTCCTTTCCAGCCTTCGTGATGCCTGCTTTAAGGTACGAACATGTAAATTATACCATGGGGCTAGTCTTCTCTGAATCACTAACTTCTTTTTCAGAGGGGCTACAGAATCAAGCATTTCACGCAGTGAGGTTACAGCGCTGTCAACAACATGATCAATTTGGTAGGGAGTAGGATTAAGGCAGCTGCCCTCCATTATGTTTATATTTGGCATAGATGCAAATAAAGATGGAATCATTTTCTTAAATTCATTAACAGCGTTGTCGGATAAACATCTGCTGTAGTGGAATTTTCTTCCAGACGCTGCATGATCCATCATTTTAAATTCGAAAGTTATTAAAGAATGATCTGACAAAACAGGATTTGGGGGAAAAATTATTAGATGTTCAATTTCGATGCCATAGGTCAGAACAAGATCAAGGGTGTGATTAAAACAGTGGGTGGGTTTATTAACGTTTTGAATGAAACCAATTGAATCTAATATAGAATTAAATGCAATGCTGAGGCTGTTATTTTCAACATCTACATGAATGTTAAAATCTCCCACTATAATGACTTTATCTGATCTAAGCACTAAATCAGACAGGAAGTCAGGGAATTCAGTTAAAAACTCTGAGTAAGGAACAGGTGGACGGTACAAAATGACAAGTAGAACTGGTTTTTGTGTGAAAAGAAATTTAAAAAAAACTGTGATTGTTGTGTGTAGATCTTGTTACTTTAATATTTTGGAAAATTTCACTTGACTTCATGTGGACAATCAGCCAACCCTGTTTCCTAAAACATTCCTGTGCAGCTAAACTACAAATGTAGTTGCATTTTATAACAAATGTGTTTGACTGTCTGATTATGTTCTGATATAATGTATCTTTTGACATGACATTCTATCTTTTCATAAACTTAACACACAGGTACAACAGGCAAGATTTGATGGAAGTGAACAACACTGTGCTTTTCAATCCTGTTTGAAGCTGGACTCTAAGATTAAGATAGGAGTTACTTTTAATTTTCACTGTGAGACTCTGCACATAAAGCTTTAAGTAAATAAAATTTAAGCTGCAGTCAGAAAACTGACTTTTGTGCTCGAGGATCAGATATTTTGGAATCCTTTCCATTTGTGCCAAGGAGACAGGGACTGTGAGAGTTGTGGGAATTTGTCATGGTTTCTAAATAAATACATTGTCAGTGTCCTCAATGAGAACAAAGTATTTGTTAATTGGTGTTAGAATACTTGGATCCTGACTTGCACTTCTTTTGCGTGAATGACAGGATGGATCCACAATCATGGCAACACACTCAGCTGCATACTGATATACATACATATACTCAATTAATGAGTAATGCAGGATATCAGTCTACAATCTGAGTGAGAGTTCTCCCGATTCAGTGTTAAAGGGCTCAAAATAAAATTCAGTCTGCCATGTTTAAGATCAAGACAAGACCTGTGGTAAAACTGTGGTTGACTCAGAGACCAAGACCGGTCTCGAGTAATACAACATTAATCTAAGGTTAAAGTTATTTAAACCTTTATTTATAAAGCAGAATATCCTGAAAATAAGAATTATTGAAATAGCCAACCAACTAGATAAATTGTTGATCTGGGTTAAAGAAATAGTTGTACCCTTAGCACACAGACATAAGAGTTGTGTTTTTAGTCTTTGTTCTTACTCTGCAACATATTTCTGGGATATATTTCCCAAAAAGTGTGAATTATTCCTTTAATGTAATGACAAATACATTTTGATACATTTCTTTTCTGACAAGGCTTTATAAATTAGGTCACACTGTACTGTTTTTAAAACTGCTGGTTGGTGTGTTTGGATTTTACAGTACTTCCCAGGATCTAATGACCCACTCAAGCTCCCTCTCCAGCCTTCAGCCAACAGAAGTGGATCTTCATCAACCATTAGCACAGGTAACCATGAGCTCAGCAGTTTTCTACTAATGCATGATTATTTTTTGTCTACTTAGTCAGCAGTTGGGTCAGCCTGTTTAACTCACTGAATGTTGCTGTCTGCAGGCTCACATACTGACAACACAGAAAACAGAAACTCTTTTGGCAGAGAAGAAACCCTGAAAAGCTTTGATGCCAAAGTTCCACTAGACTTCAAACCTTCAAAGGTAAGTTTAAAAAAAATACTAGGAATCACTTGGTAAAAATACAGAATAAGTCAAAACTGATTTAAAACAGTAGTATTGATGATGTATTTATGATCCGTTTTGTCATTAAACATCTGCACTGAATGCTGCGTATGCTTTGGTTCTGTTTAGACTGCATGGTAATAAATGTCTGCCTTCAGGAAAATGAGTTGTTACAATGTACACTGCAAAGTTATTGCATACATAGATGATAGCTGGCTATATGACACAGTCCTGTAAACTGATATGGATAAATTAATTTCGCAATGTCTAGAAAGTGAATGAACTTTGAATGTCTTCAAAGTCAGCTTCGCTGACTGGCTCACTCTTGTAGTGAATCTAGCCATCATATCTATGAACTGAATAGAGTGAAATGGACTCTGCACTCTCATCTGAGCTCCCATTTGGCTTTGTTGACGAGATACTCTGGCTTTGAAAATGTGAGGCCATAGAAGTCAAGCGAATACTATGGATTCTTTTTTGTTTAACCCTTATGCTCTGTTCAAAAACACTACCCTTTCGTTATATTCGGGATGAAAACATCCACTAAAATAAACTGCTGTAAAAATATATCAGATAAATATTTTTTTCAACTTTTTTTTTTCATAAATCTGTTAATCAACATCAGTTCTGATCAAAACTACAAAATGCCAAAAAAAAAGTAGTAACAACACTGATTTTGATGCAGTGGTAGTTTTTGTGCAGCATCAGATTTATATTTTTTCTGACTAATTTACTGCTTGTGGATGTTTTTGCTGCGTTAACTGCCATTATAACGACATTTTTTGATTGCACAGCCATGACACTATATAATCATGCATTCTTGATGGTTGGTGGTTTCCCCTGTTGGGAAGAGGTAACATTTGTGATTTTTACTGTTGACAACCAAGTGGCCCCATTAACCCTTTACGCAGGCCTGTTCATAGAAAGCTTAGTTTCTGGCTTTTATATGGAGTTTTATATGGACTATATCAGCATATCATTGTGTGTGTGTGTGTGTGTGTGTGTGTGTGTGTGTGTGTGTGTGTGTGTGTGTGTGTGTGTGTGTGTGTGTGTGTGTGCGCGCGCGCGCGCGTGCATGCGCCTGTGTGTGTGCGTGTGTGTTCAGTCTTTCCAGCAGAACTTGCAGGATATCACCTCCTGCTCCTCTTTACTCCTGAGCTGCTGGTTTCTGCTTGGTTGAAAAAAATGTTTATCTGGATGTTTTCATCCCGAACATAACGAAAGGGTAGTGAATTTGCCCACAGTGTATTATTGACCTATGGAAAATTTCTAAATCATATTTCCAGATTTTATGTCAAATTAAGGTTTGTCATTCCATTTGGTGAAATCCAGTGAAAGTTATAGCCAAATTAAGAGTGAAAAATGACCCTTGGTGGATGAAAACATCCCAAACAGTATATAAGGGTTGATATGGTCCTGCCAGGGAGCTAACGCTAGCTAACAGCTGTCTACAGATGTCTGTCTGATGTCTTTTCAACACAAACCGTGCAGTTGTTTTAGTGAGAAGACTTTCTTCCTGTGTGTGCTCCACCTTATCATTAAAGTAGATGTCTGGACTTGGTTGAAGGACCTTCTATTAATACTCCATTTGTAGTTGTAAATGACACCATTTATTTAAATAATGCATTATGATAAAGCCTTTGTTAGTTATTTTTGCTCAAATGTGCACATGTAGATCTTAAAGGAGTCTTATTATGCAAAATGGACTTTTGGCCATTTTGGTACATTTATATGGCTGTCTGGTGTATGTAGACACACACCAAGTAAGGTAGAGGTGCACACCCTCCTTTTTCCTGTGTTTTGAAGAGCAGTGGCAAAACAGTAGATTTTCCACTTCCTTCTCTTGTACACATATACAAGAGACAAGTCTCTCCTCTGGCTATGCCCAAACACCACCCATGGAAAACCTCACCAAAAGTCTGCTGTCTGCCATTGTTGCGCACTCGCTTTGGCACAGAAAGGATGAACAGCAGGAGACAAGCTGAGCAGAGAAGCTGCTCTGGTGTTGACTGTAACAACAGGAATCTGTTCTCACTACCATCAGCGCAAGACAAGAAGGCACAATGCATACTTTCATTTACAGTGGACAAGACGGGAGCAAATCTCCCCAAAGCATTGTGTGTGGAAAACACTTTACCTCAGACTGCTTGAAAACAAGGGCCAGCTCTTTTCTAGATTCACTTCACAGCTGTAGTTGATACCGGGATCCACACCGAGAGCCCGTGTGCAGTCCAACAATCCTTCAGTGGTGAGTTTTTATATATTTTTATTGCTATTGTCTTATAACATCAACGTGTTGAAATTAGCCACATTAGCTGCATAGCTATAGCTGCCTGGGTTAACATACTCTGTCTACTCATAGCCTCGTTTTTACTCTGAAACAGAAAAGGCTGGCTGTTTGCTTTAGAAGGTAATTGAAAGCATTATAGATAGTTTGTGTGGTAATTTGGTCTAGTATACTTGGCCACATAGGTTTGTTGGTTGCTTATATGACTAATGCTACATTACAACATAGAGGGATGCAGAGCACAGTGGCCTAAGTTTGTGGATTAGATATAAGATTAGATGTCCAGGGTGTATCCCTAAATAGAAATAAGCAGGTATAGATTTTGGATAGGCAGTCAACATCTTGTAGAGCTGGCTACTAAGAATTTCTCTAATACATTGTAAAATGTGTGTAGCATTTTCACATAATAATTCAATGTCCTCATATTTTACACACAGTAATGAGGTTGCCACATGGAGATGGAGGAGCTGAAGAGGACCCTGGCTAAATCTGGAGGGAGCAGAGTGACTGAATTGCATAGTGACTGAACTTCATCCCCAAATTCAGAAACCTCTGTTTGAGTGACAGATCACACACTTCTATAATGTTTGGCATCTGGGGAAAGGTATGTTTCACAACAGTTATGGAAAAATAATTATAAAGTTTAAGGTGATAGATGACATTATTGAAATTACACACTAATGTAATTCTTGTTAACCCTTTAAAACCTACCATAGAACAAATCCGTCAGAGCATATCTTGACATTTTTACATGTTGTAGTGTTTTTTTTGAGCAATTTAATTTGCCATACATCAATGCAACCCTTATAGCCCAAATTTTAATATGTATGTAATAAGTCCATACTAACTAAATAAATTGCTAAAAAGTACAACCACAAAAAGAAATGAAAATCGTTTCTTTACACATATTTTTCTAAATACACGAATGCCATAGATGTATCTCTCAAAATTGTAAATATAAAAAAGTTGTACAAAGTCCTTTCACACCACAGAAATTGTCCATAGTGTCCATAATTTAGTTTTTCATTTTTATAACCTGTAATAAAACGAAAATAAAGTGTACATTGTGCACAATTTGCAAGAAGACAGCATGTACATCAAAATAAACAATTTACAATAGTACAATCAAATCTCTTAAGTGTGCCAGATACCTATGAGCATATCTTCTATATCTATCTTTGTATAAGACCATGTTCATTCATAAAAAGTGCAATAAACAACAAAAAATTAAAAACGTTTTTACTGTGTTGAAACTTCAGGACATTTGAACATTATCAAAATACACATACATTCAGGAAAAACTATATACAGGAAGGCGTAATCTGCAAAAAAAAAAAAACATGCCTCAAAATAAACTATTTACAATAGTACAGTAAAAGTATAATATACAGAAAGGCACAAAGTAAAACATTAGGAGCTGTGATGGGATTCGTGACAGTTCCTGTCCACAATAACACACAGAGACACTTTACAGGCCTCACACATGAAGGGAGTGCACTTCCCACACAGCCAGCACTTCAGAATCCCCATGTACAGTGTGAGCCCAAATGTACTTACACATTTCAGCTTCTGTCACCTCAGTCCATTTGAATTTTTTGCCTGTAGCAATATTTTTTGCTGCATTTTTATTTGTGTTGGTACACAGAGATTTGATGGTAGCCCAGTGAAAATACATTTTGATCAGCTCAGATGGAGATGGACTGTCCTCATATGAAAGAGGTGGCTGCACACCTGGTCTTCTTTTGGGCAGGAAATGTGGCAAGTTGTCATGCTCCTTTTCACTTTGCCAGTGAGCTACATTACCAGCGAGCGTGTCTGACCTGGAGGAGCCAGTGGAGTGACTGCTGCAGCCTCTCTTTGCTGTACTCCTTTCTCTCCCTCTGCCTCGACCCTAGGTACAGGGTGCCTCAGGGGAGCAGGAGACCTCCATTTCCTCCTCCTCAACATCAACGCTGCACACAGAATACGTGTGAATAAATGTGCTCAGCATGAGAGTCATGCATAATGATGCGCACGAGTTTTACAGTTGTATATATTCCATACTTTTCTGTAGATCAAAACAAACAATATTTCATTAATATATACATACATGGGACGGATCTATCGCTTCAAGGAAGGTGGCTTCATCTCCACTGTCAGCAGTGTCCACTCCAGATGAGTGGACAGGATCTTCATCTGACTCTTGGTTTAACTCCAAAGCTTCAACCAGAGTGGGAGTGTAGGCGAAAGAAATGCTGTTCCCGGGAACTAAAGGAAGTGACGTTTAGTTCCCGGGAACAGACGTCACTTCCTGTTGTTGTGGGTAGTGACCACATGCATATCTACCGCTCTGGTGACCACAATAGTTCATTCTCACAATGTGATCATGTATATTCCAACATAGGAAGTGCTGTGACTAGACCCACAGTCTTGGATTATAATGATTTTATAGTGTGCGCTTTTTACTGGATTTATACAAACCCATTTCTTGGCGTAGACAGCATTCTGGGACATGTTGAATGTATAAGTGGAACTCCTCTGGTTTTATATGCAAAAAGAATTATTGCTCTATATTATTTGGTTGCAATTCTACAGGCATTTACAAAATAGATATGCAAATGGGAGCATGGGTGCTCCCGCCGCTTATTCCTTAACCAGGGTCACGGGTACCTACTGGAGCCTATCTCAGCTCTCTTTCGGGTGGAAGGCAGGGGTACATCACAGTCCACATATAGACACACAGATACAAACAACCACACACACTCACACCTATGGCCAGTTTTAGAGTCACCAGTCAACCTAACATGCATGTTTTTGGACTGTGGGAGGAAACCGGAGTACCCGGAGTAAACCCACGCAACCACTGGGAGAACATGCAAACTCCACACAGAAAGGCCAGGTTGCGAACCCACAACGTTCTTGCTGTAAGGCAACAGTGCTAACCACTCAGCCACCATGCTGCAGTTTTTTTTTTTAATAAATTTGCAAAAATTTCTACCCTTCTGGTTTTTTCTGTCAAGATGGGGTGCTGAGTGTACATTAATGAGAAATAAAATGAACTTTTTTGATTTTGGCAAATGGCTGCAATGACACAAAGTGAAAAATTTAAAGGGGTCTGAATACTTTCCGTACCCACTGTATTTACGACGTGAAACAACATCAGTGATTCCAGTAACAGATGCCTTTTTAAGGTGTATTCAACTATTTACTTAGTACACACATGTAAATCTTATGTATGCTGCAGGACAGCCACACGCGGGGAGGATGTCTTTGGGTCTCTCCTCTGTGTGGACAGTAGAGGCAGTCTCTGCCTCATTTTTCTGTAGGTCTCGAGGAGTCTGCAGGGTCTCGAGGAGTCTGCAGATCTGTAAATCTGGAAAATCTGTAAACCTCTAAAACTCTCTGTGTACTGTTTTTTTTTGTGTGTCTTGCCGCGCTTTGCAGGGAATTCATCTGGTTAGTCTGTCATCGTACTTGACATGATGTGGCTGGTCCAGGAGGTGCTCCATCCTCGCTGGTGATTGGTTAACAGTCCCCTGACTGTGATTGTGTAGTCTCACTGGTCTCTGTGAATCAAGAGACTAATCCTTCTCTTTGTGGTGTAAGTTTTAAAGACTGTTTTATAAAATAGGAACAATAATTTATTTTTCCACCTAGAAAAGTTCAAACACATGACAAAGTTAAAGCAACTAACCAGATTCAATAGTTCAGCAACAACATAAATGAGAGTCAATAAAATAATATGAACTGGTCTTCATGTTCTGTCTTTATATTCCTGCATTGATTGCTAAATATGAAAAGTGTGACCAGACTGCTATAGAACATCATTGTCAGACTACAGTGTGATATACAAGTGGTGCTATTGTTTATCTGTTATTCCCACTTGTAGTTAATCTCTATATAACTATGAAGTTTTATTGATTTTCATTTATGTTGTTGCTGAACTATTAAAAAGTAATAAAACAACAAAAGGGTAGTGTTGCAGTGGTGTTGTAGTGCAAAAGCATCAAATAATATCGAATGTTTTAACTATACAACCTGATGAAAACCATGTTTGAGGAAGTGCTGACTTGGCAACATATATGGAGAAGATCCTGAGGATACCTGTCCCACCACCCCTCTGTGCAGACCAAGCAGCCAGACAAAGATGTGTCTAGCTTCAATCAACCAGTGGTCGAAATCCAGTGTAGCTGCTTTGTGCATCAGCAAACCTGACTGTATGCGCAGAACCACACAGGCAGAAATGACCACTTGGATCCTCCATCCTATGAATTCCCAGGACCAGCTTACATGGCTTCTGTAGGCTAGATACCTGTAATGTCTTTTAAAAGTCACACAGATTCAGTATCAGATATTTAATCAAGTCATAATTCGTTGTTATGAAGAAAACTTTTACAAAATGTGTTTTTAAGTTTTTTCCCATTTTGGTGTAAATAAAGAATGCTGCAATGTGAAAACTATTTGAATTTTTAATCATATTTAAATTAACCAATGGCAGATTACTTTAATCACACAATGGAATTGTTGAGGGCTGCCTTTCACCAATAGATAGCTGGGATAGGCCCAAGCAGATCCCCTAAAAAGGAATAAGCGGGTATAAACAATGGATGGATAGATTACTCTAATCATGCATATATGCAGTTAAGATACAGTATATTATGTATTTGTACTTAGTTTGTAAGGCAGTCCATGTTAATCATTCAACTTTGTTAGATATAGCTAAACATTTTTTTAATAACTGAATAATAAATTGCCTTCTCTTTTTAATCATATAGCTTCCATAGTATTGGTAATAACAGCCTGTCAGACTTATTGATTTAATCTTCTTAGACACAAGGAGTCATAGTCAGCCTCATAAATTTTGAATGTCTTCTGTGACACATTCAAAAACATGTTCCAGCCCCAGGCGCTCACCATGATGGTAGGTCTGGAAGCTGTTCAGGTGTCATCTGTACCAAATTTAAATATATATATATATATATATATGTATTGAACATGAAGGCTTATTATGTCTAGTTTTATGAATTATGAATATCGTAAACCATCTTAATAATTTGGGGCACCAGATTTTTTGGCGGACCAACCAATCAATTAATGAGTAATACAAGATATCAGTCAATCTGAGGGAGAGTTCTCCTGATTCATTGACGTGTTTACTGTGTGAAATAACATTAGTGATGCCAGTCACAGTCTTTTTAAGATTTATTCAGCTGTTTACAGTATATACATGCTATTTACATAGGGGGCAATGGAGGTAGAACTGATCAGAGAAATTAGCTGAATTAACGAATAAAGCATTATAACAGTCTAACAGTAGGTTGTTTGCATTGATGGAAAAGAAATCTTTGTTTATGTTCTGTATTTGAGCCTAACACAGTTTAGGAGGAAGCTCTAGTAACTATGGAGACCAACTGAAATTAATGTGAGACAACCAGCACAGCCACTGGTTATTTGCTTGTCCTCGGGTTTACTGTGGCTCTGTCCGTTCGTCTATGGGCTGGTCCGACTGCAGGCTGCCAGCGGGAGTAGGAGAGAGTAAATGTTCCCCGGAGTCTTGGGCTTCGGGCCTGGGTCCGTTCGTCACCTTTTCTCGCTCTCTGTCTGGCTGCTGCCTGGTCGTCTCATGGAGTTGGTTGATGTGAGATGGTCAGCTGGAGGACAGCCACACGCAGGGAGAATGTCTTCGTTCCTCCTATGTGTGGGTAGTAAAACTCTCTCTACTTCATGGTTCTCCTGTAGTTCTCTTTCTAAGAGTCTCCTCAGAGTAAGAGGATCTTGAGAGTCTGGACATCTCTTAACTTTCTTTTAATTTGTCTGGAACTCTGTTCATTTCTGTTCTCTTCAGGGTGTTCAGTTCCCCAGAGTTCAGTTCGAAGTGTTCATTCTTTCAGAGTTCTCTTCAGAGAGTTCTTCTGTTTCAGAGGTCTGGGTTCAGGGTGTGTTCTCAAGTCTTATTCATTCTTTCAGAGTTCTCTTTCAAGCCTGCTTCAAGTCCCAGGTGTGTTCTGAAGTCTGGGTGTGTCTGTCTATCTCTATATCACACCGTAGTCTGACAATGATGCTCTGTAAAAGTCTGGTCATATGTTATATATTTAGCAATCAAAGCACAAATGTAAGAACAGGATATAAACACTGGTTCATAAGTCATTGTATAGGTTTCAGGTCTTGCCTGAAAAGTGAATAGTCTTAAGGTATTTATGGCAGGAGGTAAGCAGGAGGAATCTGTTTGTTAAGAGGGGTTCTCTTTGTGAGGGCTGTTGGCCTGCTCTTTGTCAAAAAGGGAGTGTTGACTTTGCAGTACTTGCTGCAAGGGCATGTATCATCTTTTTCAAATTAGACAACGCAACACACTTTTAAAGAAAGACATGACATGTCTTTATTACTGTTGCACATATCACTATCAGTAACAGCTAATGTAGCTGTTTACATAAACTACCACTTGTCCTCCAATATCTGTACAATTGTTAATTATCTCTACAACTGACAAATAAATAAATGCATTAAAACACGTAACTAACAATCATCATCATCATTTGCCCTTTATGTCTGAGACGTGTAGGGCTGCAACAAAGGCTCTCCACTTATGCCTGTCTTAGGCCATCCGCTCCAACGTGCCCCAGGTGTGGCCGAAAACAACTTAGCGCTGAACAGTAGAGCAAAAGATGAAGGACATGGGCCACACCTGTTAACTAGCAATACCAAACTGGAAAATCATCCATCTTCTGTGCATATTGTTACTATCTTTGACCAAAAACTGCTGTTACATTATGTTGTTTAAAAAAATTGAAGACAAACTAGTGTTTGCACTAGTCCCATTTTTATTCAGTACACACATCATGAAATAATATCAAACAGTAAAACAAAATGTTAACTAACCATTCAGACATGTCTTGTTGCTCTTCACGTCTACTGTAGCAGCAGCCATTATGTGTTGTTTACTTCGTTCAAAATGTATAATAGGACCCCTTTAAAATACACTACATGCACTACTATATTTTGTAGTTCTGTATTGGAAAATAAATGTTGATTCATCTATTGGAAATGTGTTTAACAATTTAGCTTATAATATCAACTTTACACATTGTATATTCAACTGATCAAATGTAAAAAGCATGCAGGTTTGGTATTTACAGTATTAAATGTAAATGAATTATCATGAGCCGGATCAAGATTAATCAATTCATTGATTTTAATCTTTTCCCCCTCTCAGACAGCCACATTGCATGCTGATCTGTCCAGGGTGTCCAGCATGAACAGTCAACCAGGGCACTCCCAAAGTCCCATCCACTGCACCAGCCCTGTAACCACCACTGGCCAGTCAGAATTGAGGATGACATTTAGTCCCACAGGTAGGGAGCCTCGTGGCAATAGCAGCTGATGCAGTCACACAAATTTGTCAGACAAATAAGAAATAAATTCAAGGCACTTTACATAATAAGGTCTACACATTAGAGTATTAAGGATGGGCCTGAAAATAGTATTGTTAGGAATGTGAACAAAACTTTATAGAATAAGTATAGAAATGCAATGTACTTTACCTAATAATACACAATTTTTGTTCACTGAACACATCAATTAAACTTTCAAAGTGCTGGTGGAAAAATAAGTAAACCCTTAGATTTAACAATAACCGGTCAGCTCTCCTTGGGCAGCAATAAACTCAAACAACAAATAAACACTATGCAGGTTGGTGGGGTCAGTAAATGCACATCAGCAATATACAGCACCAGGATCAGGGGGAGCACAAACTATGGGAGAGAGAAGGTAACTCTCTTTAACTTTAGGTTACTTAAACTTTTTTCTGACATTTCAGTTTTTTAAAACTGTATATTTTTCCTACCTTTTCTAGTTGTATTTTAAAGAGGTTGAGAAAGATATATATATGTTTATTATAGTATTGTTATAGCAACAAATTTAATAGGTATCTAAGACTTGCACATTACTGTAAATGCAAAAGAGAACTGGACACAATACAGAACCTTGAGGGATCCCTCAGAAGAAGGGTGATGAAGAGAAGATGCCAAGTTGAAACACTGAAGAATCTTTTGAGGAGGTATGAAGAGAATCAGGCAGAAGACAGAGGATTGAAGTACTCTACAATGTCAAAGACAAAGAGAGGCCAGATAACCCAAGTGGATTTTAAAAATAACAAGCCATAGCTTGGGAGGGAAAGTGGATTTTGAAAAACAGTAGCGGTAGTGGGAGAGGAGAATTCAACAATAAAAATTAATACTGAGCTTAAAAGGTCTGCACATTAGGAGGTAGGAAGCAGGTAGCTTTCTATCTATCACAATACTCGAAAGAAAAAAGGCTGCATAGACTATAACATACATAAGGTGATTTTTGTGTAGTACAGCAATCACTGCAATTTGTGCATGTTATAGTTCATGAAGTGAACTGGAGGAGTGGTGAGGGCTCAAGTCATCAGGGCTAAGCTATGACTCACTAATGAGAAGCAGTTAAGGTTACTGGATGAAATAAAGTTCTATCAAATAAATGACTTGTAAGACAGGGAGAATAAAGAGGATAACCTTAGTAATTACTATTACACCTACTGTGATGACACCTACTGGGTGTCATAATTTACTCAATAAGGCAAGTTGGAGATAAGATCAGGTGCCTGGTACTGGATTGGTATGTTATTTATAGGTAGAAAACCTGTCCTTTTTCTTGCACAAGTGCCCACAGTCAGTTCCTGTCCCTTCTTATTCCACGACCACTCCGTTTTACACAGCTGTCAATCAATATGACTGTTTACGGTAATTTTTTGCATCCTTTATTGTAAGGATGGTGAAGGCTCTATAATTCAATAAAGCTGTTGATTCTAAGTATTAAAATATTCATCTTCACGTTTTTTAGTAATAACATTATCAGTTCACCACTGAGAGAGTTATTGCTTATTAGTTAAAAGCTTTCTTCCCTAAAATTCCACATTGGTGCTACTTCAACAGGTTGTAATCATCAGTGTGTCCACATCATGCTAACTACAGTAAAAGCTTTAAATGATGTTATACTGCCCACAGTGCACCACTGGGGCATAGCACTACAGTGCAACGAACCAGTATTTGTATCTGGGCAGGTATATAAGGTTTCTGTATACAGAAGCTCTATTACAGTGAAACTCTGTGTGTGTGTGTGTGTGTGTGTGTGTGTGTGTGTGGGGTGTGGGTGGGTGTGTTAAGCTATTAATGGTATAGAAGGCACCATTCCCATGGCCTGCCTGAAACTGGACTACCAGTCACAGGTATGTTGAAAATACATTTTTGTTAATTTTTTTGTTGTTTGTGTTTTGTTAAAACCTTTCCTTTATAATCTTCTTTCTGTTATTATTTTTACCATATTTATTATACCTTAGAGTGTAATGACTGTTATGTATATTACACATTAAATTCGAACATTGGTCAGTGGAACACATTATTTGGTCTGCTTTAGTACATAGTCACAACTCTAGTGCATCCTCCCTGCAACTTGTGCAGGGGAGTAGCAAGAACATGAATGCATACTTGCAGACACACATGTATACATAAAAGTATTTATGCTGACATGTACATGGCATACACACATCACTGGTTGTCATGAACCTTTGTGTAATATGAGCATTGATAGTTTCAGAATCATCATTTGGATTAAGAAGTCAGAAAAAGGCTTGTGACAACTGATTAATCTATGTTATGTCTGAATTAGTTCTAGTTTAAAGAAAACAGGTTAGTGTTAGTGAGCTAGTGTATGTTCAAACTCAGATGAAACAATGGTTTTGCTTTAACACTATGAACAGGTTTTCACAGTGTTATTCTCATCCATTTCTTGATGTTATCTTAAGTAAGACTTTATAAAATATCTATACCCTGTTATTGAATAGTGCATTAATCACTAAGCTATTACTGCGCTTTCAGCCTCTAGCTCCATGCCCAAACTCAAAAGAGTCCATGGCTGTGTTTGAGCAGCACATCAGGATGGTTCAGGAGTACCTCAAAGTCCAGTCAGAGATTGCTCACCTTGCTCTGAGGAAGTAAGTCACCTTACAGGTTGTATATTTTCCTGTTTCCTGTACATGATGTATACATCATTGAGAATTTAGCTTAATTTCTGTTAAATCCACTGGCGTGTCATAAACTGGTATGTCTTATCTGAAGTGATTTGTGTAAATGACAAATCTGTTTATGCGATATGAGTTAGTAACCCCAATTACATCTATATGTGTGGTTTCCAGGGATTTCCTCTTATCAGGTAGAAAGAGTTCAAACTGGTGTGTTGTGTTGTTGATCAGTTCTTTATTAAAACATGTGAAATGTAACTATTGTAAAGTAACTTTTGGTTACTTAACATAATACATGGAGGCTCCACACACCTCACATTATCACTGTCAGCCAACCGCTCCTTATTCATTCTAGTCAGTTTCCTTCCATGCCCATGAAAGAAGGGAAGTGATGGTCAAACACCTCATTCTGTTATTAAAAAAACTGATTACTTTAAGTAACTCAGTGTTTTTTCTAATTTCACTCAGTATTTCATTATGGGAGCTAATTATGGGATGCACAAATTCTCCTTGCAATGTTTTACCTGAAAAAAAAAAAAAAACGCAGAAAACACATAGCCCAACTTTCCATCACATACAAATCCTGGGCCAACACTCACTGGAATGGAGTCCATGAGGTGTTGTGTTGATAATGAATTCTATGTTATTAACACTAGAACCGCTAAGCGGTCATTTTTATCCCCCTTCTGTTTTCAAAATGCCTGTAACTGTTAAAAGCCCTACATATCTCAGTTCATGACTTTTCCTAAAATGGCATTATTAACTATCCAATGAATTATGGTGGGGGTGGTGTTAAAAGAAAAAAAAACATTTATATCTAGAACCATCGAGGGGTTGTTCATAGAAACTGCTGTATAATGCTGCGCTCAACTTTCACGCCTGGTTTCCTAGCAACGCATATTGCTAGCACCAGCTATATTTGTCAGATTACCTAATTCACAGAATGCTAACAGTCCCTATATTAACATACTGCATATGGCAGCAATGCAGGTTCTATGTCAGACTTGTTTGGGAATGAGTATAGACTGGTGAGATTTCATTCTGGAGCTCTGCATGCAATTATGCAATTAACACCTCACAAAGCCACCATAAAATGTGCTGCCTGTCATAGCCACCAGAGAAGAGGAGGAAGTGTGGCGTACAACGCAAGTGTGCAACAAACAAATAAGTAAGGGAGGACTGTTGGCGCACAATATGGAGTAGGCTTGTTTTGTCAGAGCTCTTGTCCAATAAATTGAGTTTTATAGTGTGGAACACCAGTTTTGGACAGAAGCCACTTGAACATTACCCTTTATTAATCTGTTTGGGAAATGCTACCAAAAGTGCCTCACAGGAAGCAAGCCTTAGCTAATAAATCCGGGGAAGAAGCTTTGAGTGAATCACATGCTGGTGACATGCTAACTAAGCTAACAACAGACTCTGCACTGGGTACAACAGTTATTCTTTCTGCCATGAGCAGGAAAATGGACGAGAGATTTAACTCCCTTGAAGTGTCTCTTGAAGCCAACCAGGCCACCCTGATAGAACATGCTGTCCATCTTTCAGCATTGAAAGAAATAGGCACTGAACATGATGGTAGGCTAACCCAGCTCAAGCAACAAGTGAATCAAGTGGAAGCTGCCAATACAGCTCTTCAAGATAAAGTCACCGATCGTGAGGCATGCTCCAGACACCAAAACATAATCAGCCTGCCCGAGAACATTGAAGGTGGCCAACCAGCTGAGTTCATTGCTATTTTTATTCATAATTTGCTGGAGAAAGACCACTTTTTAAAGCCTATGGAAGTTTACTGTGCACACAGGATAGGACAATAGCCAGCTAATAATGCTAGTTGACCCCATGTTTTAATAGCCAGGATGCCAAGCTACCGTGTTAAGGAACTAGCACTGCAGCAATCTCCCATGACTCATCACGGGCAGGCAAACGTCTTTAGTTAACCTAATTTAAAGTAATGCATAGATTATGTTATTCAAAAGCTAAGTTACACAGGATCTTTCATGAGACCTCACCTGTTTGTGATAGATGCAAGAATCCTCAGAGCAAATGTTAAATACAAATTGTGGCTGTACCCAAAGCTCCAAGGTTTTTGGTGTGCCATATTTGGCTGGTATTCTTCTGTCCTTAATTTAAATTTTGAATCTGACCCCAAAATTGCTTTATTTGGCATTTCCAGCACTTCTATCATAATGCTTACATAATTGTAGCTTATGGTATGGTTATTGCCAAGAGATGTGTTTTGAAACTGTGGAAATCACACTCATCTCATTTTGAAGCTTGATTGAAGGAAACGTTAGGAGTCCCCCACATTGAAAAATTAAGATATGAAGTGTCTGGTAACCCACATGTTATTAAACAATATTATTTAAATGTGTTAGTTGATCTGCTGTTAGTTTATAGTAGCCTGCAGCCTAAAGTAATGTGAAAATGCATTAGACCGTTTCAATCTCTAAATGCACAGTTGTAAAAAAAAAAAAAAAATTAACTGAATTGTACAAATGATACAAGTTTTGTTGTCAAGCTTTATTTAAAAAAATAAACAAAAATGAACAACTTCTTCACAAAATACATTTTTTGTGATTACTGTCAATGTTGCAGCAGTGGGTAAAAAATGACCCCCTAGGGCTATTAGAATGTTTGCAGTTCTAGTGTTAAGGTATCCTACAGAATAATAGAAAGATAGATAAGATATATAGATAGATACTTTATTCATCCCCCATGGGGGAAATTCATATTGTCCTGCAGCTCTTATATTAACTTTAACATAGAAATTTCACTATAAAATATGAAATATAATTAACAGATAAAAGCACTCAGTTAATAACATATAACATAAATAGCATAACTAACATATTAACAATTACTATTAAAAAGTCTAATGGCTGTGGGGACAAAGGATCTCTTCTCTAATGCCACTCCCCCAACAGATATCAGCATAGAACAGTGTACTTGCCATGACAGTGTGGTGGAACATGCACAGCATGTCACTGCAGACACTGTACGAACCGAGGTGACTCTGCTCTTTTCTGTACAATGCATCAACATTAGCAGACCACTCCAGTTTTTCGTCCAGTACCACCCCCAGGTACTTGAAGGTCTGTACAGTCTCTATCTCTTGTCCATCAATGCAGAACGACTGGCATGGTGCTTTTGATCTCCTAAAATGCACCACCAGCTCCTTAGTCTTGGTGGTGTTCAGGAGAAGATAGTTATTTTTGTTCCAGTCAGTGAAGGCCTCCACTAGGTCCCTGTACTCCCCCTCCCGTCCACCACGCACACATGCCACAACAAGCCGTATCATCAGAATACTTCTGAATGTGGCAAGACTCTGGGTTATACCTAAAGTCTGATGTGTAGACCGTGAACAGAAAAGGAGCAAGAACAGTCCCCTGTGGAGCCCCAGTGCTGCATTCCATTGTCCCAGAAACACATATTCCCAGCCTGACATACTGCAGTCTGGATGTCAAATAGTCCATAATCCATGACGTCAGGGAGAGGGCCACCCGCATACATAGAAGCTTGTCTCTCAGTATGGGAGGCCGTATAGTATCTGCAGCCTCATGCGACGGACAAGGAGCCGCTCCAAGGTCTTCATGATATGGGATGTCAAAGCCGCCACCGGTCTATAGTCATTTAGCTCCACCGGCCGCCCTGTTTTGGGCATTGGTATTACACAAGAAGTCTTCCACAGCACCAGGACTTTTCCCAGCTGACGACTCATATTAAAGAGCCTCTGAAGAGGAACAGCTAGTTGTCCTGCACAGTTCTTCAGAAGCCTTGGACATACTCCATCTGGTCTAGCTGCCTTCCCTGGCCGAAGTTTCCTGAGCTCAGCTCCAACCTCTTCTGTTGTTAGAGACATAAGCAGCTGTTCAGATTGTAACAGAGGGCCAGAGGGCTGGTGGAGAAAGAGGGAGCAGCCATACAGGTGGAGATGGAGGTATCAGTCATAGAGGATGATGTATAGTAAGGAGCTTCAGAGGTGGGGGTGGAGGGAGCATCTGCCACGTTGGAAAGGGAGCAGCCGCAGAGGTGGGAGGAGACAGCTGAATAAGTGGAGAGGGCAGCCTCAGAGGTAATGGCGGAGGGAACAGCCGTAGAGGTAATAATGATGGAGGGAGCAGCCTTAGACATGGAGGTACAGGAAGCAGCAGCAGAGGTGAAGGTGGAGGTGGAGTGAGCAGACATAGAGAATGAGGTGTAGTGAGGAGCTACAGAGGTGGAGGGAGCAACCGCTGGGGTGGTGGTGGAGGGAGTAGCTGTAGAGATGTAGGTGGAAGTAGCCACATTGTCAAACCTGATGTAACCCACCTTTCCTCTTTCTGCTCATCCTTGGGTCTCTGGCCGCTCGTACAGCTGTGAAGCCAGGTATATATCCACACGAGTCCGGAATGTTGTCGTTCAGCCAGGACTCAGAAAGACATATCAAACTGCACTCCCTGTACAGCCTCTGGTTCCTCATAAGCGCCTCCAGTTGGTCTCACTTTTTATGCAGTGAGTTAACATTCCCCATGAGCACAGAGGGCAGAAAAGGCTTGTATCTCCACCTCCTGTTGTTCCTCTTAGCCTTTAGCTTAGTCCCAGCTTTACATCCATGAAACTGTCTCCCATAGTCGGAATTGGGTGAGTTACTCCGTGTCCAACAGTTCCTCTCTAGTGTACACTACTCTACTTGAGCCAGTACACATTGGAAGAAAAAAAACATACGAAAAAAACTACAAAAAACTTCAAGAAAAACACAGGATATACTCGGACTTGCTGCCATTCAGAACAGCTCATTCTTTGGAAAAAAAAAAGGGGAAAAAAGTGTGCCGTTCTGAATGAAAGGAAGTCAGAGTAGATCCTGTGTTTTTTTTTTTTTTTTTTTTAACTAATGTCAGCTCAGATGAAGCTGTGTGATGCAGCAGAACAATGGCCACGTATCAAAGTAAATCTACTACAGAATGGCTTTGGAGACAAAATCCAGTTATTCAAACACCGTTGCCATTACTTTTTCCACCATCACTTTATATGTTTAATGGGTGTGTTGAATAAAGCCATTAAAAGATCATGGCTGAAGGATGTTTTATCGGCTTAAAAACATTATGGTTGTTGATGTTTGTGTCTTTAGTGAAGATCAGCTCACATTTCATTACCAAAAAAAAAGAAGAAAAGAAAATAAGGAAACTGCCAGTACCATTACTTTTTCTTGCAACTGTAGATGTGGCCAGAGATTGAACTTTATCACATGGGAAAGCTGCATAAAATATGCCTAACACTACCACTAATGTACCTGTTTAATCTGTAAGAAAACAGAAATGTAAAAATAACTATTTACACTTTTAGAGGGGAAAAGATTTACATACTGGAACTAGCATCAGTGTATCCATCTGCCCAGTACTTCTATGCAGTTTTTGGGGCTATAGCACATGTTGCTGATTTCCATAAGCGTATGTTTTAGTTTAGGTCTGCATACACATGATGGCACCAGCTCATGCAGTCACCGCCCCCATATGTTTTTCATTAATAAATAAATAAAAAGCAACAGTGTGTTTTCTAAAACATTGAATTAATTCCTTGAGACAAAATGGCTCTTTCCTGTCCATTTAAATAGTCTTGATGTGCTGTCTCTGTCTAGACAGGAACTTATGTCTGAGCTGGAGCAGGATCAGAGGGAACAGCAGGCTTCATCTCGACTCATCGAGGAGCACAGCAAGCTACTGGAAGACAACAGCCATCTGTTGGCTTCCTGCCAGGGCCTGAAGAACAAACTGAGCCTGATGAAGACTCAGAGCCAGCACCACAGCTAGGACAGGAAGCTGGGCTTCATCAAACAGTCTTTTAGAATGCAGATAACAGAAAATCCAGCTTTTCCAGTCGATCCCAAAGTAGAAAAACCCATTAACCTGGGAAAATAAGAACAATGATACAGAACAATATATCAATTTACACTTGGAATTAAGTTGCTGGTTCAATTGCTAGTTCAAAGTCCAACTGTAATCCACATTCTAATTTGTGTAATGAAATCTAAACTATAATCATAAAGCAGCTGTCGTTCTGCATACTTGTGTAACAAGCATCAAGCTTCTGAATTCATGTCTTCAGTTCAATTGTGAGAGATAATGAACCTAAAAAATAAGACAATTGGACTTTTATACATATAGTAGTGGAGTTTACCTTAAAATGACACCCTTCACTTCAGTCTTTTGCAATGTTATGAACATGTTGGGACCAATGAAACTTCAAATGTATTTTTAAAAATGGACATTTAAAGAATAGAAAACTGAAGTTCCATTTGCCCTTTTCAAGTTAGGTTTGAAGATGACTTGTCTTTCAGTGAGTTTTATTAGGCTGTTTTTTTTGTTTGTTTTTTTAATTGTACAGTACAGTGATTTTTAAATTCTTGCTTTCATATGTTTTTATCACACCCAGTTTTGTGTGTTTTATTAAATGTAAAGTAAAAGCAGTTTTGAATGAATCACTGTAAACCGATATTACTGTGAAAACAAGTGTTACCAGAGGATTTTAAAGACATGCTGTCTCATAGAAAAGCAAAAGCTTTTTTAATAGGTTGTTTGAAATGGAAATAGCTGTGGTAAAATGAATCTGACAGATTTTTTTAAATTAGTTACTTTTTACACAGTTGTATTTCACAGAATTATACTTACATTACTTTGTTCCACTGAAATCTTCAGCATGTCTTTTAGTTTATTTTGGTGATGCTGATGGATTGTTTCAATCCATTTGGTCAGACATTGCCTAGGATTACTCTTGTACAGTTCAGTTCTTTTTCATGGCAGTGTGTACTGCCACAACTGCGTAGCAACAACATGTTTTGATTTATGGTTTATTAATATACGTATTTTTTAATAATTCCAGGGCCAACCAGCAATTAATAAATATCTCTAATCTGAATGGGAATTCTCAGTCAGTGACGGGTTTATTGTGAGGAAGAAACATTGCTTATGCCAGTCATAAATTTAGCTTAAAGATTTATTCAACTATTTACAAAAGCAGAAAAATAGAGGGAGAATGAACAAAGAAATTGGATGACTTAATGAGTCAAACACTGGAGATATCAGGATAAACAGTAGGGAATTGTGCAGTGATGAGTCTAAGTTCTTACGACTTGATGAAAAATTTGGAATAAAGGAGTTTATTTAGATTTAGAAATCAGGTGTAAAGAATTAAACCAGAAGGTAGACAAGTTGATTAGTGAAACATCACTTCATTTGCCAAAGCATTCATCTGCCTGCCGAGTTCACAGAGGTTAGGACCATCCTGCATGAAAGTCTAGAGACCTGACTGACTCTGAGCCAAGTATCTTGGCTGAGGTTTCGGGACACTGCTTTTGAGATGCTGCTTTCTTCGTCAGGATCCCTCTCTCGGCCTGTGCAGTCAGCTGGCATGCTGTGGCTTTTGCTAATGTTTCTGCTTGTCTTCCCTCACACACAACTTCAAGCAATTAAGCAAACTTGCTGTGCTGAGAGTGTCAGCTTAGGATAAACTAACTACGAGACAACACCAGGAAGGAGGGCGCAGACTTAGTATGTTAACTCTCTTTTTGTTCCTCGGTTCTTTTTGAATGAGCAACGTGCAGGCTTCTTCTTGTGTGCAGTACCTTCTAGCATGGTGTGTGTTATTGGCTGTGCGCCAGATCCTGCATGACGGGCCGTGCGCAAGTGACTCCGCCAGAGTGAGTTCTGTGTTATGGGTGAAACCCATTGTTCTCAGGTGTTGTGACATTACCTGACTGGGTTGAAAACATGAATCAGCCTTGTCTGCCAACTGGTTTACAGTCAACTGACTACAATGGCATAGTTTTATTGGCACTGCTCATGATGAGTACGGTGGGTCATTGATCCTGTTTTTGGATCAGTCTTTGAGTTCAACGATAGGTCCTATAATGTCTCACCTAGATGGTTTCTTGAATTATCAGTCTTGGATCTTAAAAATATCAAATTAAAGAGATTATTGGATAATAGTCATTCACCTTGCTAAAAGAGATTGTTGTTGTACCGAAACAGATTTATTAAAAGCACCTACCTAGTAATCTGTAGGTCTGCCTCGTGTTGCCAAAACAGCTCTGACCCTCCACAAGAACTTGGAAAGTGTCCTATGGTATCTGAAACAAAGATGGTAGGAGCAGATCCATTAAGGCATATCTTACAGATGCTTGATTGGGTTGACATCTGGGGAATTTGGAGGCCAAGATAACACTTTGAACTCTTTATGTTCTTCAAACCATTTCTGAACAGTTTTTGTATTTTGATAGGGTACAATTCCCTGCTGTAGAGGCCACTGTCATCAGGAATACCTTTACTGTAAAGGGGTTGTTGTTAGTCCAAAAAATGTTAAGGTAGGTGATCCATCTCAAACATTTACATGCTAGGAACCAAGGGTTCCTGGCAGAACATTTTCTTACAACTGTGATGCACTATGTGTTTTAACCCCTGTCTGTTGCAGGCAGCATTTAGTTCTTCTGCTTTGTAGCCTGCCCTACCACTAGTTTTTATGCTACAGCAGCTCTTCTGTGGGATCAGAAGACTGGCTAGACTTCACTTTTGTCTGTTGTCTGTTGTCTTCCAGCCTTTCTGCCACCCTTACCTGCAACTCCCCTCCTGTGTCTTCCACCACCGCATAAGCAGCCTTCAACCCCTCTTTCTCATCTCTGAAACAGCAGCCATCCGTATAAAGGTCACGTGCGTCCTGCAGTGGCGTGGCCTGCAGATCTGGGCGCACTTTTTCGTCTTTCAGGACTTTTTCCTTGCACCTGTGGGCCTGTCCCATCCCAATCCTGTCTGCCATGTTAATACCTTCATGTGTATATGAGATATGTGATTCCTCCAAAATCCTGCTCAGCCTTTGTTGTCTGAGGGAGGAGACTGTGAATATCTGCTGTGTGCAGGCGTGGTGTCTTCTTTCCATGGTGTCCAATGCAGTACTTGTGTACATCAACACTCTCCTGACTCCCCCTTTTTTCTGGAACAGGACGCCATTACAGAAACATCCAAAAAGAAGGGCTGAGTATAGTCAGGAATGGCCAGATCTGCGGCCGTGGCCAGAGCTTGCTTGAGAGAGATGAAGTTCCGTTCTGCCTCAGTCGTCCAAACAAGCGGTGCTGAAAGATTCCGCATGCCCTGTTCCTTGACTAGCTGTCGAAGTGGAGTGGTAAGGTTGGTATAGTCGGGAATGTAAGAGCGGCTGTAGCCCATGAGCCCCAGAAAGGAGAGCATATCTTTGACCAGTACCGGCCGAGGGTGGTGCAGGATGGTAGACCTGTGAGCAGGTGATAATCCCGCCCCTGCTTGCGAGATTAGTCGGCCCAAAAAGGCAACTTGTTTACGACACACTTGTAGTTTAGATTTGCTGACCTTAAAGCCCCTCTCGGCTAGATGACGCAGCACGGACTCCGTGGCCTGGAGACAGGTCACGACGGAGGGTGCGGCGAGCAGAAGGTCGTCAACATACTGAATTAAGGTGGTGCCTTCTGGCAAAGCGCAGGAATGTAGCACCTGTTTCAAAACCTGATTGAAAATACCGGGTGAGAGAGTGAAGCCCTGAGTGAGTCTGGTGTACCTGAGCTGGCGTCCCCGATAAGTGAAAGAGAAAATGTCACGACACTCCTCTGCCAACGGGAGGCAGAAGAAGGCATTGGCCAGATCAATACAAGAAAACCAAGTCTGGCTAGGATCCAGGTTAGCCAGAGCCACATATGGGTTGGGAACCAGAACGGTGGAAGTTACTAATATATCATTGATGGCCCTAAGATCATGTGCCATACGGAATTTACCTGTACCCTTTTTCTCAACCGGTAGAATGGGTGTGTTCCACCGTGACGAGGAGGGTTCGAGCACCCCCGCTTGTATTAAGCCTTCAATGGTATCCCTAATCCCCTCCTCTGCCTGAGGTTTATGTGGGTATTGGTGGATCCAAAGGGGAAGCCCCCCTTGGATCTGGAAGGTGACCGGGGCACAGTCCGTTAAGCCCACGTCCGTGGGAGACTGAGCCCATAAGAAGTCCGGCAGCTGAGATAACATGTCTGCCGCTAGGTGATGGTCAATGCGTGCCATGTCATGGTACCTGGACCACCTCTCTATGTTCCAATATAGCAGGGTCTGTGGCTGTCAGCTGAATGCAAAAAGTTTTAATCTGGGGAGCGTACCAGACCTGCGGTATGGGGGTGGTCTGCCAGTCTTTGTGGGCCAACGCCCTCTTGAGAATACCCCCCAGCACTTTGGCCTCATGGTCAGGATGTAGGGCGAGAGACACATGTGGTGCACTGTCCTCACTCATGCGAAACCAATCTTGTTGGGCCGGGAGAAGCTGCACTCCCGCCACCACCCCCTCGGGGGCGACATAGATATTCTCGGCGTCGATGCTCCAGGAGTCTCCCTCAACCTGCTCAAACGCCTCCTTGTACCAATCGGTTTGGAGCTTATCATAGAAGAGGGTAACATGGAGAGGGCCTGGGGGAGGAATGTAGGGCTCGAGGAGCGAGATCCAGGGGCGCCAAGACTGATACGCGGACCATATGCCCTTATGTCCCGGAGTCTCCGGGCACAACCTAACCCAGTAGATGTCGGCTACCTCATCCGCCAGCGGCTTCAACAAGCATTGTTTTCGTCGCCCGTCTGAATATGTCCGACATGGCAGTTGCAGGCCATCTGGCAGAGTAACAGTAAGTCCCTCGGGGGCACACAGAATAGTGGCCCCAGGCTTAATCAATAAGTCCCAGCCGAGGAGGTTGACAGGAGTGCCAGGTGAATAAATGTAGGGGTGGCGTACCTGCTGGCTGCCCACCTGGGTGAGCAGAGGTCAAGTTACTGGCATAGTCCATTTCTCCCCCGAGAAGCCCATGACGGTGGTCTTTTGGTTCCACAAGGTGGAAGCAGGGGTGGTGTTGAGAGTGGAACACGTAGCCCCTGTGACGACCAAAAACGACAGATTCGTATGGTTCACCTTCATGGACAGCAGTGGATCTGCTGTGTTCGTTCCACTGTCCAGACCTCTCTGCGGGGTGTGTCATTCTCGGTAGGAGTCCTCCCAACTGGATGGAGGACCCCAATCCATCACAGGCATGTTGTGAGCCGGTGTGGGGCCACCCATACCATGTTGCAGGTGCACTCCCTGCCCTCCTCGAGCTCGGCCTCGAGCCATACAGCCCCTGTATGGACAGTCCTTGATCCAATGATCGTCTCCGTTGCAGAGGAAACATTGGGCTGAGTCCCTTCTACGTGGGCCCCCACAACCACCGCGTTCTCTCCACCCACGGCCCCCCCTCGGAGCTCCCCTGTATCCTCCCCTATTGCCTGGAGGGTGATGTTGCGGCTCCCAAGGAGGTACTGGGAACAGATCAGGAGTATCCGGAGCATCCACGCCCCACTGCCACATAACCTTCTTGGCCTCCTCTTTTTTGTCCATCCATCCATCCATCTTCTACCGCTTATCCGGGGCCGGGTCGCAGGGGCAGTAGCCGAATTAGGGATACCCAGACTTCCTTCTCCCTGGACACTTCCTCCACCTCTTCCGGGGGGACACCGAGGCGTTCCCAGGCCAGCCGGGAGACATAGTCCCTCCAGCGTGTCCTGGGTCTTCGCCGGGGCCTCCTCCCGGTGGGACATGCCCGGAACACCTCCCCAGGAAGGCGCCCAGGAGGCATCCGAAACAGATGCCCGAGCCACCTCAACTGACTCCTCTCGATGTGGAGGAGCAGCGGCTCTACTCCGAGCTCCTCCCGGGTGACCGAGCTCCTCACCCTATATCTAAGGGAGCGCCCGGCCACCCTGCGGAGGAAGCTCATTTCAGCCGCTTGTATCCACGATCTCGTTCTTTCGGTCATGACCCAGAGCTCATGACCATACACATGTGTTCCAACTACAGAGGGATCACACTCCTCAGCCTCCCGGGGAAGGTCTATGCCAGAGGAGGATCCGGCCAGTGGTCGAACCTCGGATCCAGGAGGAACAATGCGGTTTCCGTCCTGGGCGTGGAACACTGGACCAGCTCTACACACTCTCGAGGGTGCTCGAGGGTTCATGGGAGTTTGCCCAACCAGTCCACATGTGTTTTGTGGACTTGGAGAAGGCATTCGACCGGGTCCCACGTGACATCCTGTGGGAGGTGCTCCAGGAGTATGGGGTCCGGGGCTCTTTGCTGGGGGCTATCCGGTCTCTGTAAAAACGGAGCAGGAGCTTGGTTCACATTGCCGGTTGTAAGTCAGACCTGTTCCCAGTACACGTTGGACTCCAGCAGGGCTGCCCTTTGTCACCGGTTCTGTTCATTACTTTTATGGACAGAATTTCTAGGCGCAGCCAGGGGCCGGAGGGAGTCCAGTTCGGGGACCACAGGATTTCATCTCTGCTTTTTGCAGATGATGTTGTCCTGTTGGCTCCATCGAGCCAGGATCTCCAGCGTTAGCTGGGGCGGTTTGCAACCGAGTGTGAAGTGGCTGGGATGAGAATCAGCACCTCCAAGTCCGAGGCCATGGTACTCAACCGGAAAAAGGTGGTTTGCCATATCCAGGCCAGGGGAGAGATCCTGCCTCAAGTGGAGGAGTTTAAGTATCTCGGGGTCTTGTTCACGAGTGAGGGAAGGATGGAACGTGAGATTGACAGACGGATCGGGGCATCGGCAGCAGTAATGCTGTCGGTGTACCGGTCCGTTGTGGTGAAGAAGGAGCTGAGCCTGAAGGCGAAGCTCTCGATTTACCGGTCAATCTATGTTCCTACTCTCACCTATGGTCATGAGCTCCTCTTTTTTGTCTTTGTTCTTTTCGGCATTCACTTTCTGCCTTGCTTCCGCGAACTGGAGCTTCAGCAGCTGGATCTGGAGCTCCTGATTTTGCTCCCCTTCCTTCAGCATCTGCTGCTGTACGCGGGTGAGGTGATGCACCAAATGTCTCTCCCACACCACTGAATCAGCCCCCTGCAAATCTGGATTGTCAATCATGGCCGTTTTGACCTTTTCTGGGACCGCCTCCAATACCGCCTGTCGGTACCACTCCCTTTGGGGATCCACTTTACCTGGATGACACCCTGTCTGTCGAATCCACAACTCTTTACTCTGGTCTAAGAAAACTCTGGGGTTATATTTAACGTTCCAAGTCACCTTTGGAACTGCTGCTGAATTTGGCAGCGGATATTTCTCACGGATTGCCTTGCCCAGGTCACCAGCCCACTGGGCGAACGGCTCCTCATCCGGTCTGCGGAGGGTGCCCGCAGCCTTCTCTATGTCTGTTGCGTCCATGTCTGTCAGGCATCTCTGAATCACGGCTCTAAAATCCTCCATAGCTAGTCTCTGTCCTGCGGTCAGCGAGTCCAATTTGCTGAACCACAGGCCTCCCCCCTCTGCTACTGGGGAAAGTTGGTCCACCAAAGCCTGCACATCCCCCAACCCGTAAGGCCGGTATTTAAACCCACCTCCGGTGGTCATCAAGGGGAACATCAACAAATCATTCTGGACCGCTCCCCCACCGCTCGTTCCTCCGTTCCCCTCATCCCAGTCTTCCTCCTCTTCAGATCTTACTGATAGTGCCTGGCTTGGCGGAGGCGAGCGCTATGGCCTCCGTTCCTTGCCTGTCCTTATCGGTCTCTTCCTGTTCTCTTGTCCTGGAGGCTCAAACACTCTGTGAGGAGACCAAAACAGCGTGTCATGTTCATCTGCATCCGAAGGTACCTCCTCAGGTCTCCATTTACCTTCTGCCCATAGTACTATGGACCCAGTGGGTTGAGAGCCCTCCTGTGACATGAACCTTAACAACACTTCTCACTCGCCTCTGTCTCTCTCTATTCGTGCAGGCTAAGTTGGATATTGGTCTATAATTAGCCAAGACTCCTGGATCAAGACTAGGCTTTTTGAGTAAGGGTTTGATTGCTGCAGTCATAAAGGCCTGTGGTTCATAGCCTGATACTAGAGATAAATTTACTAAGTCTAATAAAGATGAGTTAATTAATGGCAAGGTGTCTTTAAGCGGTCTAGTCGGGATGGGGTCTAAGAGACACAATGATTTAAATAAAGCAACTACTGATGTAAATTCAGAGAGATCTATAGGAGAGAGGCTGTCTAAACATAACAGGTTTTAATTCAATTCAATTCAATTCAATTTTATTTGTATAGCGCCAAATCACAATATAAATCATCTCAAGGCACTTTACAAAAACTAAAACGAAAAACCCAACAATTCCCTTATGAGCAAGCACTTGGCGACAGTGGAGAGGAAAAACTCCCTTTAACGGAAGAAAAAACCAGCAGAACCGGTCTCAGTTTGGGCGGCCATCTGCCTCGACCGTTTGGGGTGAGTGGATAGAGCAGAGAGAAAAGAACAGCAACAATAAACAACAAATAGACACTGCAGGTTGGTGGGACCAGTAACTGCACAACAGCGATATACAGCCCCAGGACCAGGGACACCTGCAGAAGGTACAGAGAGAGAGAACAGAGAGAGAGGGAGAGAGCACAAACTAGGGGAGAGAGAGAGCACAAGGTTAGTAACATTCAATGGTGGAATATACATGTGAGGTGGGAGGAGAGGAAGAGAGGGGAAGGGAAGGGAAGGGAAGGGAAGGGAAGGGAAGGGGGGGGGGGGTTAGGGTAGGGGAGCTCAGTTTGTCCTCGGGCAGTCTAGGCCTATAGGCCCTAACTATATGCTTTGTCAAAGAGGAAAGTTTTAAGTCCAGCCTTAAAAGTACAGAGAGTGTCTGCCTCCTGAACCCAGGCTGGGAGCTGGTTCCACAGGAGAGGAGCTTGATAACTAAAGGCTCTGCCTCCCAGTCTGCTTTTGGAAACTCTGGGAACCACAAGTAGACCTGCACTCTGAGAGCGAAGTGGTCTATTGGGATAATATGGTACTATGAGGTCTTTAAGGTATGAAGGAGCTTGATTATGAAGGGATTTGTATGTAAGAAGAAGGATTTTAAATTCTATTCTATATTTTACAGGGAGCCAATGAAGAGAAGCCAATATAGGAGAAATATGATCTCTCTTGCTAGTTCCTGTCAGGACTCTGGCTGCGGCATTCTGGATTAATTGGAGGCTTTTTATGGAGATATTGGGACATCCAGATAGTAATGAGTTACAGTAATCTAGCCTTGAGGTAACAAATGCATGGACTAGTTTTTCTGCATCATTTTGAGACAGGATGTTCCTAATTTTGGAAATGTTGCGCAGGTGAAAGAATGCAGTTCTAGAGATTTGTTTTATGTGTGAGTTAAAGGACATGTCCTGGTCAAAAATAACTCCAAGGTTTTTTACAGTAGTGCAGGAGGCCAGGGCTATGCCATCTAGAGTAGCTATAATTTTAGAAAAGTTATTTCTGAGATTTTTTGGCCCAAATATAATGACTTCTGTTTTCTCTGAGTTTAAAAGTAAAAAGTTACTGGTTATCCAGGCCTTTATGTCAGTTAGACAGGCTTGAAGTCTGGTTAACTGGTTTGTGTTAACAGCTTTAATAGATAGATATAACTGAGTGTCATCTGCATAGCAGTGGTAATTAATAGAGTGCCTCCTAATGACATATCCTAAAGGAAGCATGTACAGGGTGAACAGAATTGGTCCTAGCACGGAGCCTTGTGGAACTCCATAACTAACTTTTGTTCGTGTGGAAGGTTCATCATGGACATGAACAAACTGGAATCTGTCCGATAAATAGTATTGGAACCACTTTAACGCTGTTCCTCTGATACCAATCACATGCTCCAGTCTCTGTAATAAGATGTTGTGGTCAATGGTGTTGAATGCAGCACTAAGGTCTAGGAGGACAAGTATTGAAACAAGTCCATTATCTGAGGCTAAGAGAAGATCGTTGGTAACTTTCAACAGTGCTGTTTCTGTACTATGATGTGCTCTAAATCCTGATTGAAAATCTTCAAATAGTTCATTCCTGTGTAAGTGGTCTGATAGCTGCTTAGCAACAGCTTTTTCTAGGATTTTAGAAATAAATGGCAGGTTGGATATTGGTCTATAATTAGCCAAGACTCCTGGATCAAGACTAGGCTTTTTGAGTAAAGGTTTGATTACTGCAGTCTTAAAGGCCTGTGGTACGTAGCCTGATACTAGAGATAAATTTACCAAGTCTAATAAAGATGAGTTCATTAATGGCAGGGTGTCTTTAAGCAGTCTAGTCGGGATGGGGTCTAAGAGACACGTTGATGATTTCGATGAAGCAACTACTGATGTAAATTCAGAGAGATCTATGGGAGAGAAGCAGTCTAAACATAACTGAGGTCCTACAGATGATTCAAGAGCTACTGTAGTAGAAGATTCATTTATTGCAGGTATAGGAAGCATCTGCTGAATTTCATCTCTAATAGTTGTGATTTTATTTGTAAAGAAACTCATAAATTCATTACTGCTGAGAGCTAAGGGAACACTGGGCTAAACAGAGCTGTGACTTTTTGTCAGCCTGGCTACAGTGCTGAAAAGAAACCTGGGATTGTTATTATTTTCCTCTATTAATAATGAATAGTATGCAGTTCTGGCTTTACGGAGAGCTTTTTTATATGTTAGTAGACTGTTTTTCCAGGCTAGAAAAATTTCCTCTAAGTTTGTGGAACGCCACTTCCTTTCCAGCCTTCGTGATGCCTGCTTTAAGGTACGAATATGTAAATTATACCATGGGGCTAGTCTTCTCTGATTCACTAACTTCTTTTTCAGAGGGGCCACAGTATCAAGCATTTCACGCAGTGAGGTTACAGCACTCTCAACAACATGATCAATTTGGTGGGGAGTGGGATTGAGGAGCCGCCCTCCACTGTGTTGTAAGTAAAGATGGAATAATTTTCTTAAATTCATTAACAGCATTGTCAGATAAACATCTACTGTAGTGATTTTCTTCCAAATGCTGCATGATCCATCATCTTGAATTCAAAAGTTATTAAAGAATGATCTGACAAAATCGGGTGTCATTGCTGCCAACAATTTTTCCATATTTACGATTAGCCTTAGCCAGCAGTTTCAGATTTGACTCGATGTTGCCCGTTCTGGCCCCAGGAATACATTTGACTATGGTCGCTGGTGTCTCTAGCTTCACGTTTCTGACTATGGAATCGCCAATTATCAGAGTCGGTTTCTCAGCGGGTGTGTCGCTGAGCGGGGAAAATCTATTAGAAACGTGAACAGGCAGGTGATGAGCCGTGGGCTTCTGCTTAGGAGTATGTTTCCATCGGACCATCACTCAGGCTAATTCTCCAGGCTGCTCCGGAGCTGCCCTTGGACCACTACCAGACCCTGAGCCTGAGCTCAGTGGCTCCACACCAGCTAACGGGGCTAGGCTAGCTGGCTTTTGTTTAAAGGTGCGTAGCCGCGCTTCCAAATCAGTGATCCTCGCCTCCAAAGCTACGAGAACCTTGGACTTATTACAAGTATCATTGTTACTAAAGGAGGCAGAGGAATAACTAAACATGTGGCACACCGAGCAGGAGAGAGAGAGAGAGGGAGAAGCCATGTTACTAGCTAGCTAAGCTAACTGGTAGGCTAACGAACACTAAGTCTGGGAATAGCAATAAATACCGGTCAAAATAGAAAGGTACTTCACTTGTACTGGAATGTGTAGAAGTTAATGAATTGGTTAGATAGTTTGATTAGTTTTTAGGTGTGTTAGACTATAGCTAGTCTGTTGCGAATCTGTAGACGAACTATACAGCACACACAGCAAGACACGCTTGCAATAGGAAGTGATTCACTCACCCAGAAACAGTTCCTCAGTTCCTCAACAAAGATCATAACAGTCACCACAACAAACACCAATGTTTCAGTCACATATTTAAGAGATGGAAAGGGAGAACAATTCGATTGTGGAAATGAAGAACAATCTAGTCAGTCCACCCCATGCTTCTTGAACGCAAGACCCACAACTTCATGCCTCTTGAAGTTAAGACACTATTGGCAAAATACCAGAAGGATGGATTTGGTAATAGGTGTGACCATTTCAGTGCTCAAGTACAGGGTCTGTACAGTTCATTTTTAGAATATCTCAAGAAATGTCTGGCTCCCATGGAGGAGTTCTCTCCTTTTATGTGGATGGATCTGAGTGAGATGCCTGACTGGAATGTATGTACTGGATGTAGATGTTCCCCTATGCTCCAGACGTCCTCCATTTTGAAAACCAAAATATGGTCACCCTAAGTGAATAAAATATAAATTAAATATTTATTACAATTTACAAGAATATGACATGATAAAGTACTGTGTGGTCAACTGCATACACATACAGTATAGCTGAAATTACAGACAAAGCCCATAAAACACATTACAGTTTAACCAACGATTCATGCTGTACCTGCAAGTCCTCGGACTTGATACCAAACCAGACACAAGGAAGATTGCACTGCTGCTTATCGTTGCGTGACCTTAAGCTGTGCAGGTATTTAACACGTTTGTGTTTGCCAGCAATGATCAAAAAGAAAAGTCCAACAAAGTCATGGAAAAATTTGACAAACATTGTTCACCAAAAAAGGGGTTTTCAAGGGGTTTGGTGTCTTACTATTCATCTACAAAATAAAACTGATGGACTATGCACAGCCTGTTGTCCACGCTCCAAAGTGTGCTCCAGTGCCTCTACGAGAAAGACTGAAAGAACTTGAATGTATGACATTACTAGGACTTATGAAAAAAGTAGAGGAGCCCACAGAATGGGTCAATTCGATGGTGTAAGTTAGAAAGCAAAATGGAGACTTGCGTGTGTGCATGGATCCTAAAGATCTGAAAAATAACATAAAGGGATATCAAATCCCAACTAGAGACCAGACGACAAGCAAAATGCCTGGCGCAAAGTACTTTAGCAAAGTGGATGCTTCTCAAGGTTTTTGGCAGTTGAAACTCCATGAAAATAGTACAAAGTATTGCATGTTCAACACACTGTGTGAAAAGCAATACAGCACATGCTAAGGCCTGAAGATAAAAAAGGTGTTAAGAGTGTTAGAGATGATCAATTTCATTAGAAAATTCATTCCCAATATATCCTCTAGGATAGTGCATCTTAAAGAGCTGTTCAAGTGTGAGTTCAAGTGAACAGTTCATCACGAAGAGAAGTGGGCACGTCTTAAAACCACACTCACTACAGAGCCTGTGTTGACATTCTTCCCTCCAAACCAATCAAAATATCCACTGAGTCATTTTAGGATCAGCATAACTATAGGCTGGACATATAAAATACATGTTGTGTTTTATATGTCTGTGGTTCCACAGAAGTGAAATTTCCCATCCACAATTGATGACGTAATGAAAGCGGGAGTCGTTCATGGGGTACTAGGGCACCTGAGGCCCATTGGGGAAAATTTGTATGTAGTGTGTTTTTTTAAACATTTTTGTCAACAATGAGCTGATTCACACAGCTCAGAAGGTTAACTATTGAGCAGATGACAAAAAGAAAGTCATTAAAACTAAAGTGGATCCAAACTGAGTGAACTGCTGAAAAGAAAGGTGAAGTGTCCCAGTTTTGGAACATAGTTTCTGCATTTTCACTAATACCCAATGATCCTTATTACCAATATGTGCTGTTATGTCTATAATGTAGCCTACAGTTATGGAGTTTGTTAATTAATAAAAAGTAGTTAAATTTCGATTACTGTAATTTAAAAATAGGCGTCCCATGTTAAAAGCCATGGTCACCCTACTATACTACAAAAAGTGCACTTTCTTTCAAAAAGTGTGTGGCAGACAGCCATAGCTTTATACATCGTATTCCATTTAGTTTTTTATGTTGCTCATAATTTTTCTCTTTTTTTGTACTCTTTAAATAGGATCTATCGACATGCAGTACAAAACAACTCAATATTGGTAAATGGTCTTCTACACTCAAGTGTACTCAAAGTGCTTCTTACACTATTTGTCCATTCACTCCCTCACACATTCATATAGCAGTGGAAAAGCCATCAGGGGAAACTTGGCATTCAGTGTCTTGCCCCAGAACACTTCGGCTTGTGGACCAGGGAAGCCAAAGATAGAACCACCAACCCTCTGATTCATTGTCAACCTGCTCTACCTCCTAAGCCACAGCCGCCCCTGATCCAAAGTATCTTTAAGAAAGTGGATCAGTTTTATGTACAGTTTGGTAAAAAAGAACACAAATGAGATTACTGGTAATTACCCGACTTAGTAGCATATAATTAAAGTATTAGTTATTACCTTTCTAACCACATATGGTTTTAATCATTTATGTAACATCTGTTGTTACTGGAGTTAAGAAAAGCGCCCTACCGAGGTTGTTTTAGCTGTGCGCTACTATTGTCCAATTAGCTTGTTCCTCACCCGACTGAGTGTACCACAATACTATCAATAGATCCAGCCGCAGATTACTGTCCTTCAAAATAGAAACAGCAATCGCAAGCAAGCAATATTTGCAGTGTGACTGTAAATATAAGGACTGGATTAAAATGTGTTTAAAACCCAAGTCACATGACAAGCAAATGTGGAACATGTGATTTATTTAGCTATAAAAAACAATTGTGTTAAAAGTTTAAATGTCCTAACACCAGTAGCACCAATGATCTTCATCCAACTCCTCCTCCTCCCAGCCAACACAAATAGTGTGAAACCATTTGCTGCAGTTTTTACACTGGACCCTCGACACCAATTCCTTTGAGCTCTCTGGAGGGTCAGGGTGCCTGCACCGGCCACACCGCCGAACATCTCTCTCCCGTCTCCTTTTCTGAGCTGTGTGACCTACTCACAAAAAGAAGCATAAATTAGATAACTGAATGACTATTATGGGCTTTAATAAAATATGTTAAGTTTACTTTTACTACCGGTGGATGTCATGGTTCCAGTAGATGAGGAGGAGGAGGAGCAGGACAATGGATGGGTTGTCAGATATTGAATAGCTAGATAAATAAGAGTTTAGACACATCTTGCCTACTCTTCTTCAGGGCTAATGCTTTAAACGTGAAAATACTTTTTTTGTGCAGTGTCATGAATTGAGGGAATGAGGACCAATAAATTGCCAACACCAAAACTCAGCTATAAAGGCTTTAATTCTTCCTTAAGGGAAAGAATTTTGAGTATGAAGTGACCAGGATGTGGAATGGAACTGAAGTATCTATGCTGGAGAAGATTACTCGCTCAGCCAGGAACCGGTAACACAGAGGGAGCCGAGACAGATGGGAAATGGAGTCCAGGTTGTTTTCCACAGAGCAAGATCTGGTGGTGCAGTTTTCCTTGGTCAAAGTTGTTCAAGGTGATCTGGTATAACAAAAACTCAGAATCCAGAGACTGCAATTTATTAACAAAAACTCCTTCAACATAAAAAGGCAAACTAATATCCTTGGAGGGAAAAGCTCAATACAAGATGGCACCTCACTGAAGTATAACCTGGGTTCAAATACTTCTTCTTGGACAGACTCCTTTTTCTCCAATCATGAAACAAGAAACACCTGCACATAGCTTGGCATAGTATTCTTGGTCTTTAACTTGATAAAAACAAAAAAATCCTCTTGGTCAAAAACATTCCTCTTCTTACTAAAATGAAAACAACTTACTTGGCTTGACATGAGTCGTATGAACAAGATTGGTTTGAGATGGCTTCCTGACTGAATGTTCACAGGCAATCTGGCAACTTGTCTGTGGCTGTGGAGAGGTATATAAGCTGCGAACAGAAGAGAGGAAACAGGTGAGTCTCGTTACCCCATCAATCAACTGGAAGTGAGAGGTAACTAAACTAAGCATGGATCTTCCCAAAATAAAAGCGGGGAACAGGAAGTAAATCACATGCAGCTTATTTTAGCGTTTACATTGGCAGGAGAGGAAGACGTTTGGGGTACCTGGAGGCTACACCTCTGTGAGGATGATGATGATACTTTAAAAAAAAAAAGCTATTATTTTAACGTACAGAGAAATACTAAAATTAATATTTATTAAAATTATTTCCATTGCCATAATATATTTCAATAACCAAATGTAAAATAGATATGACTTACGGTCTTCTGCACACAGAGATGGGGGAGGATGCTGAGCTCTCCTCCCACCTCACATGTATATTCCACCATTGAATGTCACTAACCTTGTGCTCTCTCTCTCTCCCCTAGTTTGTGCTCTCTCCCTCTCTCTCTGTTCTCTCTCTCTGTACCTTCTGCAGGTGTCCCTGGTCCTGGAGCTGTATATCGCTGATGTGCAGTTACTGGCCCCACCAACCTGCAGTGTCTATTTGTTGTTTATTGTTGCTGTTCTTTTCTCTCTCCTCTATCCACTCACCCCAACCGGTCGAGGCAGATGGCCGCCCAAACTGAGCCCGGTTCTGCTGCAGGTTTTTTCTTCCGTTAAAGGGAGTTTTTCCTCTCCACTGTCGCCAAGTGCTTGCTCATAAGGGATTTGTTGGGTTTTTAGTTTTAGTTTTTGTAAAGTGCCTTGAGATGATTTGTATTGCGATTTGGCGCTTTTAAGTCTAGGTTTTAAGGTTTTAAGTCTAGCCTTAAAAGTATAGAGAGTGTCTGCCTCCTGAACCCAGGCTGGGAGCTGGTTCCATAGGAGAGGAGCTTGATAACTAAAGGCTCTGCCTCCCATTCTGCTTTTGGAAACTCTGGGAACCACAAGTAGACCTGCACTCTGAGAGCGAAGTGGTCCATTGGGATAATATGGTACTATGAGGTCTTTAAGGTATGAAGGAGCTTGATTATGAAGGGATTTGTATGTGAGAAGAAGGATTTTAAATTCTATTCTATATTTTACAGGGAGCCAATGAAGAGAAGCCAATATAGGAGAAATATGATCTCTCCTGCTAGTTCCTGTCAGGACTCTGGCTGCGGCATTCTGGATTAATTGGAGGCTTTTTATGGAGATATTGGGACATCCAGATAGTAATGAGTTACAGTAATCTAGCCTTGAGGTAACAAATGCATGGACTAGTTTTTCTGCATCATTTTGAGACAGGATGTTCCTAATTTTGGAAATGTTGCGCAGGTGAAAGAATGCAGTTCTAGAGATTTGTTTTATGTGTGAGTTAAAGGACATGTCCTGGTCAAAAATAACTCCAAGGTTTTTTACAGTTGTGCTAGAGGCCAGGGTTATGCCATCTAGAGTAGCTATTATTTGAGAAAAGTTATTTCTGAGATTTTTTGGCCCAAATATAATGACTTCTGTTTTCTCCGAGTTTAAAAGTAAAAAGTTACTGGTCATCCAGGCCTTTATGTCAGTTAGACAGGCTTGAAGTCTGGTTAACTGGTTTGTGTTGCTGCATAGCAGTGGTAATTAATAGAGTGCCTCCTAATGACATATCCTAAAGGAAGCATGTACAGGGTGAACAGAATCGGTCCTAGCACGGAGCCTTGTGGAACTCCATAACTAACTTTTGTTCGTGTGGAAGGTTCATCATGGACATGAACAAACTGGAATCTGTCCGATAAATAGGATTGGAACCACTTTAATGCTGTTCCTCTGATACCAATCACATGCTCCAGTCTCTGAAATAAGATGTTGTGGTCAATGGTGTCGAATGCTGCACTAAGGTCTAGGAGGACAAGTATTGAAACAAGTCCATTATCTGAGGCTAAGAGAAGATCATTGGTAACTTTCAACAGTGCTGTTTCTGTACTATGATGTGCTCTAAATCCTGATTGAAAATCTTCAAATAGTTCATTCCTGTGTAAGTGGTCTGATAGCTGCTTAGCAACAGCTTTTTCTAGGATTTTAGAAATAAATGGCAGGTTGGATATTGGTCTATAATTAGCCAAGACTCCTGGATCAAGACTAGGCTTTTTGAGTAAAGGTTTGATTACTGCAGTCTTAAAGGCCTGTGGTACGTAGCCTGATACTAGAGATAAATTTACCAAGTCCAATAAAGATGAGTTGATTAATGGCAGGGTGTCTTTAAGCAGTCTAGTCGGGATGGGGTCTAAGAGACACGTTGATGATTTCGATGAAGCAACTACTGATGTAAATTCAGAGAGATCTATGGGAGAGAAGCAGTCTAAACATAACTGAGGTCCTACAGATGATTCAAGAGCTACTGTAGTAGAAGATTCATTTATTGCAGGTATAGGAAGCATCTGCTGAATTTCATCTCTAATAGTTGTGATTTTATTTGTAAAGAAACTCATAAATTCATTACTGCTGAGAGCTAAGGGAACACTGGGCTAAACAGAGCTGTGACTTTTTGTCAGCCTGGCTACAGTGCTGAAAAGAAACCTGGGATTGTTCTTATTTTCCTCTATTAGTGATGAATAGTATGCAGTTCTGGCTTTACGGAGAGCTTTTTTATATGTTAGTAGACTGTTTTTCCAGGCTAGAAAAATTTCCTCTAAGTTTGTGGAACGCCACTTCCTTTCCAGCCTTCGTGATGCCTGCTTTAAGGTACGAATATGTAAATTATACCATGGGGCTAGTCTTCTCTGATTCACTAACTTCTTTTTCAGAGGGGCCACAGTATCAAGCATTTCACGCAGTGAGGTTACAGCGCTGTCAACAACATGATCAATTTGGTAGGGAGTGGGATTGAAGCAACTGCCCTCCACTATGTTTATACTTGGCATAGATGTAAATAAAGATGGAATCATTTTCTTAAATTTATTAACAGTGTTGTCAGATAAACATCAGCTGTAGTGGAATTTTCTTCCAAACGCTGCATGATCCATCATTTTAAATTCAAAAGTTATTAAAGAATGATCTGACAAAACAGGATTTGGGGGAAAAACTATTAGATGTTCAATTTCGATGCCATAGGTCAGAACAAGATCAAGGGTGTGATTGAAACAGTGGGTGGGTTTATTAACATTTTGAATGAAACCAATTGAACCTAATATAGAATTAAATGCAATGCTGAGGCCGTTATTTTCAACATCTACATGAATGTTAAAATCTCCCACTATAATGACTTTATCGGATCAAAGCACTAAATCAGACAGAAAGTCAGGGAATTCAGTTAAAAACTCTGAGTAAGGGACAGGTGGACGGTACACAATGACAAGTAGAACTGGTTTTTGTGTTTTCCAGTTTGTATGTGAGAGACTAAGAGTGAGGCTCTCAAATGAGTTATAACTGTTCTGAGGATGAAAGTTTAATAATAAGTTTGAGTGGAAGATTGCAGCTACTCCTCCACCTCGACCTGTGCTTCGAGGAACATGATAATTTTTATGACTGAGGGGGGTTGATTCATTCAGACTGACATATTCATCCTGCTGTAACCAGGTTTCAGTAAGATAAAGTAGGTCAATTTGGTGATCAGTTATCAAATCATTTACTAACAGAGATTTAGATGAAAGGGACCTAATATTTAATAGTCCACATTTGACAGTTCTGTTTTTCTATTCAATAAGAGGAGTGGTCTTAATTTTTATTAAGTTTTTATGAATAACTCCTCTTGTGTTTACTTCTGATTTATTTGATTTATATGTTCGAGGGGCAGACACAGTCTCTATGTGGTTTGAGGGGGGCGGCGGCTCTAAGAAAACTGCAGAGAGGCGTTTTAGACTGAGTCTCTGCATCCCGGTCCCCACCCTGGATTGTCAGGCTTTAGGTCGGCTAATAAACTCGGCCAAATTTCTAGAGATGAGAGCTGCACCATTCAAAGTGGGATGGATGCCGTCTCGGGTTTTCTCCAGAAAGTGGCCCAATTGTCTCTGAAGCCCACATCGTTTGCTGGACACCACCTAGACAGCCAGCGACGGAACGACGACATGCCGCTATGTCATCGCTGGTCAGATTGGGGAGGGGTCCAGAGAAAACTACGGAGTCCGACATTAATTTAGCAAAGTTATTTTTTTATTTGTCCCTTTCTTTTCTCTTTCTCTCTTTTGCTCTCTGAGCTCAGTTTTTGTGTGTTCTGGCTGTCTGATGTCTCCTGTTTCCTTTCTGCCTCTTTTCTTTCTTAGTGTCTATTTAGTTAGAAACATAAAACAATAACTAGAAACATCACACACACACACACACACACAACTTATTTTAATTCAAACAGTATTAAAAGAGCTTTATTTGAGCATTAACAACAGCAACAACTTGTATTGACTACTAGTACCAACTATGTTATTTATTTAGATATTTGTTCAGTACACCTTTATGTTTCAATGTCAAAAGGGTGTGTGTAATCACATACTAGTGTGTCCTGGTCAGTACTTTATCTCATAATTCCCAAAGATGCAACAGGACCTACACTTGTTCAGAAAAGGAAGGCTGAACGAAGATGGCGTAAATCAAAGCTCCAGGTTCATTATGACATTTATAAGCAAATGCTGTGTGTGTTCAATGAAACTCTACGTAGAAAGAGAGAAATGTATTTTTCTGAAATCATCAACAACAGTAGTAACAACTCACGTGTCCTGTTTGCTACAGTGAGTAGGTTAACAAACCCTCCATCTCCATTGCCACTGGAACTAATTTCAACATCTAAATGTAATGAATTTGCATTATTTTTTAATGACAAGATTCAGGGTATTAAACAAACAATAAATTGCACAAGGCAGATACCAACTCTGCAGCCATCCAGAAGACACTTGGTAGAACTGACACACTTTACACCTGTAAATGACATAACAGTTGAAGAGATCATCTCAAGTCTGAGCTCCTCCACCTGTTGCCTTGATGTTTTACCCACTAAATTTCTGAAATCAGTACTAAGCAGTTTGTTACCACAACTCACTCAATTAGTTAATAACTCATTACAGTCTGGAACATTTCCAAGGGCTTTGAAAATTGCTGTCATCAAGCCTCTCCTGAAGAAGAGCAGTCTTGATGCCATGGTACAGAACAACTACCGGCCCATATCAAACTTGCCGTTTTTAGGCAAAATCATTGAAAAAGTTGTTTACCAACAACTTACTGACGTTCTCATTCTAAACAACTGCTTTGATGATTTTCAGTCAGGTTTTAGGCCCCATCACAGCACTGAAACTGCCCTCATCAAGGTGACAAATGACATTCGTCTGAACACCGACGCTGGCAGAGTCTCTGTCTTAGTACTGCTGGATCTAAGTGCTGCTTTTGACACAGTGGACCATGTGATCCTGTTACAAAGGTTAGAGGACTGGATAGGCATCTCTGGTACTGCCCTTAAATGGTTTAAATCCTATCTTGAAGACAGGAAGTATTTCATTGAAGTTGGTAACTGTGTGTCCCCCAAGGGTCCATCTTGGGACCCCTTTTGTTCAATCTTTACATGTTTCCTTTAGGCCAGTTAATCCGCAGCAATGTGTCCTACCATAACTATGCAGATGACACTCAGATTTACATTTCACTCACAGCTGGTGAATATGGACCAGTCAATTCACTGTGCAGCTGTATTGAACAGATCACTCTGTGGATGCAAAACAACTCTCTCCAACTAAACAGTGACAAGACTGAAAAAATCATCTTTGGGCCTCAGAAACAAAGAGAAAGTGTCAGCAGTCACCTCGAGTCTCTTTCTCTAAAATTTAAAAATCAAGTTAGAAATCTAGGGGTAATCATGGACTCATGGAATCATGGAATTTTAACAGCCACATTAAATCGATAACATCGTCAGCATTTTACCATCTCAAAAACATTGCCAGAATCAAAGGGATCATGTCAGAGCCAGACTTGGAAAGACTCATCCATGCTTTTATCTCTAGCAGGTTAGATTACTATAATGGTCTGTTCACAGGGCTCTCAAAATGAGCTGTAAGGCAGCTACAGTACATTCAGAACGCTGCTGCTCGGGTCCTGACTAGAACCAGGAAGTACAACCACATTACTCCTGTTCTCAGATCTCTGCACTGGCTTCCTATCTCTCAGAGAATAGACTTCAAAACAGCACTGCTTGTGTATAAGTCTCTTCATGTCTCAGCACCACATTACATCTCTGACATGCTGATGCCATATGAACCATCTCGAACTCTGAGAACATCAGGGACAGGCCTTCTGCTCGTGCCCAGAGTCACGAATAAACAGGGAGAAGGAGCGTTTCGGTTCTATGCAGCTAAAACCTGGAATAGTCTTCCTGATGATGTTAAACAAGCCTCATCTCTATGTTTAAGTCCAAGCTAAAAACCTTTTGCTAAAAACGTTTTGTGTGGCATATAACATATGACCTGACTAGACCTGACGGTGTTTTATCCAAACCGATCTATCTGCACTCAGTTTCTTCTAATATTAATTTTTAACTTTTTATTATTATTTCTTGCTTATGTATTTTTAACTTGTCTTTTATTTCTGTAAAGCACTTTGAATTACTCTGTGTATGAATTGTGCTATATAAATAAACTTGCCTTGCCTTGCCTTGCCTTGCCTACTTTCCATACTTGGCAACGTGACCCCAAGTAGCTTACTGGAAGTTGTGACTGTCTTTTTCTGTCACTCTGTGGCATTGCCAAACCAGCAGATAATACAGTAAGTAAAACCACTTTCAATGAAAGGAGTGTAAAGGTATGGAAGAGGGAGAATGACTGGTGGGTGGAAAAGAAAGAAGTGGGTCTTTGGGATGTTAGGTGTGAGACATGATCAGAAAAGACAAAAGGCAATTCTACACCTTGTACAGAAAAGATCTCGGAGGCATCTAGTCCCTATGATTGCTTATCATGTGAGGTTAGGGTCATCAGTTGTCAGTGATGAATGGCATGCTTATCGCATACTCCCTGCATTAGGATACAACCATCACACAGTCAACCACCAGCAGGTGGTATGTGGATCCGAACACAGGTGCGCATATACAGCATGTTGAAAGGGCATGGAAATCATACAAGGAGCAGGTCTGAAGGCTTAGGGGAAATCACACTGACAGATTGCTTTCTGACCACCTCATTGAATGGAATTGTAGCCCGGGTAATTAGCTGACCCAAGACACAATACTGGGGTTCTTGCAGTTTTTATTTCAAACAGCGCTGCGGGGCGACATTTCGTCAAAAACCACACATGGCAAACAGAATTAATATCCCGAAAGAGAATCACCTTCATCAAACAAATCTGACAAATATGACAGTGGGCTTAACTTCTCGACACGGGAGCTCACTCCGCTGCTCCACTACTCCTCGTCACAGTGGTCTTCACCATGCGGCTCATTACAGATACAAAACCCATGCGTAATACTCCGCACGTCTCCATTTTTGGATCACATTCAAAACAGGAAGTAACCCAGAGTGCACTTGGAGAAATTCGCTGCAGATTTTCCATTTGCTATGCAATACTGCCCTCTGGTCACCAAATGTGATGCACTGCTTTCTCCTTCTTGAGGCACATTTACCCACATCAGAAAACCAACTTTAAACAGTGATAACATAAAATAACCATGAACAATACAAAATATAACAACTTACTTGGTTTAGGGGACATTTTGATACAGGTGAAAAACTACTTAGTCATTTACTTATACATGAGTTTACCATAGGTTTACCACCCGGCTACAGAATGAATAGCTAGTAAAAAAAAAAAACAAAAAAAAAAACATCAGGATGGTGCATTTGGTAGGCTAATTCATGACACTCCTGTTCATTGTTTTAAAAGTTAACTGAAATGTTTACATGTGATACATGTGTTTCCTGAGTACTTTCTGTTATGTTTTAACTACATATCTAATTTGAGAGTTTCAAGACATTTTATTTGTTGAAGTATGGCAATGATCTCATTTCATTTGTGCCAAATAATTTGTACAAATGTTTTAATTGCATGATTTTTTGCACTTTCGTCACCTGCTGTTGGCTGTAATGTGTTTTATGGGCCTTGTCTGTAATTTCAGTTGTATGTGTATATGTTGTACATATACTGTTGACTACTCAGTACTTTATCCACTCATATTCTTGTAAATTGTGAAACCCTTTGAAAACTTGAATAGATACAATATGTTCCAATATGACTTTAGGTCTGATTTTCACATCCTGAAAGGGCTTGAGGTACCACTGGGTTTTGTGCACATAAATAGTCTTCACTTTAGAAGTCATCACAAAAAAACTTAGCTAATAGCAACTGCCTGAATTATTCATGATTTGTTAGTAAATCATCTATTCAGACATTCCCTAATCATTAATACATGTTTAAATCATGGTGTGAAAGTGCATGCATATGTTCACTTTAACACCAAATAGTTAATTCATGTTTGTTAAGTACGAATAAACAAAGAGTAACCAGATTATGCATGAACTTTGTCATTAGGAGTTAAGCATTAATAAATCTGTTAATTTATTAAGTATGATTCATTCTTAATTAATTAATCATGAATTATCTTTTCCCTGATGAATTCATTATTCATTCATGATTAATTAAGGCTAGTTAAGGCTAGTTAAAGTGCTACATTTTGTAGTGATTAGTTGTAATAGTATGGAAGCTCAGTTTCACTAACAGGAAAACAACTACTAGATAGCATACTGTCATAGACGACACAGAATATTATTTAAAAGCTTCAAAGACCCTAAGATGTACATTGTTATTGTTGACAGTTTTCTGCGAGTAACTTTCTTGAGATCATGAACACACCATTTTCTGTCACAGATGAAATTTTGGTTAGTTTAGAATATAAATTTCTATTTCTTTTTTGTTTCTGTGTTGCTGTCTGGTTTGAAGTGGAAAGGGAGTAATCATTGCTGTCAGGTACTTCTGTGCACTAGAATCTGGTCACACCTGAACACCATGCATCATTGTTAATAATTCAATTACATATGATGGTTTATATACTACACTTTCTCTGTAAACAGGATTTTTGTTATTGTAATTGTAGAGTGTGAACTATCAAACATTTTGTGTAACACAATTGTATTTTTAGTGGAATATGATAAAGGATTCTTTGAAAAGGTAATTAGACACCATCTGATCATAGTGATGATAAATGTCTGTCAGAAGAATAAGAAGCTGCAACTTCTGACCCATCCTTTAATTGTAGTGTTGGCGGAACTGAGAATGAATGATATGGCATGGCATCATCCTCTTCTGCTCAGTCTCCTTCAGGGTTGGATGCCTACTTTTCTTATTTTTGGCAAGCAACACAAGGGCCAGCTTTTCTCACTTGCTTCATGCAAGTGGTGAGCAGCATTCCAGGCCCATTTTAATCAAAGCTATATGATTACTTTGGATCATTATCAGTAGATCATTATGTTGCAAGGTATCTGCATAACTAAAAAAATTGCCACATGCAAGAGTTATTTTACATTGCAGATATTGTGAGTGACTCTTAACAGCATATCTTTCATTGTTTTGTTAATGTATTATGCTTTCAGATGAAAATGCCAAATGCAGACACAGCAAAGGCTGTGGTTCTATAGTTGTTTTTTTCCATGGACCGGGGCATTATGAGTAAAAAACATTATCTTGGAGCAATAAAATGACTCATATTTTCAATGTTATTGTGAATAATCTTAATAAAGTTACATGTTATTAGAATGTCTGTCTACCAGAATGGACCAACCAATAACGTATTAAAAACTGTAAAAATGTTCTTTTCCATGCTTAAAAACCATGCATATACATAAAAACATGTTGTAGTTACAGATTGTTCCTGTCGAACAAAGAACACATTGGTGGTGACAGGGCAGCACAGCTCACATTATGCAGCTTTGTTATTATGGACATGTGGAATTATGGAAGACACTGATCAATTTGCTACATACATACATAAAGTCACAGAAAAAGCCCACACATGACAAACACCCAAACTGTGACAGTAGATTGCATCATGCTGTTCTTGCTGATATATCGCTTAATACACAAGCTCTAATCTTAGCATGAGGGTGAAGGAAACAGCACAGCAATAAATAGTGCTCAACATTATACACCAGATCTAGTGTTAATAGAGTTTAACTGCTGAAATGAAACTGCTCTGCACTGCAGACATTTTATTTGTGTTGTATTTGAGATAAGATAAACTTTATTAATCCCCAAAGGGATATTCAGAAATTAATTCAGATTTCTGCAATATGGTAATTCTGTTTGAATCTCTGTAAACAATAAAATAACATCTTGAGAAAATTTGCTGCAATTAGACATGCTCATTTTACTTTGCATCTTTAAACAGACAACTTGAGAGCATTACTTTGATTTGTGGATAAACTGGGAAACATGAGGTAAAGTGATTTCCCCTGATAACACAATGATCATGGGCAGCTTCACTATGGCTGGTTACTGAACAGTCATTTCAACTGGAGCTGTGTGTCTAGTTTAAGTGAATGACTGGATTGACTTGCAGTTTCCATTGCGATGCATGGTTTTTATAGTTCCCAGTACTCCCTTCAGCAACACATTGAGACGCTTTGGTATAACAACCACCCACCTAATCCCACCTAAAAGGTTGAACTTAATGTGAACCCACCTCTCTATGTTATAATGGTACAAAACAGACATCAGCAGCTACTGACACGCAGCAGATTTTTCTGCCCTTTCAAATTAGATGAACCGGAACAAAACACACAAAGTGTTGCTAAATGTACTGGACTTCTTACTTCTTGATAAATATACCTTATTATTTCTTTATGCAAGAATCTAGTGTTCTCTGGTGATTTGGATTTGGTGCTCTCACCACTCTGGCTAGTGTTTGATTCCCATCTGGGGGAAACCTATTTGGATGAGGAGGATGGCAGAGACAATTTCTACATATCACATCTTGGACAGAAACTGGTTGAACACCTTCCCTCTAGAGGGTGCTACAGAACTCTATATGCCAAAATAACCCTGTGCCATCACTGACCAGTTAATTAATCTATGTTTGGATAACAGAATACAGCAAATACCAGTGCAATAATTTGTAAATATAACAATACTTATCTCATAGCTCTTTCTGTACATAACATATTTATATTCATAGTATAGCTTCTTTCATCTCCTCTATTCTTATTTAAATTCATACATTTCTTGCTGACTACAAAGCACACTGAGAACTGCTATACCAGTCAAATTCCTTGAATGTCTAACATACTTGACCAATAAAGCAAATTCTGATGCTTATATGCGTTCTAGAGATCTATAAAATACAGAGTAATTTTAAAACATGCCATCTCAGAGCTGAGAGTGTTTTCATAGGAACAATCACTGATGACCTTCACACTAAGCAACCTTCTCACCTGTCGTTTTGCATCCTGGAATATTCAAATATGTCTGTATTGCAAGGGATCATAGGCACATTGTAGTGTTGTTTTCAGAAACAGTATTGTCAGTGTAAGTAGGGAAATAATTTTGTTCTGTGGCACACTACATTGCATTCATTTGCACTGGTGGTTTATTGTTCCTAAAGTGAACATGTAGATCAGGAAACTGAACCACAAACATAATACCCAATAACTGAATGACCTGACCAAGCAACAATTTAAAGAACAATGGTCAGGCAGTATAACACTGTACATTGTGCCATGTGATTTAACAGGAGACTGTATATTTCTGCAAAGGGTTTGTGCACTCTGCAGCTCATGTTGAAGGTGCAATCAAAGCATGAAAACATAAACAGCATGCATGGACATGATAATAAGGAAAACGTAACAGCTTTTTGTTTTAAAAATGAATCTTAACAGCTAAGTGTATTCTGTTGTTATATGAGGAGAATATTCAACATCCCAACAGTGTCAGTGAGTCATGTTTATCTGACTTGGTTTGATTGCTAATCACACCGGAATTGTTCTGTGATAACAATCACAGACTCTGAGTAGTCCTCTGAGGTGTAGTGTGCCTTTAGCAGACTGCTACAGCTATCTTTGTTTTTCTTTGTCATTCCAAACCTATGAGACTATAACCCATGAATGCATTCCAAAGAGCTGATTCTAGCTACCAGAGGAGTTGTACAAATCAGTTCTGGCTATTTTTAACATCTTGACATTGAGAATGTAGGCTGATCTGAACCCAGCTGCTCAGTGAGTCTCAAAAGGTGCCTGTCTGGCAAACTGATAAAATGTAACAGTTCCTCTGGGATTATTCTCTGTATTTGAACAAAATACCATATGAGTATCATACTTACTTGCCTGTTCAGAGAGTTAAGTTAGCCTTATTACACAAATTACCTCCCAAAGTGCACACACACCCAGAGCAGTGGGCAGTCATTGAGTGGTTGGGGGGCCTAGTGCCTTGCTCAAGGGTTTCACCTATTGAAGGTGGACAAGGTGCTGGCTACTCACTCTATCCCACCGACAATTCCTGCCAGACCTGAGACTCAAACCTGCAATTTTCAGGTTATAAATCCAACTCTCTAGCCATTAGGCCATGACTGCCCCCAAGAAGAAATTAGTATTCATTTGAGACTGTTTATCATTCTTTATGTTAGTCTGATTTTAAAGGTAATGTACGTGCCAATATTTGTCACATTATGGTTAGCTTTTGTGATAAAATGTGACCCTGATGATGTGGCAGGCAGGGTATGAACAGTATTTTGGCTTCACTTTGGCACGGTTTGAGGGTGTGATGATGTATCATCTATCTTTATCTACAACTTAACTTGAACCACAGGCCAAATAGCTCAGCAGACATCATCACATGTACACTGCAGTCCAGTCAGCAACATGTCCAATATGGCAACCAAAACAAAGTATCATGTGACGTGTGGTCCATTTCCATTATGCAGTTTTAGCACTGCCCGGCTCTACTCTACTTGACTCGGCTTTGGTCATTTTCCATTACAACTGGGTACCACCTCAACCTGGCCGTGGTTGTCACCAGGCACGGAAACGTCTGTACCTCCTTGTAGGACCATGGTTTTGTTTTGGTGTAGCATTAGTCATTTGCCTAACTAAAGACGATAAAAATGAAAAAACAATTGGTGACTTTTGCCAGTTTTTAAAAATGGCAGGATTCTTGTCAGACGCAGATGGACCAGGGGCAGACGTTGTGCTCATGACTCTTCTAGTGAAATGATTCCTTGGCCAATCAGTGCTCTGCAGTGTGCTGACTTCACATTTAATATCGGTTCAGGTCGCTTGGAACCAAGGAGGTATTAAAAAGGTAACCACTACGAGGTACTATCTCTTAATGGAAAACCCTACAGACCAGGTGGAGTCAAGTAGTGCTAGTGGAAAAGCGCCATTAATGATGTGGGTGAAAAACCTCTATTTGCTTAATGTTTTAGTGTTTCAACATCACTCACATTGTTGCATCTTTAGATTTATAAATGAAGCCAACTTTGCACACATCACATCATCAAATTATTCTATGAAAATACAGAGTAACGTCCAAGGAGGTAAAAACATCACTTATTTGAAATCCTTCAGAAATTCAATGGAATCATGGGTCTTAGGGTGCCACATAGAGTGCCTTTATCAGTTCACAGTGGTTCCTGATGTGGTACCAGGGACCCTTGTGAACATGCAAAGATACATACTTGAGGATCCTCTATTTTCAGCGCAATTTCTGGTTAGGTTTCCGTAAGTGTGTTTCAGGGGTCTTCAAAATTCAAAATACCTGAATAATCGCAGCACTCTTAGACAGTTCACCAATAAAACTGAGGTTTTACATTGAGGCATTGTTCAGCAATAAAACAGTTCGTCTGTGAAGTCAAACATCTCTACTGCCTCATCAAAGCAAGGCAGGGGTGGGGGTTGGCTCCATCGCCGTAAGAGCAGGGGGCATGACCGTCGATGTGAATGAGGACTAGGATGACGTCAGGAAGCCAATGTCAACAATGCAGCTCCTGGCGGAGAAAAGGCGTTACATCCGATGGCATACACACACAGACACATACACAGTGGACTCCTCTACCGCACACTGCCTGATGCCTACGGTCCGTCAGAAATGACCAGTTTGTCCGTCTGATGTCTGCAGAGATACAACACAAAATGTGGACTCTCTTATTTGTGAGGAGCTGAACCCAGACGAGAAGGAAAAGCGGGTAAGTCCCCGCTTTACAAAGATAATGAGCAACCATTTCGCCTTACTACGGCTGGATGAAACAAACTGTTACGTGAGCCTCTTGTCAGTCTTGTTTCTGCCAATTTGTCTGCCTACGTATTATTCCTGACTGTGTGCCTGTGGAGTGCCTGCTGGTGTTCGGGCAGGTTAAGGAGGGTTGCTGGTTTGGTCGGCGGCGTGCCTTTAGCTAGGCTTTGCTCCGAAATGTGTTTACTCCACAAACGTGCCCATAGGGCCTATTACATGGGGAAAGTAAGTTACGTGACTAACAGAGTACGTGTGCATGGACTTTTTGGCAAACCTATTAGATTTTCCAACATCAACTGAAAAAACACTACAAAAAGGACCAGTTAACTCTAAGACCAATGTAGGCCATTAGAAAGGATGAACCGTGACAGGAGCTGACTGATGATGTATGTCCGCGGTGTGGCGTGTCAGTGAACGAGCCTGTTTGTGGTGACATTGTGACAGACCACACGCACCACTTAACGTTAATTCGACGCGGAAGTTGCCGCTCTACATATTCTCGGCTATTAACTAAACACCACCCGAACGCTTAATGAGACAAATACTGCCACAACTGGGGCACGCGCTGCTGTCATGCGGGGGGAAGGTAGGAGCTGCAGAGGGACAAAGGAGACAGCGCCTCCTTATTCCCGCCCTCAGCTCCCAAAACAGTCTGTTGAGTAAGCACACACACCGCGGAGTACAGGATGTTTTTACGGACCTTCTCCTGTCTCAGCACCTCTACATCCCTCTATGTCTCAGAATGAGCCGTACGACTGCCATTCGTCCATATTACGCTACTAGTCTTCTTTCAATGTAATAAAATAAATGTAAGACTTGGTAGTATTTTGCTATTCAGATAGTAACCTTTCATTTATCTGTTGCCTACTGTTAAGATAATATGACAAGAGTTAGTGGTTGTTTTGTAGCCATAACTTGTTTAATTCATCGTGGACATGCCTTTTTGTGAACAGATCATCTCTGTTATGCTTTCATCTCTCTCCACCTCATTTATATCACTATCCCAATGGAAGTAGCATCCAAGTATTTGCAGCCAGCCTGCTTGTAATGGGATGGAATGACTGTGTGTGCACTCCTCTATCTCATGGTTTACATAAAGTTCAGCTGTATGGAACATGTGAGAGGTGACTGAGGGCAATGAAATTGAAACCACCACCATTCCAGCTGCAGACAATTCTTGAGCAAAGGCTAATGAATTATTTCTCCACTATTAATATTGGGCATATTAGGTGAAAATGCAGAATTATTAAAGGAACACTTCAGTTATCAAGGTCTCTCTGGGGTCGATACTGGCCATTTTGTGAAAAGTTATATTATGTATCCTATGGAGAAAATAGCTCTAATAAGGTCATCAGGGTAATATTGGCTTGGGCTTGGAGACTTTAGAAACATATTTACCTGGCTGAGCAGGTCAGGCAAAAGATGTTCTTGAAATGATTATTGGTAGGGTAAGATATAGCATTTTCAATCCACACCAAGGACTAAACATCAGAAGATTTTGACCATTAGTGCTCAGAGTTTTAAAAAATCTCTTGCAAGTGCCCAAATTTTATGGAACTGCTGCTGCCACTGGATGGTTCTAGATTACGTTTTTAAGAATTTAAAAACAAAACAATTAGCTAACAGTTTAGTCTGAAGCTGGCACGAGAGTATGCATGTGCATGGTAATCAGGGAATGTCCCTCTGGGGACTGTAATTATCTTTACCAAGTTTCATTGCAACTGACCAGTAGTTGTTGAATACGTTATTCTAGATAGGTAGGTGGGTTGTGGCACAGAAATCAGTTGTTTACAAGTGAGTTTGAATAAGGTAATTAGAACATGTTTATAGACAGGAAAAACACTGAATTTGGAGATGCTGTGTGCATCTGCAGTATCTGGATTAGTATTGCTAAATTAAAGGACAGTTGGTGGTTTGCATCCTGTAAGGAGTGTGAAATTGGTTTTCTATGGTCTGTGAGGAGGTGAAAATAGCTTTTTTTCATCTAGCTATTCTCACCACTATATCAAACATGGAAAGGTAACCAAGAAATGAATCAAATCAATAAAACCTGATCTGTTGGTGACCTGAGCACTCGAACCTTGGTTGAGTGACAATTAGGCAAATATTTGGCTTTTTTTTTCTTGACAAAGAGTTTGAACTAATTTAATATATGAATTGCTGATGACTAATTTTTAGATTCACTACTCAGTTATGATGGTCCATATCACATACGCAAACGAGAGAAGATGAAGTCATGAAAAGTGAAGCACAGCATAGAACTGATTTTAATGAAAAATCTTTCTGGGGTCCTTAGTTTACACTGCTGTTCCTCATTCTTCTCTTGGCCAGTGAAATAAACAGTCTTGTATAATGGATTTTTTTATTCCTCAGTTTAGGAATTCTAAATAAATAAGTCTTGGTGTGAGAGATCTAAGCCAACCCTCACCCCAGAAACATAAAGCTCTGTAATTATCCAGGTTCCTTTAAACTCATAAAGGCTCTACAAATACTAAAACTTGTTACAAGTTGTTAAAAAATCTCTGTGGTCCATGAAAAGAGCTTGTTTTCCCCTTTCAAAGTGTTATTTTTTCTGCTGCTGTGGAACTGACAGGCAACTGATACATAATTGACACAGCAGCCTGGTGTATTTGTGCACATATGTGCAGGTGAAAGGAGCTGTTCAATAGCAAACTTGTGTCTGTGTGTATACATTTTTCCAACAGTGTGAGGACTGAAATCTGTTTACACTTTAACGTCTGTACATTTGTTCTTGCTACATGTCTACTTTTATCACCTTTGCCTCAGCGGTCTATCATTCTGGAGGATGGGTGTGAAACAACATTCTGTCTCATTCTCATTTATTTATCATGTGATAGGCTTCACTCACTTACTAATTCTTGGATTAAGCTCAGAAATAGTACCTCATGAATTACTTTGATATTATGAATTTGGGTTTTTACACTACATTAGGAGTATTCATGTAGCGAATGTTGGGATTTAAAATTTTTTTTTTTTCATTTAAATGTACTAGTTTGAGTTTTTCCATTTAAAGGTTCAGTGTATAAAATCTATCAGCATCTAGTGGTGAGATTACAGAATGCAACCTTCTGAGTGTCCCTCACACCCCACCCTCTGTTTCCAGAAACATGGGAGGGTACAGTGTCATCACTTTTAAAACAAAGCACGATTTTTTGTGTAAAACCAGTATTTATTTTGTCCCTTCAGGGCCACTGTATAAACTTGGTGACACAACATGGCTGTTGTGTCTGTCTCACCTGTCACCTCTCTTCACAGATACATAAATAAAACAACCTGAAACTCAGTGAATAGTTGCCTCAAAGACATGAGAAATACAGTGGGTACGGAAAGTATTCAGACCCCTTTAAATTTTTCACTCTTTGTGTCATTGCAGCTTATGACTTATGACCATGTGATATTTCAGTTTTTCTTTTTTAATAAATTTGCAAAAAATTCTACATTTCTGTTTTTTTTCTGTCAAGATGGGGTGCTGAGTGTACATTAATGAGAAATAAAATGAACTTTTTTGATTTTGGCAAATGGCTGCAATGACACAAAGAGTGAAAAATTTAAAGGGGTCTGAATACTTTCCGTACCCACTGTATATGTATAGAAAGCTTGAAATGTCTACTTTTAAATGAAACAATACAAGTTCAAAACAAATAATCTCTTTTTATGTAATCCGTATGAAAGTAAGGAGCGGTATGGTTTCTCCTGTCTCACCTCATTATAGCTAATGTGATCTCCCCTCGCACTGAGCGCACTGTTCATATGGAAATAATCGGAGGTGAGCCAGGTAATTATGTACACGCCCCCGAAAAATCGCATAAAACGTCAAGCTTCATCATAGAATTTACTGTCCAGAACCGAAGAAGCACTTCAGATGGTCCTGGACAGCAATGAAGACTTTAGTTTCTCATCAGAGGAAAAACGCGACTCAGATGACAAACATTTGCATTTGAAGAGCGACTGGACCCAGTGGAAGATATAATTCCTGATGAGTAATTCCCTCTCAGCCACATTGCTGATTGAAAGGGTGGTTATGCAGCTCATTTTGTGGACCTTTGTCTTCTCAGGTGAATCACATGATTATTCATGATCATGCACGCCTTCTTGCATATGCCCTTTCTACAAAAAAAAAGGCCTTAGAAAAGTCTCATCAGTGTATTGTTTTCTGTAAATGAGTGAACAAGATGATTTTCACATCATTTTGAAGCAAAAACTCTAGGCTACAAGATCCAGTTCTCAAAAGTGTTGTGAACCAATATTCTGTTTGTGTTTTATGGTCTTATTTCAGTGACTTAAAAATTTTAGTTTTTCACTAACCATGCATTTCTCAAAAACACAATCATGTATAAACATGCTTCTCACATATTATTGTAGCCCAGTTTGTGCTGATTACAGTCAGACTTTAGCCATTAATATGTTTAAAAGCAACTGAAAAAAGCACAAATGTTAGGGCATGCCAAAACTTGTCCTGGGCCCCAAAACCCCCTCAGACCCCAGAGGGTTAATAAAAGAAATGCAAAAGAGCATTAAACCCCTTTTAAACATAAGCCCAATTCCATTATTAGCAAGCACTTGGCAACAGTGAAGAGGAAAAACTCCCTTTTATCAAAAAAAAAAAACTCCAGCAGAACCAGGCTCAGTTTGGGCGGCCACCTGCCTCGACCGGTTGGGGTGAGTGGATAGAGGAGAGAGAAAAGAACAGCAGCAATAAACAACAAATTTTATTCTATTTGCATTTTTATTATTTAATAGTTTTCAAGAGTGTCTGTAGGTAACTTAGCTACCGTGACCAAGGAATTTCCTGAGTTTATCTAATCTAATCTCATCTAAATAGACACTGCAGGTTGGTGGGGCCAGTAACTGCACATCAGAAATATACAGCTCCAGGACCAGGTACACCTGCAGAAGGTACAGAGAGAGAGAGAGAACAAACTACAGGAGAGAGAAGGTACAAAGTTTGTGACATAGTGGTGGCATATACACATGAAGGGGACAGGACAGGGACAGGGCAGGAAGAGAAGGATAGGAAGAGAACAGAGAAGGAGGGAGAGAAGAGGAGAGAGCAGCTCAGTGCACCGATCGGGGGTCCTCAGGCAGTCTAGGCCTATAGCAGCATAATGAAGAGTTGGTTCAGGTCACCTGAGCCAGCCCTAACTATAAGTTTTATCAGAAAGGAAAGTCTAACCTTATAAGTATAAAGGGTGTCTGTCTGGTTTCCACAGGAGAGAAGACTGATAGCTAAAGGCTATTTTACTTTTAGAAACTCTGGGAACCACATTGGGATGATATGGTACTATGAGGTCTTTAAGGTTTGAAGGAGCTTGAGCATGAAGGGATTTATATGTGAGGAGAAGGATCTTAAATTCTATTCTGGATTTTACAGGGAGCCAATGAAGAGAAGCTAATATAGGAGAAATATGATCTCTCTTGCTCGTTCCTGTCAGGACTCTGGCTGCAGCATTTAACTGGAGGTTTTTTATGGAGTTACTGGGATATCCGGATAGTAATGAGTTACAGTAATATAGCCTTGAGGTATTAAATACATGGACTGTTTTTCAGCATCATTTTGAGACAGGATGTTCCTAAATTTGGCAATATTGCGCAAGTGAAAGAAGACATCTCTAGAGATGATAACTCCAGGGTTTTTCACAGTAGTGCTGAAGGCCAGGGCTATGCCATCTAGAGTAGCTATAATTTCAGAAAAGCTGTTTCTGAGGTTTTTAGGCCCAAATACTTAAAAGTTTAAAAGTAGAAAGTTACTGGTCACCCAGGCCTTTATGTCCTTTAGACATGCCTGAAAATGTGGCTAACTGCTTTGTTTCATCATGTTTCATAGCTAGATACAGGCTGATTGTCATCTGAATAACAAAGGTAATTAATACAATGCTATGGAACTCCATTACTAACTTTTGTGTGCGTGGAAGGTTCATCATGAACATGAATAAATTGGAGTCTGTCTGATAAATACGTTTTAAAACAATTTAGCACTGTTGTTTTAATTCCAATCACATGCCTCAGTCTCTGTAATAAGATTCTGTGGCTGATAGTGTCAAATGCAGCACTAAGGTCTAGCAGGACAAGTACACAGATGAGTCCATTATCTGAGGCTAAGAGAAGTGTGTTGGTCACTATCAACAGTGCAGTTTCTGTACTATGATGTGCTCTAAATCCTGATTAAAAATCTGAAAATAGTTCATTTCTATGTCAGTGGTCTGATAGCTGCTTAGCAACAGCTTCAAGGATTTTAGAAATAAAGGGTAGGTTGGATATTGCTCTATAATTACCAAGGACTCCTGGATCAAGCCTAGGCTTTTTGAGTAATGGCTTGCTTACTGCAGTCTTAAAAGCCTGAGGCATGAAGCCTGTTACTAGTGATAAATAATAAAGATGAGCCAACTAATGGCAGGATGTCTTTGATCAGTGTAGTTGGGATGGGGTCTAAGAGACATGTTGATGATTAAGAGGAAGCAACTGCTGGCATGGGAGAGAAGCAGTTTAAACATAACTGAGGTCTTAAAAAATAATTCAAGAACTATTGTAGAAGATTCAACTGCGGCAGCTACAGGTAGCTGATGAATTTCATCTCTAATAGTTGTGATCTTATTTGTAAAGAAACTCATAAAGTCATCACTGCTGAGAGCTAATGGAACACTGGGCTCAACAGAGCTGTGACTTTTTGTCTGCCTGGCTAGGGTGCTGAAAAGAAACCTGGGATTGTTCTTACATGAAAACATGAAAATTCATCAAAACAGTTCCACTCACTTACCAATATATTAAGATGTGTCTGTCTATTATTAGATTACCTAAGTGGTACACAGCAAGTTGTATTTTCAGCACTATTTTTAAGATGATGTTGAGCATTGCAATATATTGCATTATATATTGGATACCATATCAAATCGCATCGTACCATACCACACTGTATCGAGGTACATATGATATTGTGACATCCTTAATGATATCCAACCCTAAATAATATGCAACTCTGGCTTTATAAGGAGCTTTTTTGTTATGCTATTGTTATGACTGTTTATCTAGGCTAGGTAAAAAGTTTGTAGAATGCCACTTCCTTTTGAGCCTTTGTGATACCTGCTTTAAAGTTACGTGAACTGTACCATGGAGCTGATCTCCTCTGATTCACTCATTTCTTTTTCAGAGGAGCCACAGTATCAAGCGCTTCATGCAGTGAGGCTACAGCACTGTCAACATGATCAATTTGGTAGGGAGTGGGATTGAGGCAGCTGCCCTCCACTGTGTTGGCACATGGCATAATAAAGATGGAATCATTTTCTTAAATTTATTATCAGCATTGTCAGATAAACACCTACTGTAGTGAAATTTTCTTCCAAACGCTGCATGATCCATTATTTTAAATTAAAAAGTTATTAAAGAATGGTCAGACAAAAGAGGATACTACCACAAATAATTGTTCAATTTCGATGACATATTTCAAAACAAGATCAAGGGTGTGATTAAAACAGTGCGTGGGTTTATTAACATGTTGAGAGAAACCAATTGAATCTAATACTGAATTAAATGCAGTGCTGAGACTATTATTTTCAACATCTACATGAATGTTAAAATCTCCCCCTATAATGACTTTATCTGAGTCAATGGCTCTAAGGAAACTGCAGAGAGGCATTTAAGACTAAGACTCTGCATCCCCGTCCCCATTCTGTATTGTCAAACTTTAGGTTGGCTAATAAACTCTGCCAGATTTCTAGATGAGATCCGCACCATCCAAATTTGGATGGATGCTGTCCCTCGCTATCAGACCAGGTTTTCCACAGAAAGTTGCCCAATTGTCTATGAAGCCCACATCATTGGACACTACTTAGACAGCTAGCGGTGGAATGACTGGTCACATTGCAGAGGGGTCCAGAGAAAACTATGTAGTCTGACATTGTTTTGGCAAAGTTACACACAGACTCAACCTCAATTCTAGTGACCTCTGATTGCCGTAACTGGGTGTCATTGCTGCCAATGTGAATAACAATCTTACCATATTTATGATTAGTTGGTTAGTTAGTTTATTGTCCCAAAAGGGGTTCAGATTCTGTATATGGGAAAAAAAACGCCATTACACATACATACATTGATACACATAATACACTGCAGCCAGCAGCTCAAATTTGACTTGATGTGGCTCTGGCCCCAGGAATGCATTTGACTATGGTCGCTGGAGTCTCTAACTTCAGATTTCTGATGTGGGGGAAAAATGTTTAGAAACGTGAACGAGCAGATGATGAACCGTGGGCTTTTGCTTAGCAGTATGTTTCCGTCAGACCGTCACTCAGGCTAATTCTCCAGGCTGCTCTGGAGCTGCCATCAGACAGCTAACAGGCCCTGGGCTAGATGGCTCCACACCCACTAATGGAGCTAGGCTAGCTGGCTTTTGATCAAAGATCCTCGTCTACAAAGCTACCAGGACATTACACTTATTACAGGTATCATAATAACTAAAAGAGACAGAGGAATAACTAAACATGTGACACATGAGAGAGAAACTCTCTGGCATAAAAACTCAACTGTGAGCTACGAAAAACTTTCTTCAATGCATTGCAATGTCATCTGGCAAGAATGTTGCTATCCAGGTGGAGATCAAAGCCAAATGGCGGTACTCTGCTAGAGCTATGCCCACTTTGGCTGATTTCACATTTGGCAAAATCTGCATTGCTCAAAAGGAACAGCAAATAGCTGTTTTTGTTCACTGTTTATGTTTTCGGGCTGGAAACATGAATGAAGACCCTCACATCATTAGACTCAGCAATAAACAACATACAGACAGAAACATGACTGTGTGTGGGTGCAAGCAAAAAATATAATAATAATGTTGCCCATCTTTCTGAGCCTTAACTTTATTAATTGGTATTGGGTCATTGCAAAAATCTTAAACTAATTTAAGGTTTTCTAAAAAGAGCATAATGTGCAAAGCTACTGCCACTTTTTGTGTTTTTGAACAGCTATTGTTTGGACTTCTGAGAGACACACTGGAATTTCTGATGAGACAATCTGTCCATAAGTACACCTTTGCATCCTCACCCTGTGGAGGATGTTACTGTAAATATTTTATATTAAACTTTGACAACACACCATTATTATCCAATTGCAATTTTCAATAAATAAAAAAATCTCAATCCATAGTACCAACAACAAATCCAGACATGTTTTATCCCCACTCCCAGCTCTAACAGCCCAGATTATTGCTGGGATTTCTTCTTTGTCTGGTGCATATCTTTGCCACAGATTTGAAAAACCTTCTTGCAGTGTTTGGTACAATCTGGAGGGCAGGAGGGGCACATGGTGAGATCACAGTCAGCTGCTCTGGCATTGCCTAAACTTGCATATTCCATGTATGGGTTGCAACAGTCATCTCATCTCTGCTTAGCTAATGCATAATATGTTTATCTCACAGGGAATGTTATCAGAGTATCTAATGGACAAGGTCAGGTGTTACACACTCAATATGACCCCTGACCGATTGTTATTGTATTTTGTTGCCAGAACATGCAGTAATTAAGGGAAGGCACTGAACAACTGGTACCCTAGACATAACTGCAAACAAAAATAAAAACTAGGATAGGATTCTAGAATTGAAAGAGATTAAACTGTTGTATTACAGAAAAAATAATTAACAGCTGGAAGAAATACCCATCACTCATCTGCATCCAGCTTTTAAAAATAGGATGTGCTTCTTTCTTCTTTCATATTTCTGTAAGATGAATATATTTGTTCTGAAAAAGTAAACATTTGAATGTATCCTCTTGCACACAAAACTGACAAACATTTTCACTATAATTTATAGGCAAAACAATTTGTTAAAACTGGGGAAAGAGAAAACATAGATTTCCATATTTCTGGATGGCAAGGGGTATGTAAAATGCAGCTACCTCTCCTACTGTCCAATGTGGAAAAAAAACTCCAGTCATTATCTCCAACTGATTACTTAAATTTGCCTTGGAATACCTTTGTCACACCTTAACAAAGCAGTATTATGGCAAAAATGTTTTCTGTTTCCTATTTAAACTAATTAATTGGGAATGCCTCAGTGCCCCCCCAGAAAAGCTGGAGGACACCAGGGAAAAGGAAGTCTGGGCATCCCTGCTTAGTCAATTGCCCCCACGAGTAATTTATAATAAGTAAATAATAAAAAGAAAAAAGTTAAAATATATAAAAAATAAATAGATTAAAATATAAAAAGGTGCAATATAAAAATTAAATCAGGCAAGGTAGAAGAGACACAAAAACTCAGGTGCAGGCTAATTATATGCCAGATTAAAAAGGTGTGTCTTTAACAAAGATTTAAAATGGAGAGGGGCAGGTTCTAATGTACAGAGGGAGGTCATTCCAAAATTTAGGGGTAGCAACGGAGAAGGCACAATCTTAATTTTTAGGCTCGACGGGGGAACTGACAATGGGGGTGGTGAGAGGCCACATATCTGAAATTAATTGTGAGACCATTAAGAGCTTTCAAAACAATCAGTATAATCTTAAAATCAATTATGTATTTGACTGGGAGCCAATGGAGTTTTTGTTTGTACCTGTTAAAAATTTTTTTACTAACTATGGCTAGACAGTTCTGGACAGTGGCCAGGGAGTTATCAGTTGCAGAGACCGGTAAATAAGCCTCAGTATCATCAGCGTACGAGTGGTAGCAAACATGATACTTTGCCAGAATTGAACTCAGGGTTGAGCATGTATAATGAAAATAATAAAGGACCTAATATTGAACCTTGGGGTTCTCCCAGTTAAATAAGAGGTGAACCATTTTAGTGCAGGTCTCTACAGACTGACAACATTGTGGAACTGTTTTACAAGAATGAGGTGGTCGATAGAATTGAATGCTGTACTGAGGTCAAGTAAAATGAAGTATGGCGCAGGAGCTGGAGTCCACTGTGAGAAGGACGTCATTATAAGCTTTTAACAGAGCAAGTTCAGTGCTTTGATGAGTGCGACTGAAATATATCCAGGATATTACTGATTAATAAGAGATGAGATCTGTAGGATCACTATCCTCTCTTGAACATTTCCTCAGGGTCCAGATTGGGCTTTTTTAGCAGAGGGTGCACAATAGCTTGTTTAAAACATTCTGGAACAACTCCAGTTGACAATGAAATATTTATAATTGCTAAAACCAAGGGATAAATGTAAGCAAAAACATCTTTGAAAAGCTGTGCAGGTAAAATGTCCAGCAGGCAACATGTGGCTTGGACAAATGAGACAGTGAAGTCTGTAAAGTGGCAGATTGCACTGAATATTTCAATGGTCAAAACCTGGGGGAGAGATTTGTGCTTTAATGTTCGCAATTTTATTTGTGAAGAAGTGTTTAAATGTCTCCTGTTTAAAGGATTTTGTTGAGTCAGCAAGGCCAAAGTGCAAAACTGGAGGGTGTAAAAGAGTGTTAATCGTCTGAAAGAGGAATTGGGCCTGATACACCACAATCAATGATCTCCTGAACTGAAAGTAAAACCAGATGATAAAACCAAATCTAAAATGTGACACTTCTGGTAAGTTAGACCAGGTATGGCGTGGGTAAAGCGTCTAATATATATAAAAACCCATTAACCATGGGTTTAGAGGGGCAGCATACATAAATACTAAAATCACCTAAACTAGTACTATATCACTACGAGAACACATAGAAGAGAGTGGATCAGAACATTCTTGGATAAAATTAGTGTTCAGTTTGGGACTCAGGTGCCCATACAATGGGTATTGGAAGGTCAGTTTTTAGAAGTTGCACCTCAAATGTTTGGTAGGGATCACAAGGTAAGAGTTTACATTTAAAACAGTACTTAAGTATGGTGGCTATGCCCTCTCCATGGCCAGAGGACCTTGGGGAGTTGAGGAAGCTGCAGGATGGTGGACAGAGGTCAAGGAATGGAGATAAGTTACCAACATTACGCAAAGTCTCTGTGATAAATAAAAAGTCCAAATTATAAGTAATGAAAATGTCATTTAAAACATGGGTCTTGTTCAGTACACACCTGGAGTTCAGGAGGGCAAATTTAAGTACCACATATCATAAGTATATGATATGTGGTACTGATGACATTTAGATTGACATCTCTATAGAGACTGGGTGGATTAGCACTAACAGATCGGACTGTGGTTTTAGCTAGTAGAGGTCAATAAGACCGATGAATGGGAATGGGCTTTTAAGATTCTAAAGGGTTTCTGTCTGGTAAGTGGGTTAATTCCAATGAATGCATGAATCTATGGAGATTTATTCTTTGCAGCTAGCCTGCTCCAGAGCAAGGTAACAATCATAGTAAGAATTATTCTATTAGAAATGATTTACAGTAAGAAATGTAATTCTAGCACTGAAATCACTTGTGCACATCTTCATATTCCCTGGCAACAGAAGACTCCTCCACATCAAGGAGTTCTTTATGAAGGATTGATAGTTAAGATAGTTAAAATAGATCTAATTATCATATTATAGGTTAGATAAAGTAGCTCATATGAAAATAGATAAAATAATAGATTAGATTAAATGGATACACATTTTTTTTATCTTTACAACTCCTGACCAAAACTGTAAAAACTTGTAAATATTCTATTACACCAGAGTACAATATGTTTCCACCCATCCATCCATCCATTTTCTATACCCGCTTTTCCTGGCTCAGGGTCACGGGGATCTGCTGGAGCCTATCCCAGCTCTCTCTCGGGTGGAAGGCAAGGGTACACCCTGGACAGGTCACCAGTCAATATGTTTCCCATTGATTTTATTATATTTTTCTATATTTTTATGACTATATTTAATTTTTTATATAATTATTGTATATGACTCTGTGGCCCTGCGATGGACTGGTGTCCTTTCTAGTGTGAACCCCTGCCTTTCAGCCAAAGAGAGCAGGTACAGGCTCCAGCAGATCCCCGTGACCCTGGTTATGAATAGGCAGGATGGATTATCGTATGTATCTAGAGATTGCGTAATGGCAACTGGACTTCTAGTTTTTAGGTCAAAACGTTTCACTACTCATTCAAGTAGCTTTATTAGTCTAAAAAAAAGCTGGTATGGAATCTCAAATTTATCCTTCAAGTTGGTTTCATTCCACCCCTAGCCCAGATAACCTCGTTAAGTGAACTATGTAAATGGTGTGGAGCGTAGACATGTAATGGGACACACCTGGGCAACAAAACACACCTGTCAGTCACATGTTCCAATACTTTTGCTCTCACGAAAAATGGGTGGATTCAAAGAAAAGGTGCAATCTTCTAAGTTGTGTATCAGATACAGATGTAAATACAAGCTGAAATGTTGATTTCTTGTCTCATATTCATCTTTTGATGTCAAACCCAAATGTTTTCAGTTTACAACAAAAATAAAGGAACTGAAATTATAACAGACAGACTTCTATGATAGATTAGGAGAGAAAAGTAAGAACTGTGTAAGCAGAAAAAAAAAAAGCTGTAGCATGACATTTTGGGCCTGAAACATACTTCACACAAGTACACAAACACAGATGCTTTGAGCTATACAAGACTGGTTTCCATGTCTAACCTGAAAAAACAGACTGTGCTGGGAACCCTCTACACCCCACTTCCACTGGAAACAGCCATGTTTGCCAGCCTTTCTCTTTACACTCCATTGCAAGGTCTTGGTTTTTTAGGCTCTTCCTCTCATGGGCCTCACCAAGGATAACCCTTTTGCCCTGCTCTGACCAGATGACTGTATCAGGCCTCAAGGTAATCTCGATAGGGTTGAAATTTAAACTCCTTTCCAGGTCTGTTATCATCTCTCGCCCTTGTGCGCCCTGACGGATGTTAACTCTAGTTTTCCTTGTAACAAGTGGCGGTTTCCCTGGCCGGATGAACTGCAATGGTGTTACTTGTAGATTGTGTGGTTGTTGTGGTCATGCCACCATCTGTACCTCCCCCAAGTGACGGCTGTGTGATATCCAGTCAGTATGTGGGCAAGTGTGCCTCTTTTCCAACACAGTTTCCATAGTGGGTCTTCCCTCAGGCCCCACCCCAATAGATTACCTGGAGATGGGAGTGTGAGACCTCAAGAGGAAGCTGTGGAATGGTTCCAGCCTCCAGAGTTCTATCGACGAGACTCTCCTTTCTGGGAGATGCCATGTGACCACAGCAGTTGCTCCCTCCACCTCTGCAGCTCCTTAACACCTCATTCTCTATGACTGCTCCCCATACCTCCACTTCTACAGCGACTCCCCCCATCATTATTACCTCTACGGCTGCTCTCTCCACCGTTATTACCTTTACAGCTGTTCCCTCCACCATTATTACCTCTGAGGCTGCCCCTTCCACATATTCAGTCTCCTCTGTCTCTCCAGCTGCCCCCCCCCCCCAACAAATCCCTTTGCCTTCTGTGCCTCTTGCCGCCTCACTTCTGCATGGACCATCTTTGCAGACATTGCCATTGATGTCTCTCAACTCCAAAGCGATTTCAGCCTTCAGAATTGCCATGTCTGATACCCACTTTCGGCCTATCCTTGTGGTTATTGAGCTGCCCTGATCTGATGTAGATCCCCACTGCTGTGAAGCTGGGAGGGATGCTGAGCCACTGCCTCAACTTTCCTCTCCACTTCCTTCACCACAGTCATTGGTATCTCATAGACTGTCAGTAGCCATATCAGCCTTGGTAGCAGCCCATGCTGATAAGTCCAAAACTTGAACTTGCAAGGGAGCCTTGACCTGTTGATCCTCTTCAGCCACTCCTGTGCCTATTTTTCAGTGGTGGTGATATTGGTCCAATAACTGAGGGTATCACATACCACTTTCACAGGCATTTGGTGGGGTTTTCCCATGTTGGAGGGATTGCTTAACCTTGGGCTTGGAGGTTGAATGCCTCGGTCAATTTCCCCTCCTTTATCATCATGCTTCATGCCTTCCTGGGCTTGAAGGCCACCCAAGTCTTCAGGACAATCATGAAACTGTTTTGCACATACATTGGGAGATGTTGCCCCCTTTGGACTGAGTTAGATCACCTGCACCATTTGTGCACTTTGATTATGTACACCGCTGAAAAATGTTTGGCCTGCCATTATAACATGTGTTTATGTACTTGTTTGAAGTATCTGTGTAGATTCTCAGTCGTCCAGGGGACGTTATCTAGAGGTTGAGTCATGGCAACTGGACTTTCAGATTTCAGTTTTTCCAATCACACAATAGTTCTCGGACACCACCCGAGAAAAAAGTTCTGCCCAGATGATGTGTCGAGAACAAGCTCCGAGAATTGTCAAAGCAGGGCTGCAAGAATTTTTTTTTTTCTCGCAGCCATCTAACGCTAGTGGCTACTCGACAAAATTACTATAAATATACACATATAAGTGTTTTTGCTATATAAGTCACAGGACAAGCCAGAGGATTTAAAAAAAAAAAGAAAAAGCGACTTATAGTTCGGAAAATACAGTATGTAAATTCCTGTATCATAGGACTATACACCCAGTAATACTACCATCTCTAGTTCCCTTTGATAATAACACTCATTCTCTAATAATGCACCCAATCTGAAATTTCTAAAAAAATATCACCATTGTGACTTGAACATGACAAACCAAAAACTACAGAAGAAGTTAATTTATCATATATTATTCCAATAAAAAAAAGATTGTCAGTCACAATGTGGTAATCTCGACAAACTAAAATAAGTGTTAAAAAAGCAACAAAGGTGACTGAGAATGTGGAGTGGAGAATTTACATAAAGGAGAAGAAATCCTGTAATAAACTCAACATGCTGTGCCCAAGAGGTTTATCTATGAATTAATAACAGGATATTAGAGCAGGATATTAGAGCAATAATACAATAATCCATCCATTATCCAGAGCAACAAAGGTGACTGAAGAAGTCTGAGAATTTATGTGGAATTAGGCATTCTGCGATTCGATTTTGATTTGGAGGCCCACGATTTGATTCAAGAATGCATTGTTTTTTAATCATATGTTTATATACAGTGGGTACGGAAAGTATTCAGACCCCTTTAAATTTTTCACTCTTTGTGTCATTGTAGCCATTTGCCAAAATCAAAAAAGTTCATTTTATTTCTCATTAATGTACACTCAGCACCCCATCTTGACAGAAAAAAACAGAAATGTAGAAATTTTTGCAAATTTATTAAAAAAGAAAAACTGAAATATCACATGGTCATAAATATTCAGACCCTTTGCAGTGACACTCATATTTAACTCACATGCTGTCCATTTCTTCTGATCCTCCTTGAGATGGTTCTGCTCCTTCATTGGAGTCCAGCTGTGTTTAGCACTCAAGGTTCCTAAGAGCACAGTGGCCTCCATAATCCTCAAATGGAAAAAGTTTGGGACGACCAGAACTCTTCCTAGACCTGGCCATCCAGCCAAACTGAGCAATCGTGGGAGAAGAGCCTTATCCATATGAAAATCTTGCTACTTTTAAAACATCTGCAGGAATGAGTGATGAGAATCAATTTATCATTTTTTAAAATATGATTTTATTAAAGTGACAAACTGCTTCACAATTACGTATGCAACTCTGCTTTTCAAAAAGTGCCAGTAACAGCTATTTATAAAATATAAATAAATAAGAACCTTTCTCGAACAAAAACTTTTGTTATGAGCAAGAAACCCTGGGACAAAACTTGCTGTCAGAACAAAACAGCAAAACAAGTACATATAATTTAGAGTGCTGGTATTGCTGTCTCAGCAAAAAAACAGGCGTTGTTGTATCTTGGCTCCAATGTGTGTACCATAGCATGGAACCACAGGTTTTCCACAGCTGAATACGGAGTATTTTGCAATAAATGTTGCAATTGATGTTATTTTCTTCGCTCTTTCTGAGTTCAGAGAAATAGTGGAGATTGCATCTCCTTTGACAGCAACTGGTTGCTTTTCATCCAGCTCAGGTAGGAAACATGGTGGAAAGGTGGTTTCTCATGATCGTTGTGTTGCCAAAAAATGTAATCTTCATCTGACACACCTTACAAACAGTGTGGCTCTAGTCCAGGTCCCGCTTTCCTTCTGATTCAGTTTGATAAAATCTGAAATGTCTTCAAACTGTAGCTTTTAATGAAGCATGCAGCGCTCGTATAGTTTTTGTCTGTACCACCATTTTCTCATGTAGTTCATATACATAAACATACGAGCCTAAATGTGCTTGTGCAGTAGCACATGCGTGTGGGCCATTTGTAGTCCGGTAGTGTCTGACTGGTGGACTTTATTCAAACAAATAATACAATTTTATCAACTTTTCCGCATTGATTCAGAATTGTTTTAAAGTGAAAGGTGATGCATCTAAAAAATTATAATTTTTCCCACCCCTAATAGTGAGTTGAGGCATTTTTAGACCAACAAAACAGTTGTCCAGTGATTCCTGGTGAATTTATTCAACTAGTTCAACCAGGACCTGGATTTCACTTCAGAGTTTGAGGCCAGCAGCACTAACTAGATGAGGTTTTTTTCTGCAGTTAGCTATATGCTGGCATTTAGTCTTTTGTGTTTTGCTGCACTGTGTATCCTTTTTTTTACTATTAACAAACACACTCAGGTTTAACCGTGAAGTGGTATGTAAGTAAATCAATACACTGCAATACTCCAATTCAGTTCATGAGCCATTGAGCTCCCTGTATTCAATTACTACTCTTTTATTATAGTTCTCCCATTGAGTAAACAGCTTATGGCAAATAATACACTATGAATATTAAATTATTACAATTTTAAATGAATGAAATTTCCATGTTCAGAGTTTAACTCATTCCTGTGTACAATTACATTTAAAGCCAAATTTGTGTTCTTTTCTGTCTTAAAATAACAGTTTTGCCTGTGTACTCACACATAATGTCAGTTTGTTTTATGTGTATACAGTAAAAGCTAGACCTGCTCCATGCTTTAGGAGCTACTGGGGGTAGACATCATCCACAGGAGTATTATCAGCTTGTGTGCTCTGAGGACTTAAGCACCCTGAAAGACCTTCTGAGGCTCAGTTTAAGTACACTTCCCTGCAGCTGGAAGCTTGACAACAGTATCATGACAGCACATATATTATATATAGCCCTGAACTCTGAGTTGATTAACAATGAGATGGGAAACTCTTTAAGTTTTCGGTTTCAGAAATGATCATGGTTAGTTCAACCAACGCTCATTTCATTAACTCTGAGTTAACCAAGGGCACAAGGACTATAAAAGCCACCATCAGTGGAACTCAGATACAGCTGAAACTTTTAGCAATAGGCTACAGAAGAAAAAGTGGTGTGAAAGTTAGACCAACAAAACAGTTGATATTTGTTTAGGTGCAATCCAATGAGCGAAAAGCACCTGGCAGCAAGTCAAAATGAAATATACAACAATCACAGGCCTACAAACAGGCAAGTTAAGTGTACTGTATGGACTCATTATATAATTTGTTTTAAGCATAATTGGCACATTAAAGAAATTAAACATTATTTAGTGGTTTTATGTCAACATGCAGTGGCCTTCATTCCAAACACAATGCAGTTCCAACACATATGTTAGAATTCACCCACAATCATCACGGTCCTCAGAATTTTATTTCATCTTTAATCTCGACACATCCCAACATTATTTTCGACATGCAAAATGAAATCTTCCCTTATGGTCTTAATACTCGATTGTATCTTGAGGTGGTGTGATTAACAGAATGACATGTAGGGTAAAAGCTGACAATATTGATGGGGAACGAGAAGGCAGAAGACACAGAATACTGAGGTCAGCTATTCAGGATCTATAGATTGTAACTTAGTAGCTGGTTAAGCCTGCATGTGTGCACATGTGCACGGACACACAAACACACTTCTAGATTTGTGAGGACACTCACCGACATAATGCAATACCTAGAGCCTTGCCCTAAGTTTAAACATCACTAAATGCCAAACCTCAGTCCTTACCCTAACCTTAACCTAAACCAGGAGTCTGGAAAAGTGAGAACTGGACTGCTTAAACTGGTCCTCACAATGTATGGCCATACAAGCATACATAGATACACAAACGCACACAGGCAGACATTGCTGTCCCCATTTTCTGTTAATACCAACACATATGTCTTCCAAGTTATATATGGTTGAGTGGCTGGCACTGACACTGCTGACATGACCTCAAAGGTCATTTATCAGGATCTCAGTGACCACAGTGCAAGTGAGAGCTTCTCCATAGCTGCTTTGTCAGTCATTGTTATTATAACATAACATAATTATAATTTATATAATTTATATTATAATAATAATAACTACAATATAATTTTAATTATATTTTTTAGATATTTTAATTGATTTATTTTATTTATAATACATTATATTTTATATTACATATATGTATATGTATGTGTATATATTATATTTTATTTCTAATTAATGTATTTTATTTTAATATATATTTTTTATATTAATAAATAATATGTATTGATGTAGTATATTAATCATAATTATTATATAACATAACAGTCATAGTCTGGAGGCTGTGGTAGAGAGGAGGATGGTGGACAAAATCAACTCCATATTGGATAATCCTGCCCACCCACTTCATGAGGAACTGTGGTGAATGGGAAGTTCATTCAGCCACAGACTAATTCCTCCTTAAGCCAAGACCGTGAGATTCAAGAAGTCTTTTGTGTCCACGGCCATAAGACTATAATTCCACCATATAAACAATAACGCACACACACACACAAACCCAAAAATACCCCTGCTGTAACAATTGAATTTTCCCTTAGGGATTAATAAAGTACTCTTCTTCTTCTTCTTCTTCTTCTTCTTATATAGGAGACACTGATGTCATGTAAGTATATTTCCGGAGCTTGGATAGTCCCAACCAAGGACTGTTAATGCAGCCAGGATTGTACTTGTATCTTTAGTTGTGAATGGTTTTGAGGAAATATCTTCCTGAGATGAAGTTTCAACTTAATTATTTGCATGACTTCTATCAGTTTGCATTGACAAGCAATCAGGAATTTTTCTGTAGATCGCATATGATTTGCCTTTTATTTTGTGTTTCTGCTTTAATGATTGGAAGAGGAAATGATCAGTCTCAGCTAAGCTAATTTATCTTTTAGCTCCCATCATAAAGATAATATATAGCACTTAAGACTTGTAATTGGTGTTAGCTGACATAACTAAGACAGAAATGGGCTGGTCTGACACACAGGTATTTCCATGAATGCCCTCTTCTTCTTGTTGAGGAGGCCTTTAATGTCCTTATTTATCCATGGCTTATTATTGTCTGCCTCCTGAACCCAGATGCCACAATCTCTACTTTGTCTCCAATGATGGAAACAGGGACTGGGGTCTTCCTGCTCCTCCTAAAGTCCACCACCAGTTCTCTGGTTTTCTTGATATTGCACTTTAGACAGTTGTTGTTACACCAATCAACAAAGCTTTTTATCAAGTGTCTGTATTCCTCATGTAACCCAGTGATAAAAAGAAATAGATAAAAACTAGTAAACACAAGTTCATTAGAACATTAGTATTAGTAAATAGTGTTAAAATATGGTAAAAACCTGTGAAGTAGCTGCATTGTGTTTTAGCAACATTATGAGCAACCAATGATGTTATTTAGTGTGTGATCTCATATTAACCAATAAGGTTAATTGTCCCGCCCTTGAGCCGGAACATCCGGTTTTGCGTGCCTTACGTGGTGTCAGACATTTACGAGCTTCATGCGGTCGAGACACACCGAGCCGGAGAATTTAGTGGACGGAAAAATTGAGCTGAAGGAAGGCTGTGAGCCAACCGAAGCTTGGAACCTACACCATTGTCTGTCTAGAACGTATTTGCCTTGCACTGGTCAGGTTTTTTTTTGTGTGTTTGGATCCAAATTGAAGCTACGCGGCACAGCGAAGGATGGACATCTCTCCAGTACTGGATGGCGAGCCCAGCCCAAGGACAAGAACACAGTGGTAGCTAATGACTAACCAGGTTACCGGACATTGGACTGAGAATACTTAACTGACTCTATCAAAAAGAAAAACAACAAAGGGACTGAATTTAGTAATTTTTTTTATTTTTTTTTGTTTACATGCGCGCTAACTCATGAGTGTTATTTTTGTTGAATGTTGGAATTTTATGTCAATTGAAATGACAACAGTAAAAGTCACAGTTATCCCCTCTGTGTGTTGACTGTTCCATTGCAGTTGCTCACCTTTCGGCTCCCACGAACCTAGATAAATCTGATTGGGCCCACAATCATTTCCTGGTATTGGGTTTATTGGGAAAAATAATTAGAAACACCATAGCACCCAGTTAAAGAGCGTAACAGACATTGAGTACACGCTGTCAAAAGCGGTTACACTCATCGTTATTATTATTGATGCATCCAATGATTGAAGAGTCATTAGAGAACTTTTGGAGGTGATAGGTTCCTGAGTCGTAGCGGAAGTCTGAGGTGTAGAGCGTAAACAGGAATGGTGCCAATACAGTTCCTTGAGGTGCACCAGTGCTGCTCATCACCACATCAGATATGCAACCATCTAAGCGAACAAACTGTGGCCGCCCAGTGAGGTAGTCGTTGATCCACTCCACCATGTCTGCGGGAACTTCCATATCCTGCATCTTCGCATTTAGCAGGTGAGGCTGAATAGTGTTGAAAGCACTTTAAAAGTCAAAGAACATGACTCTCACAGTGTTGCCCTGCCTTTCCGGATGGGAGTATGCTCTGTGCATTAAGAAGATGATGGCATCTTCCACTCCAATGTGTTCTTGATATGCAAACTGCAGGGGACACTTGAGACCTCAGGTGTTGCAGGACCAGTCTCTCAAACACTTTCATGACATGTGATGTTAGCGCTACTGGTCTGAAGTCACTAAGGGTACTGAGACAGATTCTTTTTGGTAATGGGACAATACAGGAAGTTTTCCATAACTTAGGCACCTTTTTGAGCCTCAGAGAGAGGTTGAAGAGTTTCTGAAAAACCTCTGCAAGCTGTCCAGCACACACCTTAAGTACTCTGGGACTGATCTCATCTGGTCCTTTTGCTTTGTTGGCCTTTAGTTTAGCTAGTTCCTTCCTCACCTGTTCTGTGGCAAAGGCTGGGCCTGTGTATTGTCTTGATGAGGAGTCAGGTGATGAGGGCAGGGGAGGAGTTGGAAGTGAGGTATACTTCAATGTTGTATGGCTGCTGATAGAGGAGATGGTATCAGTGGGCAATGGGGAGGCAGCATTGGCAGAGATGTTGGGTGGGGGGATGTGAAGAGACCCCAAGGCCTCAGCTAAGGTGGTGTAGGGAGGAGGGATGGTGTGTGAGGACAGTGGATCAGAGTAAGAAGCAGAGGTGGTGTCAAATATATTAAAGAACAGGTTAAGTTCATTAGCAAACTTTGAGTCTCCTTCCACAGCAGTGTGTGACTTCTTATAGCCAGTCATTATTTTCATCCCATTCCACACCTCTTTGATATTATTCTGTCTCAACTTGTGTGGTAGAAATTTCAACTTTGAGAGTTGCTAATTCTCAGAAAACAACCACAAGTGTGATGAATCATCTCAGGTTTAATCACGGGCCCGGAGAGGACGTCCTTGCAGGAATCCTCTGACTCTGTTTTACAACACCAGGTTTATATACTGTTGAAAGTTTCTCCTGAACTTTCCCCGAGTGTGTTGATGGAGGGTTAAGAAGAGACGGAGTGAAAGGTCAAAAGTTCACACACTATTTATTTTGGCATACAGAGATATCTCCAGAGACCAGCTCACCCGCAGGCGGTAGAGAGATCTGAAGCAATGCGGAAGTAACACAATAGAATACTGTTGACCACTGCCCACAGGTACTAGTACTTTTCCACTACTGGCCACCGCCTTAAGTTACCAGTACTTTCCATTCACAGTAGTCATTTGTAAGATGTGGCCACATTCCACAATTCCCCCTTTTGGGCTCTACTAAGAGCCCACCCAATTAAGCCAAGGTGAAATCCACACAATTGATTGTCTAAAATGCAAGTAGAAATTTTGATATCCCCCTTTTGATCTCCACTAGGAGATCACATTGTAGTGAGTTTCACCACATCATTCTCCTCCTGCTCGTCGTCCGTACCCGCAGACAACAAGGGCATCAGGACCTTAGGGTCCTGTTTCTCAATGGTGGAGGAGATGAGGCGGACCACTAGGGAGTGCATACATGGAATGAAGCAACACCCATAGGCAACCAAAATACCCACAAAAACAGCAATAGAAACCAACAAAGACATAATAAGGTTCTTCCACTGACCAAACATACCAGTCATCCATTCTTCCAAGGGATTGTCAATACCAGAGTGCTCGTGCATAGTCTGAGAGAGGGTCCTCAAACCCTCTAAGGCTTTCGTGACCGACCCATCTGGAGCAGTGTTATTGGGAATGAAGGTACAGCACATGTCTCCGAACACTGCAGATACACCTCCCCTCTCGGCCAATACCATGTCCAGAGCCATACGATTTTGCACCGACATCAGTGAGGTTGGGCCTACCTGTTCAGCCAGCCCTTCCACTGCATCGCGAGTTAGATTAGCCAATCTAAGGACATTGTAGTGCACATAATTAATTCGGTCCACATTCTTATTGGGTGTAATTGGGAAGATTGCCGAGACAATTGGGATGTTTTCGAACCCAGTTGCAATTTGGTCCGCTAATTTATACTCATTGGGAACTCCGCGGGGTACACCAATGGCATCCATGTAGGTGGGAGAGCCCACCGACAGATCGAAATTTGGAGTGGTACTGGTGACGGATCGTCGGGCCAAAATATGACGTCTCCGGCGTGCAGTTAGTGAGGCGGCCCTTCCAACTTGTTCAGTCGACTTTAAACGATCCCCTACTAGCACTAAGGGAGCTCTAAGCCTTACCATGGCGCATGTTCCTGTGCTGGAAGCTGGAATACGGACTAGGAGACGATGTCCCCTACAGTAGTAATACAAACCTGCTCGGGCCCACTGTCCCAGCACCGAACCATTTAGTGTGCGGTTGCACTAGTGGGGTGGTATCCGCCCTAGTCCAATGGTTGGGGATGTGTGTAAGATGTTGAAGTATGTGTAAGAGCCATTACTTTGATCTGGAGTGAAAGGACCTGTCCTAGTGGCATTATCTACAGGCGGGAAGATGCTGGCCAAAGTGGTACAATTGGCCGGAGTGGCTTCCTGGGTCAGTCCTAGCATACACCGATAACCCCATTGGTCCTCTGGATACAGAGGTGCAGGTTCAGTGTGCAGGTGAGGTCGTGCTGCAGCACAGGCTACACAATTGCCAATATTTTGTTCTTTTGCATTTTGCGCGACCCACGATAGCCACAGGTTATCTTCAGAGTACCCTGTAGCCAATTCCACAATGTCCAATGGTTTGAGGGTGGAGTAATCTACAGTGACCACCTTGTCGTTTGAGGGTAGCCCTAAAGACTTTGGAGTGGCGACCACCGGGGTGTCGGTGGAAGTCACATGAGGGACTGGGTCTTGGAAATTGAGGTATCCCAATAAGTGCTGGGATCCCACAACCCTGTGTATTTGGTCATGTGTCCCCATTCGCATGGTCCCCCTGTGTGTTTACGCCCTCTGGCCTCACAGTCTTGGACTGAGGCTGGAGGTGCACATAAATATACATCATAACCTCGCCACTTCCATGGGCCGCCAAGGCAAGCTATTACTGAGCACAGATCGAAGTGGAAAAGTGTAGAGGCACCTCTAGTATAATTTAGAGTCAATTTGGCTTTACAAGGATATCCTTTCACGAAGTTGCGTCGTCCCCTGGATACCTCTGCATGGTCAGTGGAGAGATCAATCAATGTGAAACATAACACAGCAATCAGTGCCACAAGGGTAGTAAGGACCCCTAAAACTTTCCAGGGACCAAAAAACATTTTGCAAATATAATACTCCCTGAATCTCGGTGTAAGCAAACAAACCCAAAATTAGCAAACTCAACACACTGTCTACTAAAAATCTCTTCTGTTCTTCTGGTGCAGCTCAACCGAAGGTTGGAGGTTTGGCACACCCCTTGGCGGAGAGGGGCGCTACTTTCACCCCCTCCCTTCTGCTGCTCCGCTGCTGCTCTTCTTTCTTCATTATTGAGGGTAGACTGCCTCAATACCTGACCCATACTTCGGGGATTATTCTGCCCCTTTCTGAGGAGGGTGGTGGTTCACCTGGGGCACACTGAGACCAGTGATACCAGGTGTCTCCTTTCCCCTGTAGCCTGACGGCGTGCGATGTTCTCTCTGTGACTTCCTCTTGATGACCTTCAGAAGGACCCAATCGACTTCCGGTGCCGTCTGCTGCTTTCTACCCTCGTTGCTCGCCACCTGATGGAAGAAAGCTGAAACGAGAACTTGTAGAAGGTTAAAATAGGCCCTGGCTGACAAACCTTCTCCTTCTTTTATTCCCACAGGGCTTGTGGTGTGTGGCCCTGGGAATGGTCTGCCAGTCTGTAGTTCAAATGGTGTGAAACCTGTAGACTGGTTAACAGAACATCTAATAGACATGAGAGCAAGTGGTAAAGCATCAACCCAGTTCAATTTGGTCTGTGCACAGATTTTAGCCAATTTGGTCTTGACAGTTCTATTCATTCGTTCTACCTTCCCCTGGGACTGGGGATGATACACTGTCCCAAACCCATGTTTTAGACCCATCATTGCCTCTACCTCTTGTAGGTCTTGGTTTTTGAAGTGTGTCCCTTTATCTGATCTGATTTTCTCTGGGAACCCATGCATTGGAATGTATTGATTTATCAGACACTTGATCACCGTTTTACTGTCCTCTGTCTTAGCAGGCCAGGCTTCTGGCCACCCTGCAAAGGCGTCCACACACATCAATACATACCTGTGTCCTCGGACTATAGTACACATGTCTGTGAAGTCAATGATGATTTCCTTACCTGGTTTTGTGATTAAGGGATACCTACAGAGTTCAGGTCTGACTGTTGGCCTAACGTTGTATTGGGAGCAAATCTTGCACTCTCTAAGGAGCTCCTTCGCCATGTCCTGTAAGTAAGGATGCCACCATTGCTCCAAGTTTCTCATCATCTGGGCTGTTCCCACATGACTTACCCCATGGGCTTCCAACAAGGCAGTCCTCCTGATCCCGGGAGGCAGTATCGGGCGACCATCCGGTCCCCTCCACAGCCCTTCCACTTCAGTGGCTCCTCTTTCTTTCCATAGCGTTCTCTCCTGAGGGGATGTCCCCTTTTGTAATCTTTTGAGCTCCTCCATGTTAGGCTTGTCCCTGATTTCCTGTTCCACGTCCAATAGCATAAGTTTTACCTGATATCCAGCTGCTTCTTTTGCTGCCTGATCTGCAGCCTGGTTTCCCTTTGCTGTTGTACTGTTGGACTGGTCATGTCCTTTACACTTGATCACTGCCACTGCTGAGGGTTCCAGCAGTGCTTCGGCCAATTCTCTCATCTCCTTTTCATGTTTGATAGGTTGATTTGATGCTGTTAAGAATCCTGCTCTCAGCCATTGTCCTAGTTCCACATGAACTGCTCTTGCAGCATAGGCTGAGTCCGTGTAGATGTTAACTCTGTGTCCTTTTCCTAGTCTCAGGGCAGCAATGACCGCCATCACTTCTGCTCTTTGTGCTGACTGTTGACCTTCCAGCTTCTCTGCGACTGTCACACCGCGCTCCCCATATAAAAGAGGAAACTCAGCATGACCAAAAAGGGATGGTTTGAAGAAACAGCCCAGCAATCCGGAGTATGTACAAAAAGTGACATTTATTAACAAAACTAACAAAAGCAAACCAAATCCCAGGTTACAAAACAGGAAAAAAAGTGCCTTAAAATTGCAGCCTCACAGCAAGCTGTCCTTTCTTTCTTTCACCTATCCAGACTACCTGGCCTTAATACCTCACCTCCACTAGACCATACCAACTATACCGGTGTCCCTAGGGTGAGCTCGGTTACCTTTTACCTTCCCGTTACCTTCAATCCTAGCCAATATATCTCTCCCACCTATTACTCCATACAGCTACCACAAACAAACAGTGTGATGCCTACAACTCTCTTAGATGTATACATTCTAAATTTCCCTACAACTAAGCCCCCTACCTTAACTCAGCTACGATTGCCTACCGATGCACACCTGCCTCTAATTGGGCTAATTGCACCCCCTACCTTAACTCAACCACCATCCCACCTGACACTGCCCCAAGGGAAATTCCATTCCTCTCCACCAGGCCCTGCTCCTGAAAGTATAAAACACATAACTCAAACAATCACAAATAAATCCGTTAAACACAATTAACATTTAGGAACTCCCGGCCTAATGAAAAGGAGGTAACCTTTTCACAGCGACTCTTACCTGAAAGTCTTCTCCTATCCATTCCACCACAGTGTACGCTGCTTTCAGTCCCTCCTTCTCGTCCCTGAAGCAGCACCCATCTGTATACATTTCTCTTGCTTCTTCCAGTGGAGTGGCTTGCAGGTCTGGCTGTACTCTTTGCTCTTGTTGGACTCTTTCCACACACAGATGTGGTTGTCCTGATCCCATTCTATCGGCCATGTTGATGCCTTCATGGGTGTAAGAGATGTGTGGTTCCTCCAACACCTTGCTCAGCCTCTGTTGCCTGAGCGATGACAGGGTAAATGTTTGTGAATTGACATAGGCCACGACGCTGTGTGTTGTGAGGATTTAGAGCGCGTGTCCCATCACAATATGAGCAGTTTTCTGGATAATTTTTGCCACTGCAGTTGCGTGCTGTGTGCAAGCATGATGTCTTTTTTCTGTGGTGCCTAGCATCACACTGATGTACATTAGTATTCTTCTCTCTCCCCCTTTTTTCTGGAACAGGACGCCATTGGCCACGGCGGCCGTGACAGAAACATCTAAGAAGAATGGCAGAGTGTAGTCTGGTATGGCCAAATCTGCAGCTGTGGCTAGAGCTTGTTTGAGTCGAATGAAGTTCTGTTCTGCTTCAGTGTTCCAGTTCAGGGGAGCAGAGAGGTTTCTCAGGCCAGTTTCTTTGACCATCTGTCTCAATGAGCTGGTGAGATTGGTGTAGTCTGGTATATAGGAGCGGCTGTACCCCGTCAGTCCCAGGAAAGAAAGCATGTCTTTGACCAGCAGGGGCTTGGGGTGGTGCAGTACGGTGGATCTGTGGGCCAGAGACAGCCCTACACCTTTCTGAGAGATCAGGCGTCCCAAGAATGACACCTGTTTTCTGCACACTTGGAGTTTCTGTTTGCTGACCTTAAAACCACGTTCTGCCAGGGTCTGCAGCACGGACTATGTGGCCTGCAGACAGGCAGCAGTGGTTGGTGCTGCCAATAAGAGATCTTCTACATATTGAATCAGAGTGGTTTGGTCCGGTAGCTGGAAGGTAGATAAGGAATGTTTTAGCACCTGGTTAAAAATACCTGGTGAAAGAGCAAACCCCTGCGGCCCTCAGATCTTCCGCTAATGGTAGACAGAAGAAAGCTTTGGCCAAATCTATACACGTGAACCAGCTTTGCACCGGGTCAAGGTTGGCCAGAGCCACATATGGATTTGGAACTGGAACTGTGGGGGTAGTCAGAATATCATTGATGGCTCTCAAATCATGTGCCATGCGGTACTTACCAGTACCTTTCTTTTCCACCGGGAGAATGGGAGTGTTCCAAGCTGATTGTGAGGGTTCCATGACACCTGCCTTTAAGAGGCCCTCAATGGTGTCACGGATACCCTCTGCAGCCTGCTGCTTGTGTGGGTACTGATAGACCCACAGGGCTGGACCCCCACGTACCTTGAAAGTGACTGGCGCACAGTCAGTGAGTCCCACGTCCGTGGGTGACTGGGCCCAAAGTGATTCTGGCAGCTTGGCCAGCATATTGGCAGTCAAATGATGATCTGTCTTCTCCCTCCCATGATACCTGGAGACTGTGTGGTGTTCCAGCATAGCTGAATCAGTCGCCGTCAACTGAATACAGAATGTTTTGATGTTGGGAGCGTACAGTACCTGCGGGATAGGAGTGGGTCTCCAGTCGGTGTGAGCCAATGCTCGTTTCAGGATTCCCTCTAGTTCTTTGGCCTCATGGTTTGGGTGTAGGGCGAGAGATACATGTGGTGCACTGTCCTCTTCCATTCTGAACCAAGGTATTTGTGCCGGAAGCAGCTGCACTGCTGCCACAACCCCCTCTGGGGCCACATAAATGTTCTTGGTATCGACACTCCAGGAGTCTCCTTCAATCCGTTCAAACTCTTCCCTGTACCAATCGGTTTGGAGCCTATCATAGAAGAGGGTCACATGGAGATGGTCCGGGGGAGGAACATAGGGTTCGAGGAGCGAGATCCAAGGACGCCCCTTCTGGTAAGCAGACCAGATACCCTTCTGGTCATACCGATTCTGGGCATAGATTGGCCTCATCCTCCTCAGTGGGTTTCAACAGGAACTGTTTTCTTTCCCACGTAGGATGTCTAGCACATGGCAACTGCGTGACGTTCGGTAAGTTCACAGTCAGTCCTTCTTGGGAACAAAGAATAGTCGCCCCTAGTTTGATTAATAAGTCCCGGCCCAAGAGGTTGACAGGGGTGCCTTGAGAGTAGATGTAGGGGTGACGAACACACTGGTTACCCACTTGGGTGAGCAATGGAAGTGTCAGCGGCAGAGTCTGTTTCTCCCCCGAGAAGCCCATAACAGTAGTCTTCTGAGTCGACAGCGTGGATTTCCCCGTGGCGTTCAATGTGGAGCAGGTGGCTCCAGTGTCGACCAGGAATGACAGATCTGTGTGATTGACCCTTACGGACAGCAGAGGATCTGCCGTGGTGATGCTGCTGTCCGGGTCTCTCGGTGGGGTGTGTCATTCTTGATAGGACTCCTCCCAGGCGGCAGGAGGTGCCCAATCCATTACGGGCATGTTGTGTGCCGCTAGGCCTCCTCGCCCACGGTGAAAGTCAGCACCCTGTCCCCCTTGGGCTCGCCCTCGAGCAAAATATCCTCGGTAAGGACAGTTTTTGATCCAATGGTCTGTTCTGTCGCACAGGAAACACTGTGTTGAGCCTCCTCGTGGCGGACCTCTTCGTCCCCCGCGACCTCTCCACCCGTTGCCTCCCCTCGGAGCTCCCCTGTGTCCTCCTCTGTTCACCGGAGAGCGGTGATGCGGCTCCCAGGGTGGTATAGGGAACGGGTCAGGAGTGTCCTGAGCATCCATACCCCATTGCCACATTATCTTTTTTGTGTCGTCGTTTTTATCTTTCTTCTTCTCAGAGTTCACCCTTTGTCTGGCCTCTAAGAGTTGTAACTTTAAGAGCTGATTTTGGAGCTCCTGGTTTTGTTCCTCATCTTTTTGCATTTGTTGTTATATGCGAGTGAGGTGATGCAACAGATGTCTCTCCCACACCACAGAATCGGCCCCTTGTAAGTCTGGGTTATCACTTATTGCTGTCTTCACCTTCTCTGGGACCCCCTCCAACACCGCTTGTCTGTACCACTCCCTTTGGGGTCCTGGTTTGCCAGGATGGCACCCCGTCTGACGCACCCACAGCTCCTTACTTTGGTTCAAGAAGGTTCTAGGATTGTCTTTACTGTTCCAATTCAATTTAGGTACTGCTGCTGAGTTCGGTAGAGGGTATTTTTCTCGAATCACTCGGCTCAGGTCACCAGCCCACTGCGCAAAGGGCTCCTCATCTGGTCTACGGAGGGTTCCCGCTGCCCTCTCAATGTCACGGGCATCCATGCTAGTCAGACACCTCTGAATGACTGCTCTAAAATCTCCCAAAGCCAATCTTTGTCCTGCAGTCAGCCTATCCAATTTGCCAAGTCACAGTCCTCCCCCCTCAGCTACAGGGGGAAGTTGAGCCACCAAGGCCTAGACATCCCTAAGTCCATACGGCCGGTATTTGACCTGTCCTCCTGAGACCAGTAACGTTGCCTGCAGACTGGGCAGACCTTCTCCGTCGTCCTCTGGGTCCTCTAGATCCCTGCTCGGCGCGAAGTGCCTCGCTGTCAGTCCCCGCTCCTCTTCCCGGATGGAGTGTGCCGGTGAGGCTTTGGATTGTGTTTGTGGCCATGACCTTAACTTTTTCCGATACTCCTCCCTTGTTTCAGGACATCCCTTTCGGGTTCCCTTCTTGGCCTGATGTCCAGGAATTGGGAGACTGTGAAAGATCTGTTTTCCCTCTTTTGGTGGTTCTGGACGCCATGATCCCTCTGCCCGAAGCATAATGTTGCTTCCAATCGCCTCTCCTTGAGGTGTAAATTTCAATAGGATCTCGCGGTCTCCTTCTGGAGGGCCACTTTGTTTCAGCAGGCCACAGGCTTCCCACTCTGCTAAGGAGTCACCTCTTGCTTCCCCTTCCCTTCGAGCCCTGTCTTCAAACGGGTTGGTCTCCTCGGAGTGATCGGGGAGCTCGGGCGTAGTTCGTCCACTAGTGATCGAGGGCTCCGTAGTTTCCCCGTCACTCAGGTATCCTTTTGCGGCTGGAGTGGAAGACGGGGCCTGAGTCGTTTGGGGCACATCAGGCACGTGGAGCTCTCCCCCTCTGATGTCTAAGACCGGATACGTACTTGGTGTCGAGGGTGCTGTTGGGCTACTTACCGAATAAGGGGGTGGTTTCTTTTCTGAAGCGGGGCTCACTCCTTTTTTCCGCTCTGTGTTCTTGTGTAGGTGTTGTGTACTCTGCCACCACAGGGCAATATTGGTCCACTTGTTGGCTTCTGCCTCTTCCTCCTTAGCCTTTTGTTTAAATTTGATTTTGCTAAAGGTTGAGGCCTTCTCTCCCTCCTTCTTGGCTTCTTCTGCCCGATCCTTATGTTGTTGAGCCTTTTCCCAGATCCATGGAATCATGGCGTTGCGATCCTGTGGAGTCTTACCTTTTTCTTTGATCAAATCCAATAATCTATTTTTGTATTTCTCCATTTCCTCTTTAACATCCTTTCCACAACTTGTTAGTCTGCCTGCAGACAATGTCGATGCCACTTGTGTCTCCAGTTTTACCCATTTCTCAGCTGGGCCCGATCCATCATCCTTTATCTCGCGATCAGTGTCTCCAACCATGGTTTCAATGTTATGCTTCTCTGAACTGTAGTATTCTTCCGTTACTCCACCAGATGGAGCAATTTTCTACCTTCTATTGTACTACCTTCCGCCGCCACAAGGGGCAGCCACTTCTTCTGCACTCCTGTCTGGCTCCACCAGAGGGAGCCCAATTGTAGGTGGAGCCTTGTATTACTTACCTCACTCCTACTTCCTCTTCATTCCTCAGTCTGCTCGAGCTCTCAACCCGAACACTTTTCTCTTTTCACTTACCTCTCTCTGTCTCTCACACCAAATCTCAACCCATTATTCACGTTGTCCTTTTTACACACTCAAATACCACTTCTACACCCAGTCACAACCTCACTCTTACTCTTCTTTATACTTATATTATACTTTATTTACTTTATCAAACTTACTTTATTTATTTATTTAAGGTGACAATGTGTTTAGCAGCCGATCCAACATGGCACTGTCAATCTTAACTCAAGACCGATCTAACACGTTATAACTGCAATTCAACATGCAGTTGTATTTACCCTTTTATTCCAACTGGTATTTTATTTACTTGCAATCCAACATGCAATTTTATTTACTTGCAATCCAACATGCAATTTTTCGGGGTCTCCCAAGCTCCCCGGGTATTTCAACCCAGCTCATCCAGTCCCCTGTCGAGGACTGGTGGGATCCGCCACGACCAAGAGTTAAATACCTTGGTCCGCCGATCCAACACGGCACGGACTCACATTCCACAGTACACTTTTTAATATTTATGATATATTCATTACTTCAGGTTTTTATAATTTACCTTCCAGTCCGTCAGAATTTATTACCAGTCTGAAATGCACATCGACAATCCTCAATTTAGATTTGTTCAATTTAGCAGAATTTGAGTAACAGGTTTCTGCTTACCTTTAAGTCTGGCGCCGAGAGTGGATTGTCAATGTGTTCCTTCAGGCGGCCTGTCCAATTTCCTCCATCCCGGACGAGCCCCCAAAACTGTTGAAAGTTTCTCCTGAACTTTCCCCGAGTGCCTTGATGGAGGGTTAAGAAGAGACGGAGTGAAAGGTCAAAAGTTCACACACTGTTTATTTTGGCATACAGAGATATCTCCGGAGACCAGCTCACCCGCAGGCGGTAGAGAGATCTGAAGCAATGCGGAAGTAACACAATAGAATACTGTTGACCACTGCCCACAGGTACTAGTACTTTTCCACTACTGGCCACCGCCCTAAGTTACCAGTACTTTCCATCCACAGTAGTCATTTGTAAGATGTGGCCACATTCCACAATACACTTTGACAAGAAAGGGGTGGACTAATCTTGAACAGACTTTGTTTGTTCAGGTACTATCTTCAGTCTTCTTACCATCAAAGAAACAAATTGTTGACAGTTATTTACAACCTTCTACCCTAAAACACTAAACCAATAAACAGATAACCACATACCATGAATGGGTCAAGCAAACATTCAACCCCCACATTGGTTTAAGTCTCTTCCTTGTCTCTTGCCATGAACGCCCTCTTCTTCTTGTTGAGGAGGCCTTTAATGTCCTTATTTATCCATGGCTTATTATTGGAGAAACAATGAACTTTTTGGGATGGAACAACATTGTCCTCACAGAAGTGGATGTAGTCTGTGATGCAGTGAGAGATGCCTTCGATGTCCTCACCATGAGCATCCATAAAAAGGTCCCAGTTTGTAACCCTGAAGCACTCCTGCAGGGCTTCCTCAGGATCCTTTGACCAAACTCTCACATACCTCTTGGTAGCAGACTGTTGTCTTACTACGGGCTTGTATGTTGGTACTAAATATATTAAGTTGTGGTCTGATCCACCAAGTGGGGGGAGCGCTGAAGAGCTGTATGCCTCCTTCACATTGGCATAAAGGAGATCAAGAATCTTATTTTCTCATGTTGCACATACTGTTTGAAGTTGGTCAGAGTTCCCGAAATACTGACATGGTTAAAATCCCCATTAACCCTCTGGGGTCTGAGGGGGTTTTTGGGGCCTGGACAAATTTTGACATGTCCTGACTTTTGTGCTTTTTTCAGTGTTTTTCAAACATATTAATGTCTAAAGTCTGATAACACTGTAATCAGCACAAAATTCGCTACAATAATAGAGTGGGTACGGAAAGTATTCAGACCCCTTTAAAATTTTCACTCTTTGTGTCATTGCAGCCATTTGCCAAAATCAAAAAAGTTCATTTTATTTCTCATTAATGTACACTCAGAACCCCATCTTGACAGAAAAAAACAGAAATGTAGAAATTTTTGCAAATTTATTAAAAAAGAAAAACTGAAATAATCAAAAGTCAAAAATCAAAAGTGATGATTTGTTTTCGACTTGAATTGTTTCACTCAAAAGAAAACATTTCAAGCTTTCTAGCCATATAATTCTTATTTTTATGAGCCAAGTATTCGCTGAGATTCTGGTTGTTTTATTTACGCGTCTGTGAAGAGAAATGGCAGAGACAGAAAAGTCCGAGAGCGCACCGTGTCGGCTTTCTTTATTTAAAAAAAGCACAACGTTTTGTTGTTATTATGATGGTATACCACTAAAACTAGACCCTTTACAGATTTGAATGATATACTTCTTTTATCTGTACGATCAGAAGTGACGGAGTAATTTAAGTTTGTTTCGGCCTTATCAGAAAAAGATGCGTCAAAACGCGCCGGCGCGTGGGGGGTTAATAGAGGGCTTTCTATTGACATTGCCTAAAAGAAGCATGTACAGGGTGAACAGAATCGGTCCTAACACAGAACCTTGTGGAACTCCCTAACTAACTTTTGTGCGCGTGGAAGGTTCATCATGGACATAAACAAACTGGAATCTGTCTGATAAATAGGATTGGAACCATTTTAATGCTGTTCCTCTGATACCAGTCACATGCTCCAGTCTCTGTAATAAGATGTTGTGGTCAATAGTGTCAAATGCAGCACTAAGGTCTAGGAGGACAAGTTCAGAAACAAATCCATTATCTGAGGCTAAGAGAAGATTGTTGGTAACTTTTAACAGTGCTGTTTCTGGACTACTGCTCTAAATCCTGATTGAAAATAGTTCATTCCTGTGTAAGTGGTCTGATAGCTGCTTAGGTTCATTCTTCTCCTTTCCAGCGCAAACCTCCACCTCTCTAGATTTTCCTCCACCTGCTCCCTGCTCTCACTACAGATGACAATGTCATCTGCAAACATCATGGTCCACAGAGATTCCTGTCTAACCTCATCTGTCAGCCTGTCCATCACCACAGCAAACAAGAAGGGGCTCAAAGCCGATCCTTGGTGCAGTCCCACCTCCACCTTGAACTCATCTGTCACCCCTACAGCACACCTCACCACTGTCTTACAGCTCTTATACATGTCCTGCACCACTCAAACATACTTCTCTGCCATTCTAGACTTCCTCATACAAAACCACAGCTCCTCTCTCGGCATGCTGTCCTACGCTTTTTCTCAAAGCAAATATTACATCTGCGGTACTCTTTCTTGGCATGAAACCATACTGCTGCTCACAAATGCTCACTTCTGACCTCAGCCTAGCATCCACTACTCTTTCCCATAACTTCATTGTGTGACTCATTTGCTTTATTCCTCTATAATTTCCACCACTCTGCATGTGTCCCTTGTTCTTAAAGATGGGCACCAGTACACTTCTTCTCCATTCCTCAGGCTTCCTCTCACTCTCCAAGAACTCCAAGTCTCCAAGTCAAAAACTTTACTGCCACCTCTCCTAAACACTTCCATACTTCCACACGTATGTCGTCAGGACCAACTGCCTTTCCACTCTTCATCCTCTTCAATGTGTTCCTCACTTCATCCTTACTGATCTTTGCTACTTCCTGCTCCACTACAGTCACCTCTTCTACTCTGTGCTCTCTAACATTTTCCTCATTCATCAACTCTTCAAAATATTCCTTCTATCTTTCTATCACACTTGTGGCACCTGTCAACACATTTCCTTCCCTGTCCTGAATCACCCTAACCTGCTGCACATCCTTCCCATCTCTGCCTCTCTGCCTCGCCAACCTGTACAAATCCACCTCTCCTTCCTTAGTGTCCAACCTATCATACAAATCCTCAGACGCCCTTTGTTTGGCCTTTGCCACCTCTACCTTCACTTTACGCTGCATCTCCCTTTACTCCTGTCTGTTCTCTTCTGTCCTCTGTGTTCCACTTCTTCTTAACTAACCTTTTCCTCTTAACACACTCCTGAACTTCCTCATTCCACCACCAAGTCTCCTTATCTGCTTTCCTCTTTCCAGATGACACACCAAGTACCCTCCTACCTGTCTCCCTAATCACTTTAGCTGTAGCTGTCCAGTCATCTGGAAGAACCTCCTGACCTCCCAGAGCCTGTTTCAGCTCCTCCTTGAAAGCGACACAACACTCTTCCTTTCTCAACTTCCACCATTTGGTTCTCTGCTCTGCCCTTGTCCTCTTCATCTTCCTCACCACCAGAGTCATCCTACACACCACCATCCTTTGCTGTCTGGCTACACTCTGTCCAGCCACTACTTTGCAGTCACTGATCTCTTTCAGGTTGAAACATCTGCACAAGATGTAATTAACTTTTGTGCTCCTGCCTCCATTCTTATATGTCACCCTATGCTGCTCCCTTTTCTGGAAAAATGTGTTCACTACAGCCATTTCCATCCTTTTTGCGAAGTCTACCACCATCTGTCCTTCTGCATTTCTGTCCTGCATACCAAACTTACCCATCATTTCCTCGTCACCTCTGTTTCCCTCACCAACATGTCAGTTGAAATCTGCCCCAATCACCACTCTCTCACCACTAGGGATACCCTGAATCACCTCATCCATCTCCCTCCAGAATTTCTCCTTCTCTTCTAACTCACATCCTACCTTTGGGGCATAACCACTGACAACATTCAACATCACACCTTCAACTTCCAGCTTCAGACTCATCACCCTATCTGACAGTCTCTTCACCTGCAGAACATTCCTAGCAAAATCCTCCTTCAAGATAACTCCTACTCCATTCCCCTTTCCATCCACACCATGATAAAACAGCTTGAACCCTGCTGCTAAGGCCTTGCTACCTTACCACCTGGTCTCCTGAACACACAAGATATCCACCTTTCTTCTCTTCATCATATCAGCCAACTCTCTAGTTTTCTCCTCTCCTTTTTTGACCAACAGTAGTCCAGTTTCCATTGGCAACCTGTAAGTCAACAGCACAAGTGGCAATCGTTGTTAACCCGGGCCGTGATTGATCCGGTATGGAAGTCATATTTGTGATTCACATGTTTGATTTAACTTAAAATTTTATGTCGGATGCCCTTCCTGACACGACCCTCTGCATTTACCCAGACTTGGGATCGGCACGTGAAGACACTGGATTATGCCCCTCTGTTGTTGCATTAAATTCACCAAGTCTAATAAAGATGAGTCTTTAAGCAGTCTAGTCGGGATTGGGTCTAAGAGACACATTGATGATTTAGATGAAGCAACTACAATGTAAATTCAGAGAGATCTCTGGGAGAGAAGCAGTCTAAACATAAGTTAAGTTATTACCCTTATTAGGGTCCCACAATTACATTACCACCCAAAGTGTACACACCCAGAGCAGCCATTGCTGCGGTGCCCAGGGAGCAGTTGGAGGTTTGGTGCCTTGCTCAGACGTAGTTTTGAAGATGGAGAGAGCACTGGCTATTCACTCTGCCCCACCAACAATTCCTGCCAGTCCTGATACTTGAATCCACAACTTTCAGCTTACAAGTCCGACTCTCTATCCATTAGGCCACGACTGCCACTGCTGAGAGCTAAGGGAGTACTAGGCTCAACAGAGCTGGGACTTTTTGTGAGTGCTGAAAAGAAATCTGGGCTTGTTCTTATTTTCCTCTATCAGTGAGGAATAGTATGCAGTTCTGGCTTTACAGAAAGCTTTTTTATATGTTAATAGACTGTTTTTCCAGGCTAGATAAAATTCCTCTAAATTTGTCGAACGCCACTTCCTTTCCAGCCTTCGTGATGCCTGCTTTAAGGTACGAATATGTGAACCATACCATGGGGCTAATCGCCTCTTATTCACTAACGTCTTTTTCAGAGGGGCCACAGTATCAGGCTACAGCACTGTCAACAACATGATCAATTTGGTAGGGAGTAGGATTGAGACAGCTGCTGTAAGCGTGTTCGTTTTCTGCAATGAGGACTCATCACAGTATCTCAATTTAGTAGATTTATTTGCATTGAAGAATCATCAGTATGTTCATGGACCTCTCCTTGTTCAGAAAGTCTTTCCAAAGAGAAGATCCTATCCTTAACATTATACAAACTTATATATGAAAATGTGTGACTATCTGATTGGTCTAGATTGGTGGGGAGTAACCATGGTTTTAGCTCTCTCTGTTGGTGCGCAGGCTAGTCCCAGCCTCTTGGCACTTTCTTCAGCCAGTCCCGTGCAAAAGTGCCCATCTGTGAAATCTTAAGAATTCTTTACTGACAGTTTCTAGGTACTCCTCATACTGAGGTCATCTGACTTGTAACGCATGTTTACTAAGACAACGTGTTCCTGGATGTAGCCACTTCTGCCTCTCTATCTCTGTTCCTATTTACTCTATGCTGCACTCAGGGTCACTTTCTTTTGCAAGCAGTTGATACAGAGCATATAATAACTTCTAATCCCTACACTGCCCTCCACTGTGTTGGTACATGGCATAGATGTAATAAAGATGGAATCATTTTCTTAAACTGTTAACTATTAAATGGGTGGGTGGGTTTATTAACATTTTGAGTGAAACGAATTGAATCTAATACTGAATTAAATGCAGTGCTGAGACTATTATTTTCAACATCTACATGAATGTTACAATCTCCCAGTCTGGAAATTCAGTTAAAAATTCTGAGGTCCACAGGTCCACAATGACAAGTAGAACTGGTTTTTGGTGTTTTCCAGTTTGGATCTGAGATGTTAAGAGTGAGGCTCTCAAATGAGTTATAACTGTTCTGAGGATGAAAGTTTAATAATAAGTTTGAGTGGAAGATTGCAGCTACTCCTCCACCTCGACCTGTGGTTCAAGTCTCAGGTCCGGCAGGAATTGTCGGTGGCAGAGTGAATAGCCAGTGCCCTGTCCACCTTCAATACCACAGCTGAGACCCTTGAGCAAGGCACTGGACCCCCAACTGCTCCCCGGGTGCCGCAGCATTGGCTGCCCACTGCTCCGGGTGTGTGTGTTCACTGCTGTGTGTGCGCACTTGGGTGGGTTAAATGCAGAGCACAAATTCCAAGCATGGGTCACCATACTTGTCACTTTCTCTTTCACATATTCATCCTGCTGCAGCCAGGTTTCAGTAACGCAGAGTAAGTCAATTTGGTGATCAGTTATCAAATCATTTACTAATATTTAATAATCCACTGTTTTTCTGTTCAATAAGAGGAGTGGTTTTAATTTTTATGAATAACTCCTCTTCTGTTAACTTCTAATTTATTTGATTTATATGTTCGAGGGGCAGACACAGTCTCTATGTGGTTTGAGAGGGATGACAGCTCTAAGGAAACTGCAGAGAGTCTCTGCATCCCGGTCCCCACTCTGGATTGTCAGACTTTAGGTTGGCTAATAAACTTGGCCAGATTTCTAGAGATGAGAGAGTGGCCCAATTGTCTATGAAGTCCACATCGTTTGGTGGACACCACCTAGACAGCCAGCGACAGAACGACGACATGCAGCTAAACATCTTCATCCTCTTCAACGCCTTGCCCTAACAGGGTTGGGTAGCTGGCTTTGGTTCAAAGGTGCAGAGCCGCGCTTCCAAATCAGTGATCCTCGCCTCCAAAGCTAGCAGAACCTTACACTTATTACAAGTATCATTATCACAAAAGGAGGCAGAGGAATAACTAAACGTGGCACACCAAGCACGAAAGAGAGAGGGAGAAAAGCCATATTGCTAGCTAGCTAAGCTAACTGGTAGGCTAACGAGCGCCAAGTCTGCAAATAGCAATAAAAACCGGTCAAAATAGAAAGGTACTTGACTAGTACTGGAATCTGTAGCGGTTAATGAATTGTTTGGAGAGTTTAGTTAGTTTTTAGGTGTGTTAGACTAAAGCTAGTCTGTTGCTGATCTGTAGACCAACACAGAAAAAGGTAGAGACCATCCTGGAATACACTGACCATCTACTTCACAACATCCTGATGGAGCAGAGAAGCAGCTGCGGTGGACGACTCACTGTGCAGGCAAAGACACCTGACTACTGACTTTTCTCACTACTGACTGACTAATTAACTACAAGACTACGTGAATTTCCCTTTGGGAATCAATGAAGTTTATCTTATTTTTATCTTATACTAACTCACATGTGCAGCAATTGCATTTATATCAATCAACTAACTTTAATTTACCCTAACTGAATTTTGGTGACTTCTCCATTTAACAAATACACTTTCACACCTGTTCATACTTACACTCATGCACACACTACATATAAGCACCACTCAATATCCCACAGACACCATCAAATGAAAGTAAGACATAATCAGGGCAGAGGAGAAGGCAGAAATCGGTGGAGGAAAGTAGGGCATACATTGAAACTGTAGACCCACACACACAGAGTGGAATTAGTGAATTGTTAGTGGATGTTAATTAATATGTGTGTGCAGCAACTCTGGGGGAAGATCCCTGCTTGGTCTTGGGTTCTGTTGCTCCTGTGATGAATAATTTACTGGTTGATTCTACTCTGCCTCTTGGGATAGACTGTTTGGGATGTATTTGTGTATGTGTGTGTGAATTTTTGGCAACCTTTGCTCTTCTCTCGCTGTCTCAAGGGTTTTAATTGCCTTAGTTGTGTTTGTTTGATGGTTCTGCTGGGTTAAATGTAGACTAACAAATCCACTGAAGGGTAAATTGCAGTGCGGACAGCTGCATAATGGGAAATACTGGCAGTGCCACTTGAACAGGAGAAAAGTCCTGCTGCTTTGTGCCTGTTGACTGTGAATGAGAGCTGTATTTAGTCATTGCAAACAGTTTGTAGTGGACAAGCCTGCAATATATTGTGTACTATGGTGATACAGTGCAGTTCAACACATCATCATTAGGCTCGAGCCCCCACCGAAGGTGACGGCAAGGGATTATTACAACTGCTCAGTGGGCCAGGAGTGACTAACCGGGTCAGAGTCACTAACAAACCACTAAACACTGACCGTGACCCCACCATGACGTAGGGATGCGCAAGAGCTTTCAGAAAATATATATATTGCGGGTGTCATGGAAATGGTTATATTGTTATTGTTAGGATTATTATTATTATTATTCATGTTCCATAACGACCTTGGCGGGCAAGGGCCGTTCATTGCTGTTTGCGGCTATATTCACTGTTTATAATTTCATAAACATCATATGATGGCATACTCCCACTGCACCCTTTATGTAGCATATAGTATTCCTATGTTTATCATTTGTTACACGCCTAAAACATTTGCATATATTTTGTAGAACTGGCTAAACAGTAAATGATGAATGGTGTCATATGTGCCCAGTTACATTCTAAAGATGTTTGCTGTTTGTCTCCTCTCCTTCGATACAAATTTTACACTTTGGGGATTATGGATATGAGCTAAATGCCTTTCAGCTCAGTCTGCTACTGAAACATGCCAGCCGATCCTCACACGTATTAACACACAGACCCGAGAAGATGATGAAACCACTGGTAATGTCTTGTTTACCAAAGCCCCTCAACTGTGTTTTGAAAGGTTTAAACATTGTGAGAAGGGGAAAGGCAAAACATGGAGAAGCCTAGCTTTAAATGTCATAGACTTAGCTAATTCAATGAAAGAAAGTGAAAGAGGGAAATATGGAAAGTGACAAATGTTTACGCAATTTCCCAAAATAATTTCTGTATATTGCTATAGTGCTACAGTACTCACTCTAGAGGTGGCTCTCACATCTAATCATGTTCACAGGCATGTTTAGCTGTTAATGGAACAAACTGCACAATACTGTAATGACAGCACTTCTTGTCACCTTCACTGATTTTAAAACAGTCTTTCACTCATGAAATTATAGTTCTCCTGTTTCCTAACAAAGGTCTGTCCGCTTTGGTCAAGCACAAGATATGAAAAAGCTGTTGTCCAGATTTCTGCTACTCACTCTTCTTTTATATAGAATTATGCAATTTTAGTCATGCTACTTAATATCCAGGGCATCTATCAAGACAGCAGTCCATTCTTCCAGTGATATGCAGTATTTCTATAGGGTAATCTATAATCTAAGTACCTCAAGTGTATATCTGGTATTTAGTTTGTTGCATGTTATTATAGGCTTATTAGTTGATGTTTGGTGTAAATAAGTGTGATAACTGTGTTTATTTTCTTTTATTTAGGAAAAAGTGAACCTTGTGCATGTTTTTGGTTGTAATCACCTAGTCTACAGTATAGTGATTACAACTATACTATACTATATATTACTACAATAACATTACTATTTTGGTAATAGACAGAACAGACAGAAATGTTAGTGAATGCATGTATTTTACCTTTCTTTTGTTTCACCCTTCAGCATGGAATAGCTCAAAAAGTGGGTAAATATTACAAACACCATGAAAAGCAGTAGAAAACTGACTGAGCCTTAAGTGTTCCTGAGGGATAGCATGAGATGATCTACAATGCAGCAGTGATTGCCCTGTGGGCCATAAGGAGAGAAGCCAGCAAACTACTTCAGCAAGCCCCCAGTGCTGTTCTCTGTATATTCAAAAGCTATGAATCAGCAGAAAGCAGCCCCCTATATGCCTTCTAAAGCACACAGGCACACACACGTGCCCAGGGCTGATGAGACAGACAGACTGCATACTCAGCTGTCTGTGTCAGGGCTTTATGTACTACAGCAGTGAAATGAAACACATTGAAAAGCCTCTGGATAAAGCTGCCTGCAATCAAATGTAGAAGGCTACTCTATATCTATTGTATCCACTTCTTTATCTCTCTATAGAGCTACATGTGTATATAGACATTCACATATCTGACAGCATATTACAATTCAGTGCCATAACCCTGCAGTGAATAATTCACTCTCTTATGTCTTTTAACTGTTGAAATAGTTGAGACTCTGTCAGTGAGGTGCTGAAGTGTAAAGGCTTTGCTTTTCACTATGTAAGCTTAACATTCTGGTGGAGGAATGGTAGAATTGTTATGAAATATTATAATATCAAAGGTTCTTTTTTCTGTGACTGTTGGTCCAAAACCAAAAGATAATTATCTTTGGTCACAAGAATCATCACATCCCATCACAAGAAAAAGAAAAGCAACAAATCCTCAGCATGTTCAGCATTTTTGCTTGTTGAATTTACATCTACTGAATAATTGCCTAAGAGTCGGGGCTCTGTAGTATAGTAGTGCATGGCTTACAAGATATTAATCACTCTTTTTATTATTCACTTTTAAGACCCATAGATTTGTCTTTATATTTGTCTTTGTCTTTATGTCTTCCCAAATGCACTCAATATTTTTGGCTGTGTTATCACTGATGATTGGTAAGGGCCTGTCAACAGTTTCACTCCACTGCAAACGTTGCATGAAGTGATGGGGTAAACTGAAGATTGTGATTTATTCTGAATTTGAAGTCCACAGTGTTACATGCCAGAGTTTCGGTGAGAGGGAGTGGATGGTAACACATACAGACACTGAGAAATCTTTGCAGAGTCTACATTTGGTAGAATTTCTGAATTGGAACAATTGTTTCCTTTTAGCAGTCAATTTGTCACAATGAGAAGGTGGCTTTTACATTCTCCTTCAAAGAGTACACTTATTTAGGTAGCTGATGCAGTATAACTTCTTTCTGTCTTCCTTCTGTGCAGGCCGCTAGAGGGAGTTATGTCGACAGGCAAAGAGCAGGATGGTGAGGCCATGGTGCCCCTGTACGTCTACGAATCCAAGGTCCACTGTGCTAACGTACTGTTGAACCTGGAGGAGCAGCGGCGTCAGGGCATCCTTTGTGATGTGACCATACTTGTGGAGGGTAGGGAGGTGCGTGCACACAGGGCTGTCCTCGCTGCTAGTAGCCGTTACTTCCTGCAGGCTCTGCTGGGGCACAGCAGTGAAGTGGAGCCCATCATTAACCTGCCAGACAAGGTAAGAGACCACAATGAGAAGGGACAGAAGACCAAGAACACACTCACATACTTGCAGGTCAAAATGTAAATGTTATAGAAAGGGCAAACTTTTAATTTTTTTAGGGTTAGTGTTGTTATAGGAAATGCAAGTAATATGCAATATGACCCAGTATTTTTGAATCTTGGACCATACAAAGGATAAATATCAGAATATCTCAGACTCAGCTCCTTCAATTCTGACCATTTTGTGTGTGTGTGTGTGTGTGTGTGTGTGTGTGTGTGTGTGTGTGTGTGTGTGTGTGTGTGTGTGTGTGTGTGTGTGTGTGTGCGTGCGTGCGTGCGTGCGTGCGTGCGTGCATGCGTGCGTGTGTGTGTGTGTGTGGGCTAGACTGCAAAGTAAACCAGTAAGTACCATTAAGCCAGTATTGACTACTTTCAATTCAAATCTTTACACACCTGGTCGATTGCTTCATGAAGTGAGTGTGACTGCTTTAAGACAATCGAAAAAGCATATTCTTTGAACCCTGCTGATAAACAGTACATATGAGCAGATAATCACAGCTGCTAGAGTTCACTCAGAGCCACTTAATAAATAGGCCTGGACTGGCCTAAATATCCTGTACTATGTTTCACCCAGGTGGACTTGGTCCCACAGTCAGGTCTTCGTTCTTGAAAATGAAGTTAAAGCCTTTGATGTGTGATTGGCTACCAATGGAAATAAGCAGGATAGTTTGCATGGGAAGCTGGGGTGGGAGGATGCACTCAGCTTCACAAAAGTACTGAGCTTACTTGACCTTCGTTAGATGAAAACCACAGGTAAACTGCAGGGTTGACACAAACTTATATAAAAACATGTTGGGTATAAATATTAATGGCATTGCCCTGTTAGCTGCTGCTGCTTCTCTACACCAGCGGAGATGATCAGGGAATAGCTCCTGATCCCACTTGCTGGAATTAACATATAATGCCCCAGATCTGTCATACTGATTAATATGGCTCTGTAACTACCTATACCATAATAATTCACACCTCTACCACTTTACAAATGACTCCATGCCTTAGTGACATGGCTTGATTGTCTAAATCCTCGTTGTCTGTTTGCACATCCTTTCATGAATTAATGGGAATTATTGTGGCTCAGAGCTAAACAAATCTGGGTGTGAAATGTATGTTTTCTGGACTAAGGAAACTGTATTGCTGCAATAGTTTGAACATTTGGGAAAGTCCAATAAATCATTTTCAGGTGCTTTAGAATTATTTACCTTTGTGGAGACAATTATTAGAAGCTCTATATACTCATGATGTTAAGTAATAAATGAAATAAAGTTGTCTTCACTGACTGCTGAACTACTTATTCTTCCCTGCACTTTTAACTGGAAACAGGGATGCATTTGATTTTTTATATTGCAATTTGAATGTTGATGAAGATGATTATTACTTAACTGGTTTTATTTGAATAAAAGGAATAAAATCCATGCCATTGGTATATGCTAGTTTTTTTATTTTATTTTTTAATTTATTATTATTTTACCAGGAAGTCCTTTGCGATTGAATTTCTTTTATGAGGGAGACCTGGCCAAGATGCTCACTAGTGCAGAGTCCTAACAACAACAGACAACACAGAATGTGATAAATAGAATACTCTAAATAATAAATATGCAAATATGTTACCAGGGTAACATAAACAAGATATCATTATTTAATATGCATGTAATGTATATATTATATTTACAGTGCTAAATTGAAAAATGGCTTGCTAAAATGGAATTCGAATCAGAGGGTGTAATGATCACTGGTCTCATTGCACTGAAACAGCTGAGCCTCTCAGTGCCATTTGATGACAACAGCTATACAAATGGAAAATGTGTTTCATGAGAAAATCATGTTGCATAAATGGTGTAGAGCAGACACACCATTGTACAGTTATGACAGAAATAAACATTAAGAAATCAATCTCTACATCTTGTTAAAATGTGACACAACTGAATTAGAACAATAATGCAGTACAAAATTACATAAAATTCCCCTTGGGGATTAATCAATTTATCTTATCTTATTGTAAAGTTCTCTCTGCTACTGTGGGATCATCTGCCGCCTGTAATCCACACTATATAAACCCATTCTTCACCACCGGAACAATGGGGCTACTCCAAGCACGATGAGATTTTTTTGCTACTCCAATCTTCAACATGGACTCTAATTCTGCCTACCCTATTTTCCTTTTGTTCCCTGTACAGTTGGTACAACCGTGAACACGCCGTCAACCCCTGCTGTGTCTCAGTGTAGTGTTGTGTGAGCGGGCAGAGGAGAGAACACGATTGCAAAATGCTGCTGCATCGCGGCATCATCTGCTCTCTGGGCTGGTGAGAGATGGCCATGACAAATAACAGAGGTGTTTTTTGGAACCTCTGGCCCAAGCTCATCCGTCTTTCACCACGCTCACCAGAAAGACTGACTCCACCTCTCTCCATTTTTTCAGGAGGTTGAGGTGGTAGATCTGCGTGGCTCCACCTCTGTCCTACTGTGCAACCTGATAGTCCACATCTCTCACTCTGTGTGATCATGAAGGGTTCTTCTCACTTGGTGAGTAATTTTGAACTGGATGATGATAGCAATACCAACACCTTATCTCCAGGTGAAAATTGCCTAAGCTTCGTTCCCCTGTTGTACAGGCACTGTTGCCGCTGCTGGACCTGGAGCAAATGTTCATGTGAACTGAGCAACTGCATGTAATATTGCTCTCAGGCCCATCATGTTCCCTATGTGTGTAAGACATGAACGTAGTGTCCTGATCAGTCTCTCTTTCGGGATTCTTGCTAGATGTTTTATTTAACTTAAGAGTTATATCCAGAGGCTATTTTCCAAATTTAGTCATCCAATATCAGAGTGTCATTTTGATGGAAGACCAAGATGGCGGTCTTGCAAGGCTCAGTGTCTCTCCAGCTTTTGCAATTTTGCAGCAATTTTCCTGCTAATTTTGGGTCTGCTTGTTCAGAACAAGTTTGCTTTGACATCATACACCCAGCAGGATCTTTTGGATATCAGTCAACGACACTCCAACAGATTTATCACCAATCTTCAACTCATCCCTGAGATCTCCATAACACTGGAGGCTAGTAAGCACACTACCTGGCCGGGCGGAATTGTCCACAGGCGGCCTCGAGATCGTAAACAAAGGCGGGGGAAACGCAGATGGCTTAGCTAAAACGAACACTGCATCAGCTTTGTTCACCCAGCATTTTCCTCACTAATGTGCGGTCATTGGTAAACAAAACGGATGAAATAAGACTTCGCATCACCCACAGTAAGAGAATTTTGGACTGCAATGTCATGATCTTCACAGAAACATGGCTAAACAGTGGCGTACCTGACAATGTTATTGAGCTAGCAGGATGCCACACACGGGCATCCTGCAGACAGAACGGCAGATGACTCTGGTAAGACCAGAGGTGGAGGACTGTGCGTCAGCTTGGTGTACGAACTGCTCAGCTCACCTAGAATTTCTCATGGTTAAGTGTAGACCTTTTTTATGCCAAGAGTTCATTTCCACCATCATAATCACAATTTACATTCCCCCGGAACCTGCATTTTAATGTTAAATCCATTATTTGCTCCTGTTGTTCATTTTGAGGAGTACAGCAGTTTGATAAAAGCCTTCAGTGTTTGCACTCACAAAAACTGTCTCCAGCTAAACACCTCTAAAACCAAGGAAATTGTAGTGGATTTTCAAAGGTCTAAGCCCCCTTCTTATCCTGTCAACATCTGTGGTGAAGTGGTCCCAGCCTACAAATATCTAAACTCAAAAAAATAATCCAGCCTAAAACATTGACTTTATGTACATGTAAATTTTCCATGCAATTTAATAACATAAATTCAAGGTAAGGGGTCACATTTAATGCAATGTTTTTCCTTCATGTTGTGTTGATGTCAATAAATTATGTAACTTTGTCAGATAGGATTAAATTAAGTTAATGCAAACTTTCACATAATCCTTATGTGTTTGTTCAAATATTTGATGTAAAGGTAATGAGATCTTCTACATAAACCTTATGTGATTATTTACTTTGTGTATAGTTAAGGAGAACTTCTGCATAAACTTTATGTGATTATTCAAGTATTCTACATTAAAGCAATTTATGTTAAAATGGTTATTAAACATCCTGTAATAAATCCAAATGCAATACAAAGCACAGTTCAGAGAACTTTATTGCCAAGTCCAGCATAACATTACAAACATGACAGGCAAATAACAATTTGCAAAATTACAAAAATGTAAACATTTGTTCCATCTGCTACTCAAACTACAAATTATGCATCGGCAAGACATTCCACTGCCACGAAACCCGAGTAAAAGCTGTATGTTTTTGTATGGTTTTCCAGTGTACATTAAACCCATCAGTACTCAAGGAAATCAAAGGCCTAAGCTTTCTACTGTATTCAGTAATCTGTAGTAACAGATTTTTATCTTTATCTGAGAACTACACTGACCACGTAAAATGCAAATGTTAAAAATTCAACACCTTAAAACTTTAAGGAACACAAATTACATTAAACATTTACAATTAAGAGAAATACAAAACGGCTTGCAAGTATATTACACCAATCTGGAATACAGGCACAACATTCAGTTTTGTTCTGTACCGAAAACATCATTAAAAATAAAAAGCTTTCCAAGGTGTTAATACCATAAACAAAAATTAAGGTACAGTACACTTTCATTAGGCACACCCATAAACACCCCTTTAATCCAATTTAATACAACAGCCATAAATTCAAATTAATCAATTTAATTGAATACTAAACTTCTCACCTGTTGTACCCTAGAAATTACTGTAGCAAAACAGAGCGAGTGGTACAGGAATGAAAAAAAGAAAAAACATTCCACAAATCACCCCTGTGCTGATATTAGTTCAAAAACATCTTTTACAGTAAAAGAAGAAATAAAGGAACACAAGTCATTCATCAGCCAATCACTCCATGAAAGCAGTTTTAGTTTTGCTTATTACTCTCCATCTATAACCAAGAGTTTGAAAGCAAAAAATGACCAGTGGAGGTGGCAACAAAACAAACTGCTCCACAAAAGCACATTCATTAGTGAGGGGGCTTCATTCAAGGTCATCAAAATGACAATGTCCAAAAAGCCAAAAAGAGTCCACCTCAACTGTCCTGCTCCCTGAAACATCTTTATTTTAAGTGTTTGAACCTTCGGAGACAGTTTTTTTGCCATCCAAATTCATCAGCACCTTCTGGAAGAACTCAAATGTGAATTTGAGTTCTGATGGGTAGCTTAGGTTGAGTGCATAAATCAAACCAAAAAGCATGATAACTCCACAGGAAATGCTTCTTAGGTTGTTTAGCAGTTCCACGCCCTCTATCACCACTCCAACATCCTCTGGCTGTTCGTCTTCATCTGCTCCTTCTTTAAGCATCACATAAAGACCCATTGTGGTCTGTGCGATTGCACCTTTGGCATCCTCAAAGTTGGCACTCTAAGGATTAAAAACACCATTTATACCAATTAATCCTGAGAGATCACAATAAAATGTCACTACTTACCAAGTACTCCTTGATGACAGTGTTGCTGTCCTCATTTAGGTAGGCGCACAGACTTTTAAGGATGCAGTCCCTCTTGAGTTCAATGTCATCACTCTGCTGTTGTAACTTAACTTGTTTTAACTTGCAATGCTTTAACAATTCATACCTGCTTACTACTGATTTGCCACACACTTTACATTCCCACACACCCATTCACATATTCTACCTAGAAAAGAAAAAACAAAAACACAAGATTTAGATGTAACTTAGCGAAGACTTGGATAATACAGAGCATACTAATGCAATCACATGTACTCACCTAAATTGAGAGGTTGCCCTTAGATGTGAACAATTTCTGAAAGACATTAACAAATATTACAATGTTAGCTCACAATAATTTGATATAATATTCCATTTGTTTCACAGAGTTGCGTATTTGCATGCACATGCTCCACTGAGCCAGTCTCACACACACACACACACACACACACATATATATATATATATATATATATATATATATATATATATATATATATACACTACGTGTATGTTTATCTTAATATGATGTGACTAATATCTGCTATTGTCCCTACCAAGGGCGTGGTTGATCCATGCTTAGCTAACACACAGAGCAAAGTAGAGGGGAGAGGCTGAGTGAGAGAAACGGAAGACAAAGGTGTTACGTGCAGCAAAAAAAATAGATAAATAAAAATAAAAAAAGACAAATGTCGATCCCCGAGTGAAAACCAGGAGAAAATATCTAACGCGCCACCACCCAACCTGCTGCCTACTACCGCCCCACCGCGGGCCATCACGACGGTCAAGTTGCTAGCTAATGATAAGCCATGTAACAGAGCTAACAGCTAGTGCATGGACAGACGCTGCCTGAGTGTCAGTAGCCTCATAAGCAGTATTCTCCACCGCAGACCTACGTTGCCAAAAAAAACATACATAAACAATGAGCCCGGGGTCGAAGTGGCGCTGTTAGCTATTGCTAAACTGATAGCAGGTGCCAGTAAGACAAGACAAAGCCGAAGTTACCTAGTTAACACTTGCCTAAATTCATCAACGTCTCAAACCTAGATGCCACATCAGTCATATTCGTCTTTGTGAACCGAAAGTGTAATTTAAGGTAACAGAGAGCAAAAAACTGAACTTACCTTATCACTTGCCACTTGAAAAGTCGACCATAGGAGAGTTCCCGCTAAAGATGTTTCCTTTTGATTTTGCGCATGCGCAGTATTCCTCTTCATCTTGACCTGTTGCTGCCCCCTACCACATAGCCTTATTTAGCTCTATTCAAATAAAGAGTATTTGATCTGTTTGCATTCAGCTTATACACAAGTAAATTTACTTTATGTTTATTTAAATGAACGAATAAACAATTGATATTGTATATTTCAGTTAGATTTTACTTAAAAATATTGTTTATTGTTTATCAGGGCCATTAATCATTTTTTTGAGTGTAGGCATTATACTGCAGTCTGCTGCGGAGGTAGCATAAAGCAGAAGGATACAAGGAGGCTGGACAAAGTGGTGCAAAAAGCTGGTTCAGTGACTGGATTGAGGCTGGACTCACTGGAGGCTGTGGTGGAGAGATGTACACAGAAAAAGGTAGAGACCATGCTGGAATACACTGACCACCCCCTTCACAACATCCTGATGGGCTCTGACTGACTACTTTTACCACTTAGAACTTGTTGCTATTGTACGTCAAGACTACCTAAATTTCCCTTCCCCTTAATATAGTTTATCTCATCTCATCTCTTATAGTGGCAAATGCCAACAGATTGACTTTGCGTCAGCTACTAAGTAACAGCTAAATAAAAGTAACCTTAAAACACAAAAAGTGTATTTTTTAATGTATGTAAAAAAATAAACAATGCGATGGAAGAATGGACATGAAGTAATTACTGTCTTAATGCAAAGTCTTATTGAAGGACCTGCAGTACCTACCTGTGGAATATTTCTGGCTCAAAAATTGATTTATCTGTTTATCTGTTGTACTACCTTATTAAGAAGACTCTTAGTGTATACGTTTATTGAGTAGTGTTATCTGATTTAACTTCTTCTCTCATGCTATACCCCCTACTACAGTCAAAATGAATGACTGCTGCTTCAGATCATTTTTAGAACAAATGAACAAATAAACTATTTTCTCCAACAACACCTGTAACAATAGTGACAATGCAGTGAATATGGTGACAGCTGTAGCTTCAAAATGCTTACAGTGGGTACGGAAAGTATTCAGACCCCTTTAAATTTTTCACTCTTTGTGTCATTGCAGCTATTTGCCAAAATCAAAAAAGTTCATTTTATTTCTCATTAATGTACACTCAGCACCCCATCTTGACAGAAAAAAACAGAAATGTAGAAATTTTTGCAAATTTATTAAAAAAGAAAAACTGAAATGTCACATTGGTCATAAGTATTCAGACCCTGTGCTCAGTATTGAGTAGAAGCACCCTTGTGAGCTAGTACAGCCATGAGTCTTCTTGGGAATGATGCAACAAGTTTTTCACACCTGGATTTGGGGATCCTCTGCCATTCTTCCTTGCAGATCCTCTCCAGTTCTGTCAGGTTGGATGGTGAACGTTGGTGGACAGCCATTTTCAGGTCTCTCCAGAGATGCTCAATTGGGTTTAGGTCAGGGCTCTGGCTGGGCCAGTCAAGAACGGTCACAGAGTTGTTCCGAAGCCACTCCTTTGTTATTTTAGCTGTGAGCTTAGGGTCATTTTCCTGTTGAAAGGTGAACCTTCGGCCCAGTCTGAGGTCCTGAGCACTCTGGAAGAGGTTTTCTTCCAGGATATCTCTGTACTTGGCCGCATTCATCTTTCCTTCAATTGCAACCAGTCGTCCTGTCCCTGCAGCTGAAAAACACCCCCACAACAGGATGCTCCCACCACCATGTTTCACTGTAGGGATTGTATTGGGCAGGTGATGAGCAGTGCCTGGTTTTCTCCACACATACCGCTTAGAATTAATGCCAAAAAGTGCAATCTTGGTCTCATCAGACGAGAGAATCTTATTTCTCATAGTCTGGGAGTCCTTCATGTGTTTTTTGGCAAACTCTATGCCGGCTTTCATGTGTCTTGCACTGAGGAGAGGCTTCCGTTGGGCCACTCTGCCATAAACCCCCGACTGGTGGAGGGCTGCAGTGATAGTTGACTTTGTGGAACTTTCTCCCATCTCCCTACTGCATCTCTGGAGCTCAGCCACAGTGATCTTTGGGTTCTTCTTTACCTCTCTCACCAAGGCTCTTCTCCCACAATTGCTCAGTTTGGCTGGACGGCCAGGTCTAGGAAGAGTTCTGGTCATCCCAAACTTTTTCCATTTGAGGATTATGATAAGAGCACAGTGGCCTCCACTGAATCTTGAGTGCTGCAGAAATTCTTTTGTAACCTTGGCCAGATCTGTGCCTTGCCACAGTTCTGTCTCTGAGCTCCTTGGGCAGTTCCTTCGACCTCATGATTCTCATTTGCTCTGACATGCACTGTGAGCTGTAAGGTCTTATATAGACAGGTGTGTGCCTTTCCTAATCAAGTCCAATCAGTTTAATTAAACACAGCTGGACTCCAATGAAGGAGCAGAACCATCTCAAGGAGGATCAGAAGAAATGGACAGCATGTGAGTTAAATATGTGTCACTGCAAAGGGTCTGAATACTTATGAGCATGTGATATTTCAGTTTTTCTTTTTTAATAAATTTGCAAAAATTTCTACATTTCTGTTTTTTTCTGTCAAGATGGGGTGCTGAGTGTACATTAATGAGAAATAAAATGAACATTTTTGATTTTGGCAAATGGCTGCAATGACACAAAGAGTAAAAAATTTAAAGGGGTCTGAATACTTTCCGTACCCACTGTAGAAGATATACAAAATAAAAGTGCAGGACAAAAAATGAGACTAAAATGGGGTGGCTGTGGCTCAGGAGGTAGAGTAGGTTGACCATGACCTAGAGGGTTGGTGGTTTGGTTTTTGGCTTGCCTGGTCCACAGGCCAAAGTGTCCTGGGGCAAGACACTGAACCCCAAGTTGCCCCTGGTGGCTGTTCCACCGGTATATGAATGTGTGAGCGAGTGGGTGAATGGACAAATAGTGTAAAAGTGTTTTGAGTACACTTGAGTGTAGAAAAGTGCTATAGAAGTATAAGACCATTTACCATTTAAAATACCAATGACCCAAACTAAGTTAATTATCTTGCGTATTTGTTTACTTATATCAGATGAAATTTGATAAAAAGATAAATAAGGTGCCAGAAGGAACACTGAGGGACACAGTGTTCATAGGGACACAGAAAAGAGGAAATGACTGCAGTTAGTCAGATTATGAAAACAATATTTCTATTTGGGGAAAAAAAGAGAAACCTTCTAGTGTATCACATGAGTCTGTTGCTGTACTGATGGAATTGTTGCTGTAGAAATGCACATTAAATTTCATTACATGGTTAAATTTGTGGAGCAGCACGGTGGCTTACAGCAAGAAGGTCCTGGGTTCGCAACTCGCCAGGGGCCTTTCTGTGTGGAGTTTGCATGTTCTCCCTGTGCTTGCGTGGGTTTACTCCAGGTACTCTGGTTTC